>NC_041385.1:65510156-65607427 GCF_002162155.2 Triticum dicoccoides
GGTCCACGGACGGATGCAGTGTCCGGTTTGCGTGTCAGCGCGGAGATGCCCTAAGATTATCTTTCTGAGGACATCCTGCAATGCTTACCTTCGACTTCTCGATGCCCGCTAAAAGGATGCAATTGTTGGAAATATGCCCTAGAGGCAATAATAAAAGCATTATTATTATATTTCCTTGTTCATGATAATTGTATTTATTCATGCTATAATTGTGTTATCCGGAAATCGTAATACATGTGTGAATAACAGACACCAACATGTCCCTAGTGAGCCTCTAGTTGACTAGCTCGTTGATCAACAGATAGTCATGGTTTCCTGACTATGGACACTGGATGTCATTGATAACGAGATCACATCATTGGGAGAATGATGTGATGGACAAGACCCAATCCTAAACATAGCACAAGATCGTATAGTTCGTTTGCTAGAGTTTTCCAATGTCAAAGTATCTTTTCCTTAGACCATGAGATCGTGTAACTCCCGGATACCGTAGGAGTGCTTTGGGTATGCCAAACGTCACAACGTAACTGGGTGACTATAAAGGTAGACTACGGGCATCTCCGAAAGTGTCTGTTGGGTGACATGGATCAAGACTGGGATTTGTCACTCCGTATGACGGAGAGGTATCACTGGGCCCACTCGGTAATGCATCATCATAATGAGCTCAGAGTGACCAAGTGTCTGGTCACGGGATCATGCATTACGGTACGAGTAAAGTGACTTGCCGGTAACGAGATTGAACGAGGTATTGGGATACCGACGATCGAATCTCGGGCAAGTAACATATCGATAGACAAAGGGAATAGCGTACGGGATTGATTAAATCCTCGACATCGTGGTTCATCCGATGAGATCATCGTGGAGCATGTGGGAGCCAACATGGGTATCCAGATCCCGCTGTTGGTTATTGACCGGAGAGTCGTCTCGGTCATGTCTGCTTGTCTCCCGAACCCGTAGGGTCTACACACTTAAGGTTCGGTGACGCTGGGGTTATGAAGATATGTATATGCAGAAACCCGAATGTTGTTCGGAGTCCCAGATGAGATCCCGGACGTCACGAGGAGTTCCGGAATGGTCCGGAGGTAAAGAATTATATATAGGAAGTGCTATTTCGGGCATCGGGACAAGTTTCGGGGTTATCGGTATTGTACCGGGACCACCGGAAGGGTCCCGGGGGTCCACCGGGTGGGGCCACCTGTCCCGGGGGGCCACATGGGCTGTAGGGGGTGCGCCTTGGCCTAGATGGGCCAAGGGCACCAGCCCCTATAGGCCCATGCGCCTAGGGTTTCCCCCTAGGAGGAGTCCTAGTGGTGGAAGGCACCCCGAGGTGCCTTGGGGGGAGGGAAACCCTCCCCTGGCCGCCGCACCTAGGAGATCAGATCTCCTAGGCTGCGCACCAGCCCTCCCTGGCACCCCTATATATAGTGGGGGAGAGGAGGGACTTCATACACCAGCCCCTGGCGCCTCCATCTCCCCCCGTTACGTCTCTCCCTCGTAGTCTCGGCGAAGCCCTGCTGCTGTGACGCCCTGCATCCACCACCACGCCGTCGTGCTGCTGGATCTTCATCAACCTCTCCTTCCCCCTTGCTGGATCAAGAAGGAGGAGACGTCTCCCGTCCCGTACGTGTGTTGAACGCGGAGGTGCCGTCCGTTCGGCGCTGGTCATCGGTGATTTGGATCACGTCGAGTACGACTACATCATCACCGTTTTTTTGAACGCTTCCGCTCGCGATCTACAAAGGTATGTAGATGCATCCAATGACTCGTTGCTAGATGAACTCCTAGATGATCTTGGTGAAACGAGTAGGAAAATTTTTGTTTTCTGCAACGTTCCCCAACAGTGGCATCATGAGCTAGGTCTATGCGTAGTTCTTCTTGCGCGAGTAGAACACAATTTGTTGTGGGCGTAGATTTGCCAACTTTCTTGCCGTTACTAGTCCTTTCTTGCTTCAGCGGTATTGTGGGATGAAGCGGCCCGGACCAACCTTACACGTACGCTTACGTGAGAGCGGTTCCACCGACTAACATGCACTAGATGCATAAGGTGGCTGGCGGGTGTCTGTCTCTCCTACTTTAGTTGGAGCGGAATCGATGAACAGGGTCCTTATGAAGGGTAAATAGAAGTTGACAAATCACGTTGTGGCTTTAACATAGGTAAGAAAACGTTCTTGCTAGAACCCTAATTCAGCCACGTAAAACTTGCAACAACAATTAGAGGACGTCTAACTTGTTTTTGCAGCAAGTGGTTTGTGATATGATATGGCCAAAGTTGTGATGAATGATGAATGATCTATATGTGATGTATGAGATGTTCATGCTATTGTAATAGGAATCACGACTTGCATGTCGATGAGTATGACAACCGGCAGGAGCCATAGGAGTTGTCTTTATTCTTTTATATGACCTGCGTGTCATCAAGAAACGCCATGTAAATTACTTTACTTTATTGCTAAACGCGTTAGCCATAGTAGTAGAAGTAATAGTTGGCGAGCAACTTCATGGAGACACGATGATGGAGATCATGATGATGGAGATCATGGTGTCAAGCCGGTGACAAGATGATCATGGAGCCCCAAGATGGAGATCAAAGGAGCTATGTGATAATGGCCATATCATGTCACGTTTATTATTTGATTGCATGTAATGTTTATCATGTTTTGCATCTTGTTTACTTAGAACGACGGTAGTAAATAAGATGATCCCTCACAATAAATTCAAGAAGTGTTCCCCCTAACTGTGCACCATTGCGACAGTTCGCTGTTTCAAAACACCACGTGATGATCGGGTGTTTTATTCAGACGTTCACATACAACGGGTGTAAGACAGATTTACACATGCAAACACTTAGGTTGACTTGACGAGCCTAGCATGTACAGACATGGCCTCGGAACACAGAAGACCGAAAGGTCGAGCATGAGTCGTATAGAAGATACGATCAACATGAAGATGTTCACCGATGTTGACTAGTCCGTCTCACGTGATGATCGGACACGGTCTAGTTTAACTCGGATCATGTAATACTTAGATGACTAGAGGGATGTCTAATCTAAGTGGGAGTTCACTAATAATTTGATTAGTTGAACTTAATTATCATGAACTTAGTCTAAAATCTTTGCAATATGTCTTGTAGATCAAATGGCCAACGTAGTCCTCAACTTCAACGCGTTCCTAGAGAAAACTAAGCTGAAAGACGATGGCAGCAACTATACGGACTGGGTCCGGAACCTGAGGATTATCCTCATAGCTGCCAAGAAAGATTATGTCCTACAAGCACCGCTTGGTGACGCACCCGTTCTCCCTGCAGAACAAGATGTTATGAATGCTTGGCAGGCACGTTCCGATGACTACTCCCTCGTTCAGTGCGGCATGCTTTACAGCCTAGAGCCGGGGCTCCAAAAGCGTTTTGAGATACATGGAGCATATGAGATGTTCGAAGAGCTGAAAATGGTTTTCCAAGCTCATGCCCGGGTCGAGAGATATGAAGTCTCCGACAAATTCTTCAGCTGTAAGATGGAGGAAAACAGTTCTGTCAGTGAGCACATACTCACTATGTCTGGGTTGCATAACCGCTTGACTCAGCTGGGAGTTAATCTCCCGGATGATGCGGTCATTGAAAGAATCCTCCAGTCGCTTCCACCAAGCTACAAGAGCTTTGTGATGAACTTCAATATGCAGGGGATGGAAAAGACCATTCCTGAAGTATTTGCTATGCTGAAATCAGCAGAGGTAGAAGTCAGGAAGGAACATCAAGTGTTGATGGTCAATAAAACCACTAAGTTCAAGAAAGGCAAGGGTAAAAAGAACTTCAAGAAGGACGGCAAGGAGGTTGCCGCGCCCGGCAAGCAAGCTGCCGGGAAGAAGCCAAAGAATGGACCCAAGCCCGAGACTGAGTGCTTTTATTGCAAGGGAAGCGGTCACTGGAAGCGGAACTGCCCTAAGTACTTAGCGGATAAGAAGGCCGGCAAAACAAAAGGTATATGTGATATACATGTAATTGATGTGTACCTTACTAGTGCCCGTAGTGGCTCCTGGGTATTTAGTACCGGTGCAGTTGCTCACATTTGTAACTCAAAGCAGGGGCTGCGGAATAAGCGGAAACTGGCAAAGGACGAGGTGATGATGCGCGTCGGGAATGGTTCCAAGGTCAATGTGATCGCCGTCGGCACGCTACCTCTGCATCTCCCTTCGGGATTAGTTTTAAACCTTAATAATTGTTATTTAGTGCCAGCTTTGAGCATGAACATTGTATCGGGATCTCGTTTAATTCGAGATGGCTACTCTTTTAAATCTGAGAATAATGGTTGTTCCATTTTTATGAGAGATATGTTTTATGGTCATGCTCCTATGGTGAATGGTTTATTCTTTATGAATCTCGAACGTGATGCTACACATGTTCATAATGTGAGTACCAAAAGAAGTAAGGTTGATAATGATAGTCCCACATACTTGTGGCACTGCCGCCTTGGTCACATAGGTGTCAAACGCATGAAGAAGCTCCATGCTGATGGACTTTTAGGGTCTCTTGATTATGAATCATTTGACACGTGCGAACCATGCCTTATGGGTAAAATGACCAAGACTCCGTTCTCAGGAACAATGGAGCGAGCAACCGACTTATTGGAAATCATACATACTGATGTGTGCGGTCCGATGAGTGTTGAGGCTCGCGGTGGCTATCGTTATGTTCTCACCCTCACTGATGATTTAAGTAGGTATGGGTATATCTACTTAATGAAACACACGTCTGAAACCTTTGAAAAGTTCAAGGAATTTCAGAGTGAGGTTGAAAATCAACGTGACAGGAAAATCAAGTTTCTACGATCAGATCATGGAGGAGAATACTTGAGTCACGAGTTTGGGGCACACTTAAGAAAATGTGGAATAGTTTCACAACTCACGCCGCTTGGAACACCTCAGCGTAATGGTGTGTCCGAACGTCGTAATCGCACTCTGTTAGATATGGTGCGATCTATGATGTCTCTTACCGATTTACCGCTTTCTTTTTGGGGCTATGCTTTAGAGACTGCCGCATTCACTTTAAATAGGGCTCCGTCGAAATCCGTTGAGACGACACCGTATGAATTATGGTTTGGGAAGAAACCTAAGCTGTCGTTTCTAAAAGTTTGGGGATGCGATGCTTATGTCAAGAAACTTCAACCTGAAAAGCTCGAACCCAAGTCGGAAAAATGCGTCTTCATAGGATACCCAAAAGAAACTATTGGGTACACCTTCTACCTCAGATCCGAAGGCAAGATCTTTGTTGCCAAGAATGGGTCCTTTCTGAAGAAAGGGTTTCTCTCGAAAGAAGTAAGTGGGAGGAAAGTAGAGCTTGATGAAGTATTACCTCTTGAACTGGAAAATGGCGCAACTCAAGAAAATGTTCCTGAGGTGCCAGCACCGACTAGAGAGGAAGTTAATGACAATGATCAAGATACTTCTGATCAAGCCCCTACTGAAATTCGAAGGTCCACAAGGACACGTTCCGCACCAGAGTGGTACGGCAACCCTGTCTTGGAAATCATGTTGTTAGACAACGGTGAACCTTCGAACTATGAAGAAGCGATGGCGGGCCCGGATTCCGACAAATGGCTAGAAGCCATGAAATCCGAGATAGGATCCATGTATGAAAACAAAGTATGGACTTTGACTGACTTGCCCGTTGAGCGGCGAGCCATAGAAAATAAATGGATCTTTAAGAGGAAGACAGACGCGGATGGTAATGTGACCATCTATAAAGCTCGGCTTGTCGCTAAGGGTTATCGACAAGTTCAAGGGGTTGACTACGATGAGACTTTCTCACCGGTAGCGAAGCTGAAGTCCGCCCGAATCATGTTAGCAATTGCCGCATTCTATGATTACGAAATATGGCAAATGGACGTCAAAACGGCATTCCTTAATGGTTTCCTTAAGGAAGAATTGTATATGATGCAGCCGGAAGGTTTTGTCGATCCTAAGAATGCTGACAAAGTATGCAAGCTCCAACGCTCGATTTATGGGTTGGTGCAAGCATCTCGGAGTTGGAACATTCGCTTTGATGAGATGATCAAAGCGTTTGGGTTTACACAGACTTATGGAGAAGCCTGCGTTTACAAGAAAGTGAGTGGGAGCTCTGTAGCATTTCTCATATTATATGTAGATGACATACTTTTGATGGGAAATGATATAGAACTCTTGGACAGCATCAAGGCCTACTTGAATAAAAGTTTTTCAATGAAGGACCTTGGAGAAGCTGCTTATATATTAGGCATCAAAATCTATAGAGATAGATCGAGACGCCTCATAGGTCTTTCACAAAGCACATACCTTGATAAGATATTGAAGAAGTTCAATATGGATCAATCCAAGAAGGGGTTCTTGCCTGTGTTGCAAGGTATGAAATTGAGCTCAGCTCAATGTCCGACCACGGCAGAAGATATAGAAGAGATGAGCGTCATCCCCTATGCCTCAGCCATAGGTTCTATTATGTATGCCATGCTGTGTACCAGACCTGATGTAAACCTTGTCGTAAGTTTGGTAGGAAGGTACCAAAGTAATCCCGGCAAGGAACACTAGACAGCGGTCAAGAATATCCTGAAGTACCTGAAAAGGACTAAGGAAATGTTTCTCGTTTATGGAGGTGACGAAGAGCTCGTCGTAAAGGGTTACGTCGACGCTAGCTTCGACACAGATCTGGATGACTCTAAGTCACAAACCGGATACGTGTATATTTTGAATGGTGGGGCAGTAAGCTGGTGTAGTTGCAAGCAAAGCGTCGTGGCGGGATCTACATGTGAAGCGGAGTACATGGCAGCCTCGGAGGCAGCACATGAAGCAATATGGGTGAAGGAGTTCATCACCGACCTAGGAGTCATACCCAATGTGTCGGGACCGATCAAGCTCTTCTGTGACAACACTGGAGCTATTGCACTTGCCAAGGAGCCCAGGTTTCACAAGAAGACAAGGCACATCAAGCGTCGCTTCAACTCCATTCGTGAAAATGTTCAAGATGGAGACATAGAGATTTGTAAAGTACATACGGACCTGAATGTAGCAGATCCGTTGACTAAACCTCTCCCTAGAGCAAAACATGATCAACACCAGAATTCCATGGGTGTTCGATTCATCACAATGTAACTAGATTATTGACTCTAGTGCAAGTGGGAGACTGTTGGAAATATGCCCTAGAGGCAATAATAAAAGCATTATTATTATATTTCCTTGTTCATGATAATTGTCTTTATTCATGCTATAATTGTGTTATCCGGAAATCGTAATACATGTGTGAATAACAGACACCAACATGTCCCTAGTGAGCCTCTAGTTGACTAGCTCGTTGATCAACAGATAGTCGCGGTTTCCTGACTATGGACACTGGATGTCATTGATAACGAGATCACATCATTGGGAGAATGATGTGATGGACAAGACCCAATCCTAAACATAGCACAAGATCGTATAGTTCGTTTGCTAGAGTTTTCCAATGTCAAAGTATCTTTTCCTTAGACCATGAGATCGTGTAACTCCCGGATACCGTAGGAGTGCTTTGGGTATGCCAAACGTCACAACGTAACTGGGTGACTATAAAGGTAGACTACGGGTATCTCCGAAAGTGTCTGTTGGGTGACATGGATCAAGACTGGGATTTGTCACTCCGTGTGACGGAGAGGTATCACTGGGCCCACTCGGTAATGCATCATCATAATGAGCTCAGAGTGACCAAGTGTCTGGTCACGGGATCATGCATTACGGTACGAGTAAAGTGACTTGCCGGTAACGAGATTGAACGAGGTATTGGGATACCGACGATCGAATCTCGGGCAAGTAACATATCGATAGACAAAGGGAATAGCGTACGGGATTGATTAAATCCTCGACATCGTGGTTCATCCGATGAGATCATCGTGGAGCATGTGGGAGCCAACATGGGTATCCAGATCCCGCTGTTGGTTATTGACCGGAGAGTCGTCTCGGTCATGTCTGCTTGTCTCCCGAACCCGTAGGGTCTACACACTTAAGGTTCGGTGATGCTAGGGTTATGAAGATATGTATATGCAGAAACCCGAATGTTGTTCGGAGTCCCAGATGAGATCCCGGACGTCACGAGGAGTTCCGGAATGGTCCGGAGGTAAAGAATTATATATAGGAAATGCTATTTCGGGCATCGGGACAAGTTTCGGGGTTATCGGTATTGTACCGGGACCACCGGAAGGGTCCCGGGGGTCCACCGGGTGGGGCCACCTGTCCCGGGGGGCCACATGGGCTGTAGGGGGTGCGCCTTGGCCTAGATGGGCCAAGGGCACCAGCCCCTATAGGCCCATGCGCCTAGGGTTTCCCCCTAGGAGGAGTCCTAGTGGTGGAAGGCACCCCGAGGTGCCTTGGGGGGAGGGAAACCCTCCCCTGGCCGCCGCACCTAGGAGATCAGATCTCCTAGGCTGCGCACCAGCCCTCCCTGGCACCCCTATATATAGTGGGGGAGAGGAGAGACTTCATACACCAGCCCCTGGCGCCTCCATCTCCCCCCGTTACGTCTCTCCCTCGTAGTCTCGGCGAAGCCCTGCTGCTGTGACGCCCTGCATCCACCACCACGCCGTCGTGCTGCTGGATCTTCATCAACCTCTCCTTCCCCCTTGCTGGATCAAGAAGGAGGAGACGTCTCCCGTCCCGTACGTGTGTTGAACGCGGAGGTGCCGTCCGTTCGGCGCTGGTCATCGGTGATTTGGATCACGTCGAGTACGACTACATCATCACCGTTCTTTTGAACGCTTTCGCTCGCGATCTACAAAGGTATGTAGATGCATCCAATGACTCGTTGCTAGATGAACTCCTAGATGATCTTGGTGAAACGAGTAGGAAAATTTTTGTTTTCTGCAACGTTCCCCAACAGCAATGTCCCGATCGCCTGCGGTGAGAGCGGTTATTTGTACAAGTAGGTAATCCTGCAGCTTGAGCTGGGCGCGCTCTACTTTGCTCAGTTCTGGCAAGGATAACCAAAGTAAGGTATACATAACGAAGATGGTAATTTCAGCACCCCAATGAGAGTGACTGGTTGTAAGAGTAATAGAAACCTGGGTGTTGATTGGCGAAGTTCCCTTATTTGCATTGGAAGTGGCTAAAATGATTGTATGAATGCTGGTTGATTAATATATGTATAAGTGCTTTCAATTAAAAAAGAGAGTGGCTGGCCCTGATTATAGCATCAATATTAGCAGCCCCAGCTGTACTTTATGAATTATTAGCATGTTTGTGCAAAATATTTGGTATTTAGATGGGTTGGTTTATTTCTTTGGAGGGAGGGGGGTATGTACCTTGGTATCTGGATCAAATTTTGGAGCATTATGCGTGTATGGAAATATAGTGAGTATTCGATGTAATCAACCACTACCTTTTCTTTTTTGCGGGAATCAACCATTATATACCTACCACACACAACGCAAGCCAACCATCATGTTATTGCCTTGTTCGTTTCCTACATATTGCAAGTTTGCAACCTCACTACGTAGCTAGCTCTCTCCCATCCTCTCTCTCTCTCTCTGGCATTGCGTTGCTCGTGCGTCCCAAGAAGTAAAGCTCGGGCCCTCACTTTGAGAATGGCGGCGGCAGAGGGCAGCAAGGAGGAGACGGGGAGGAGGAAGGCAGAGCGGGTGGCGCTGCCGGCGGGCATGCTACTGGTGCAGGTGTTGACGGTGGTGACGATGCTGTTGTCCAAGGCGGCGCTCAACGGCGGAATGCAACCCCTGGTCCACCTCGTCTACCGCAACCTCGTCGCTGCCGCCGCCGTTGCCCCCCTTGCCGTCGTCTTTGAGAGGTGCGTGTGCGATCGATTGAGCCATGGTGCGCAATATCAGTTAGTTTTGAACCATTGTATCCACGTTCGGCGAAACACGTACATCATTCATGAATGCATGCATGAAATGTCATTTGTTTTGCTTAGCTAGGTTGACTGACGGACAGCATGAACGCATAGGTATACACATGCCCGTACTTATAGCCGCCAGGTGTATGCTCATCGATCTGATCATTTGGGCACATGACAGTCGCAACCGCCAGCTGTAGGCACGCTCGTCGATGATCGGATCATTCACATGACAACATCTGCAGCCACGTCTGGATTATGGAAGGAGTTTTTTTTTTCCTTTTAAGTACTGTTTTTTTTAAAGGACAACATATTTCCCTAGCATGCATGCATTTTTCCATTTGATTCTCTGCACTTGCATCATCTGTTCTTCTTTCATTAATATAGCTACCGCGCCACTGTCGTTGATTATTGCAGGGAAATACTGAAGAAAGTGAACATGGTTGTTTTGGGCTGGATCTTCATCAACGCTACTTTCGGGTTCGCATCCAACTATAGTATACTGCAGCCTGCAATGCAATGCGCTTGCATGCTCCTACATTTGTTCATGTCCTCAGTTTATTGCGATGTGACTTTTGATCTGTACAAAATTATTGCTCTGTTCATAATCTCGATCCTTGATGGTTTCTTCGATCCTTGATGTTTAAAACAGGGATATCTTATTAGCTTTAGGCCAGGCTAATCCATGCTACTAATATGGTAAACGTCTATGTTACATTTTGACGATTTTTGTTGTCCTCCCACTTAGTCAAATTATCATAATGTGGTTATTAGTATATATTGAAGTAATGTGGTTATTAGTATCTAAATTTTACCACGATAACAATGTATGATTACTGTGCTAAATATGTATGATTGCCAGGTAAATATTTATTAGGGATAGTAGCATCGCTGTGAATGGCCAGGGTGAGTATTAAAATGTTACTCTAAATAAGTAAAAGATGAGGTGAGGCTCTAAAACTACTACTCCTCTGTCCCATATTAATTGTCGCTCAAACGAGACGTATCTAGCACTGAAATGAGACCGAAGGAGTATCAATCCAGAGTAGCGTTATGTAGCCTGATAACCATGTTCTTTCCTTTTTGTTGTAACTAATTAATTTACTATCACCTCTATCGCAACCAAATGGTTGTACAAGCATGTAGCCCGACAACTAAATGACTATAATTTTGCAATTACCAATGAAATATTATGAAACATGTCAACATGGGACTAAGTTTGCAAATCTCATCACAGTGTAGCAGCCATCAGTGAAACATTTGGTTAATCTGTTTAATGGTTGGTGAAATAAGAGTTTTTGGAAGTTTTCAAAAACATCTTTTTCGGTAATTGCCTTTGGCTCCTAGGTGCATATGCACCCATTGTCGAAATACACATTTTAAAAAGTTAAAAAATTCGAAACAAAAATCCCGCATGTATATCCGGACATTTTATGTGCGTGCGCAAGGTTTCAGTGAAAAACTACGTTTTTTGTGGCTTGTGTAGAAAAGACAATTTCTGATGCTTCATTCTAACTATTCACGAGGCATTTCTTTATCTTTTTTGCACAAGCCACAAAAAACGTCGTTTTTCACTGTAACCTTGTGAACGCACATAAAATGTCCGAATATACACGTGGGATTTTTGTTCCCAATTTTTTAACTTTTTGAAATGTGTATTTTGACAATGGGTGCATATGCACCTAGGAGCCAAAACGCCGCTCTCCATTTTTTTTCATATTGTTATGTTTGCATGTCTACTCTCTTTGTTTGCATGCATGTGTGAGAAAGTGGCACAAAAATAACAGACATCGAAATTACTTGAGGCTATTATGTTGGATTCTCAGTTATTTAATATGTATTTAGTATAGTCTTGCATCCAATAAATTTTAAATTATGCGTGTATGATGCAGAGTTTTGCTGGCGACGGGGTTGTACTACTGCGCCCTACGGGCCACCAGCGCCGCCTATACCGTCAACTTCTTCAACCTCATCCCCGTTGTCACCTTCCTCATTGCAGTGGCGCTCCAGGCCGAGCGCATCTCCCTCGCCACCTGGCCCGGCAGGATGAAGCTGCTCGGCGCGGTAGTGGGCGTTGCCGGCACCATGGTCGTCAGCCTCTGCAAGGGCCCTCTTCTCCCAATTTCGCACCTCCGGCCGTCCTATGCCCACGCCCACGCCAGCCCGCCGGCACCGGCGTCGGTGATCCATGGCGGCCACGACATGGCCGTCGGCACGCTCTTCATGTGTGGGAGCTGCGTGAGCTACGCGCTCTGGTTCGTGGTGCAGGCCAGGGTTGCCAAGGTGTTCCCGTCGCGATACTGGTCCACCGCGCTCACGTGCGCTGCGGGCAGCCTGCAGTCTGCCGCGGCCGCCGGGGTGGCGGCCGTCCTAGCACCCCGCGAGGGCTGGGCGGCAGAGTGGAGGCTGAGGTGGGACCTGCGCCTGGCCACGGTGGTGTACTCCGGGGTCTTCAACACGGGCGTCACGTTCGTGCTCGTGTCGTGGGCGGTGGCGCGCCGCGGGCCCGTGTACCCGCCCATGTTCAACTCCCTGTCGCTCGTTGCCACGACTGTGGTTGACGCGGCATGCTCGGCACCGACATCTACCTCGGCGGTGTTCTCGGGGCGGGCCTCGTCGTCATGGGGCTCTACGCGTTCCTCTGGGGCAAGGGTAAGGAGCTCGCTGCCGCCAAGGCGGACAACGGCGAGCAGAAGCTGCAGCGTGTACACGCCGATGATGGCATTGCCTAGCGGTTTGGCCTAGCATGCCAGAGCAGTCCATACGGAATTAACTGAACTATTCAGTCCGAACTTGAAATTGTCCTTGACAAACACTACTACATGATGACTTATTTTTTCTCTTTCCAAAACGGTATTGTGCTGACGTTCACTAGTGCATGGCAATTGAACGTTTTTCATGGAAATTTTACATTGTCACGAGGATGGAAAATCTTAACCAAGCACGACAAATCCTATGATTAAAAGAAGGAACTGCTAAGGAAAATTGCAATGCTCAGACAATATAAATTGCCATAAAAACCGTTTGATTTGCCATGCCCTCCAGCAAACATTTGCTGCTATCAAAATCCTTTTTTTATACAAGATCCCTTCTACGTTATTGATGGTCTAACAATGATTGTTATGATTAGCCAGTCCATGTGCACTTGTATGGACTGCTCTGGACATAGCAAGCCGGAGTATCGGGGCATTTGATAACATAGCAAGCCAGAGTAGTAGAATAAAGAAGGGATTAGAGTGACTGACTAATCCCTTCTTTATTCTACTACTGACTAATCCCTTCTTTATTGTACTATTCTGGCTTGCTAGGCCAAACTGCTATGAGATTATTTAGTCTCTTGGTTGATCCTTATGAAATGGAACTGATTGAACTACGTTTCGAATTTAGCTCAAAATATTATCATTTTTAGCAAGTACATGAGGATAGGAATTATATTTATAAATTATTGCCACATTCCGAAGAACTTATGACTTAAGCTTAGGGAAGACTTAAATCACCAATACTCAAATGCCCCAATAATGAGTTTTCCAAAGAGATGATTATTACAAATTTCTAAGCAAGACTTCCTCAACATGATAAAGAAGCGGTTATAGTTCTTTCGGTTGTTGAAGTTATGTATAAAAGCATGTGGACAAAATTACTAGGACATACATTTTCAGTTTATATGGATAAAACATTCATAGTCAGGCCTTAAGGTTCTCAATCTAGCCTTAATGCGCGAAACTATTCTAACATGCATGGTAAAATAATGTACAAATTTATACCGCAGTGACAATGACTCATCCACAAGATGCTTAGCAAACTCCAAATTTGAACACTAACAGAAAGGGATAGAGCTCCCAAATTTGAACAATAATAGAAAGGAATAGAGCTCACCATCGTGGCCCCACCGCAGCTGAAGAATGAGGAAGCACATGTCGGGTCTATGACTGCACACACATGCGTGGTAGACCCGGCGTCCGACGGCCGGGCAGAAGGCAACTTTTGGATCAGACAGAGTCCAAACGTTGCCACGGCCGATGGAACAAAACAACAATGTTCATGAAGGAGTGAAGGTGCGGTAGCACTACATTGTTGATCCGCTTCTTTGCGACTCGGGATGTCGGCCGCGGCATCAGACTGTCTCCGACCGACGCCGCCAGAACAGAGGGAGGTACAAGAGGAAGGAATGCGGGTGGATGGAAAGTGGGAAGGAAGGGGGAGAGGTGCTGCTGGGAACGGTGAAAAGATAGTGGCACCAGGGACGGTTAGTGAGAGTTTTGATTGTGGAGAGCAGCAGTGAATGACTAATTTTAATAGGCCGCGAACAAACCAACACTGACCAGATGGAAAACTGAAGGGTCTAATTTGAATAGGCTACACATACAAGTCAAATATAGAAGACAGTTAGTGAAAACGTTTGGTTCATTTTGGTCAGCGGAGCACGTTATCACAAATCGACCATTTTTGTACCCATCTGTGATATGCATTTAGCAGAGCCAAATAAACATTTTCACTGATGCCTCCGGAGTGGCCAGTTAGTGCTAATGCTCTTTACTGCCGTATCGTGTGGTCACGGACTCACGGGATGGTCAGTGATGAGAGGTTAGTGCTATTCAGATCTGTAGTAATGTTGAAGCGCTTCGGGCATATGGAGGAGATTGGGTCAACCAAAGAGTGAGGTCTTTTCCATAGATGGCCGGACTAGGAGGCGAAGAAGGTCTTTGGCATGGACAGCTGGACAGCTAACTTTTGGGATTGTCTGAATGTAAAAACTTATTGAACATCCGATGCTTCTTGATTGTGATTGCATATGCTTACAACTATTAAAAGTATGTTTAAATTGTTATTGGTATGCTGTCAAATGCAGGAGGCCAGAGCAGGGGCGGACATTTGATGCCTGCGGTTGGACGACCTTCGCCACCCTCAAACTGTTCACAAATACATCCAGATTTCCGGACATGTTTGTCTGGCATCTCTCTGCATTCTGCAAGCGAACATCCCTTGGTCGACGGAAGCAACAAGAAGAATCAGCAGCTTAAGGCGTGACGAGCGCTGGATTTCACCCTGCATGCAACACAAAGGAGTTAGCTTGCGCACCGTTGCAGCTCTGCTTCTGATCGGTGGATCTTCAAGGCATGCACATGGTGACGGCTTTCGTGCCGTCGGAGATGGCCTGCTTGGCAAACTCAATGGCTCTTGATGAACAGTAAAACTAAAATTTTTAGAAAAACTAAGAAAAATCTGCAATGCTTTGTGGTAAACTTTGACAGACGCTTTGTGTGTTTGTCAATGACATTTGGAAAAAAAAACTCAATGCTCCAAAAATGCTATTTTAGAAATCATTTTTGGAGTGCTGATATTGCTTTTTTTTTTGCCATGACCTCCACGAATATCATTTCTGCTAAAATCTGTCAAGCACACAACATTTATCAAAGTTTGCCAAGATAAATTCAGAAATTATGATTTGTTTTGGATTTACTGTTTATCATGAGCAGAAAAGGACTTCGATGCTGACGAAACCTTTTTGGACCCATGTTGAGCACAGCAGAATGGAGCTACCTTCTGCTGCTACTCAACTTGGCCCTCAAAAGAATCTGATTGCCAAGAGATGCAGGTCACCAACTTAGTCGTTGGGGCCAGACTTGTACCGATGTTTCTTACGACAACTGTTCATCACTGTACCTAAAAATCACAACCACAGCTGCAAACAAACTTAGTACTGCCAAAAAATAAGAGAGTCTCCCCAACCCGTGCCTTAACGGCCTTAGTACACGTGCATCGATCACTTTTTTTACCCGAAAAGGCATCTAGGTCCATCACATCAAGCGGCGTACGGTCGTAAGCTAGTATTTCAGGGTTCAGATTAGGGAAGTTACAAACACTTCATACTTGCTAGACATGATCAGCTTGTGCTTCAACTGGATCAGCAGCTTGAGGACAAGATAGGCGCACATGCATCGAGATGCACTTCATCAGGTTAGAATTGTTGCCGCTGCCGCTGATATATAATTTCTTCTTCCACATCTATTCCTTCCTCAAGCTCGTGCCATTTGGGATAGCACCAAAATGGCTTAGGCACGGGCCATCTGTCCAGAGTTAAACATAAATAAGCTGCTAAAATAATATACATCTCTAGCAAGCAGTGTTAATGAACGCGTAGTAAATAAACAATACCTGTTTGGGCTATCATCATCGTCTCTAGCAACAGTCCTACAAACAGACCAAAATAGTTTTACATACAAGAACAAACACACGCATGTGAGGACGAAGATCAAAACCACGTAACGTCAGTTCACTACTTCATATGTCTGAACAATAAGAAGCGAAATGGTTCAACCACAAAAGCAAGTTGGGATTTAAGAACTAGCATGAGTTCCAAATTAAAAGTAACCTGAAAATAACAACCAAAACCAACCCATATTTACCATTATAGTTCCAGGTTAGAGTGATGACATGAGAGTATGAGACATACGATACGATACTTCCATAAATCACAAATGTACGTACAATCAAACATGCTCAACTGCCGGCCACAACTACAGGACGGTCTTTATCGTACCAGTGTCGTATGTTATTTATCATATGCACAGCAGTTCTATTCAAGCTTCTAATTAATGTGCTCAGTATAAGAAGATCAAAATGGTGACAAATGTCCTATCGAGGCTACTAAACTTCCTCAAGATTGAATATTATGCACACGCAAGACATCTGTAAAAACATTACATAAATATAGAAAGCATACCCTTGTGCATCAAAATTCTTCAAGACTTTTAGAATTATATTGACTGGTATGTATGGAGCCTCTTCTAAGCCATAGAAGTTCATGCCACTAAAATTTCCATCAAAATCAATAAGAGGCCCTCCGATCCCAGCCTAGCACACACACAAAAGTAACAAATAGGAAAAAACAGTATTTGTAAGCCATACAGATGTGATGATGGATTAGTTACTCATTCTGACGCAACTATTTATTTCCACCACACGAAAAGACATGGCGTACCTTGGTGATTTTACAGGTGGAAATCTTAAGCTCTTTGCAACCAAGCTTACTTGGTTTGTCAATCACGATCCCACTTGTGGCCATTAAATTGCCTGATTGGTAGACGCGCCCTATAGCTACTACCTCCTTCTGAGGTTTAATTAGCATCTGGTTATCAATTTGTGCTGTCTGAGTACAGCAGAAATTCTTGATGTGGACTACGGCAATGTTATAATGTATACTGTAATGTTGCAATGTCCCTCTGGTATGACGATTATCTGGAAGGCACACTACAATCTGCAATTAATGATATGGTAAGACTAAACTAGTGATATCATGAATAAGTAGAAGGGGCAATTAAACAATTATTAGCAGAGTAACGACCTTAAGGTTATCAGCAACCTTGTTTTCATTGTCAGAAGTTCTAACCAAACTTGCCGAGGTCAGAACTCTTGTGGTGGACCCGTTGCAGTCTATGAATACGCCAGTGCAAGCAAAACACCTTGTTTTTCCTACAAGAGTAATGACTCCGATAATTTAGTGAAGAAATTGGAAAAAGAATATTGAAAGTAAACGAGCTTATAATGAATATAATTACCACTGAATGAAGCCAATGCAACAACACTTTGAGACATATTTGAAGCAACGTTTCTTTCGAGTTTACTCCAGATATCTTCACTAAATTTCTCTTCAAAATTGTTAAGCAAACGCATGCCCGCTGGCAAAAGCAATAAAGATTCAGCAGTGGAGGGGAGCTGGAGAGACCAGTCAGATGACAGATGTTCCAACAGAAAAGAGTAAATATCAAAAGGACACGAATGAACTCACCATTCTGCCAAACTGGGAGGGGATAACCATTGGACCTCAGCTCCTTTTTTGTAGGAACGCCTAAATTTTGCAACATAGTTAAGTGATTGATGACCCCATGTATAATGATGGTCGGGAAAACTGCAAGCAACAACTCACCAAAACAAGGATAACTCGGCCGCCCAGAACATAAAGACTTCCGCTCTAATAATAATCTATCCATGAGTCCTGGTGCCACAGGGGTGAAACAATTAATAAATGTGACCAATGATCAATAGTTAACATTAAAAGTGACCAACCTGGTTGACATTCTGGATCACAGAGAGTACATATGGAAGGTTTCTGATCCTTAAGTTTCTCTCCCTTCCTTGAGCTGACTAAAATAGAGAAGGGAAATAAGCAGAATTTAGAACACTGAAAAGCAGTATGAAGGAAAGGAGTATATTCTCATATTCATATACTACACTGAAGTACTTAGAATGAACTAATTAATTAGCATATCAAATATGTTATGCTAGCATGATAATAGGTGCAACCATAAAACTAAGTATGTACCCAGATTCTACAAATGATTGTTGAAAATTAACATTGGCGGTGACTCTGGCGAGGAATTGCCTGATGATGTGATGATTGCGCACAATTTAACAATATTAAGGTGCTTTTCTCACCTTCTGAATCAGGCTTACAAGGTCTAGGAGATCTTTCAATTTTACTACCAGGTCCTTTCTTATTTGGAGCCCTGCAGTAGAATGCGATAAACTTGGTGGTCAGTGCTTTATATATAAAGCGGGGCAAGAGCCTTTTTCGGTAATGCGATAAACTCATTGGAGTAATACAGAAATCCACAAAAGTAAACATGGATGATATGTACGCATGGATACCAAACAATACAAACTTCAATGTTTAAAAGGGGCAAATCAGGAAAATTGTTGATTGGGGTCAGGCACTAAACAACAATACAATGGGGAAAACCCTAAAACCTAAATATTTATTGTGTTTGATTATTGTATAGACGAAAATATTTATTAAATATAAGTAGCTTAATATAGTGGAAAACTTTTCCCATGCATGTTGTGGTGAGTGACAAAAAAAATGGAGATGATACTATACCAAACCTACCAGGGAACCTTCACTACCTTATCACTTGAACAAGTATTAATAGCTTAAACATGGACACCAGAGTCCCAGTTGAGTACAGGGCAACTGCGAGATATCATGACAAAACAGGTGATATGGATTGTCAAGGTCACACTGCAGCTTATCCAGCCCCAGATGTCACAAACAACTAATTTGTTATCAAGGGAGATGTTCTCAAATGCAGATCAGTTAGCAGATGCAAGTATTACAAAAAACATCAAAACAAGGCATTTCAGAAACTCTTTGGCATTCAGCATGAATGCTAGTACCACTAAACCTCGGCTACTGATGAGCGGAATTATTCTTATGTACTTAGTTCATTCATTTTGTATGCCTACTGATGTGTGGTCAGCTTCCTGGAAATTCCAGGTTGAATAATAAATTCGCAAGAAGCGGAACAGATGGCCTGTGGTCATCCAGGAATGTTTCAGTGCATGGCACTAATTCATCTGCTAAATAGTTCTCACTCGCTCGGTATTACAGTAATTGAGCATGTTGCTCCTCACTACATACCAAGTTGTGATCATCCTTTAACTGTTCTTAGCCTTGTACAACGCATGCAGTAATTTAAACAATGTGATTTCATATTCTAAGTAAAATGCCTGCACATTCTTTTAGAATGCATGAATTGTTAACACAATGTTTCGTCAACAAATTTTCCAACAACGCTAGAGATTTATATAATGTGTGTTGTTAGCTGCAGTATGATGTCATAAGAAGCCACTATTGTATTAAGTGCACTCTTGATTAAGCTTTCCACCATTATTTATTTTCCTAAGCATGTGTGACCCATGTGCACAAAAACTAATAAGTGAGTATGGAGGACAAGAGTAGAAAAGCAATGAGTGAGTATGGAGGACATACATCCACTGAATTGTTTCCCTGAACTGCGACAGGAGTTCAAGAATTTTAATCCTTGGTAGGAATGGAGTCTCTTTCTCAGCATAAAAGTTCATCCCAATGAAGTCCCCATTAAAATCAACAAGGGGCCCTCCAACTCCAGTCTAGGAAAAGAATAAAGTGACAGTGAGCCAAGCACAAAGATTTAGCGATGCTGAACAAAGTTTGTATAATTGAAAAAAAGGAGTATTTTTGCCCACCCCCACCCCCAAAAAAGTCCAGTACATATCATGACACAGTTATTTATTTATTTTCACTATGTATAGAAAGCGAGAAATTAACACCGCACCATAGTAATTTCACATGTGGAGATGGCAAGCTCCTCCCGGTAAGCTCCTTGTGGATTGTCGGTCAACATCCCAGCTGTGGCCATTAGTTTTCCTGAGTTGAAGCAACGCCCTACGGCAACTACTTTACTGTGAGACTCAAATTGCCGCTGATGATCTAGACATGTTACTTGAAGAGAGCGGTAGTGACCGATGTTGATAACCGCAACATTGTATTTCAAATCGTAGGATTCCAACCATCCCAGTTCAAGTTTATTATCCGGAAGGCGCACTTCAATCTGCATCAATAAAGCAATGCAGCAAGTATATAGCCTGGTTAGCAGAATGATTAACATGATATTAAATAAGCAAGCAATAGTGTACAAAAAGAAAGTTTTTTTCAGGGTACTACAAAAAGAAAGTTGCCAGTACCAACCGTCATATCATGAAGGATCTTGGTGTCATCATCAATAGATCTAACCAAACTTAATGAAGTCAGACAACTTGTAAAAGTAGGATTGTTTACGATAATTATGCCCGTGCATGCAAAAAACACAGTGTTTCCTGCACAAGATGGTATTTCCAAATTCTCAATCATGAAGTATACTAACACGTAGACATAGATAAAAAATTGCAAAGCTAGTATTTATAATCACCATCAGCAAATGAAGCAAGCGATACAACAGTGCCCGCTAAGTTCGAGGCGACTTCTTCACTGAGTTCCGTCCAGACACCTTGACCAGAATCGCTTGAGCTGCCAAATTCCTGTTCGAAAGGATTGTCCGGATGCGAATTTCCTAGTTAGGGAAGCATCATCATGTTCATATCATACAACACAGTTCTGATCGTAAGTTGCAGAAGAAGGAACAAGCAGCAAGACTGAAACCAGACAGCCAGTGGCTCACCTCGCCAAGCTGTCCAAACTTTTTGTTTCTTGGTCTGGCTTCTCGTGCAAACGCCTTCTCGCTTCATATTTCCAGCCTGGAGCGGAAAGAACTAAATAAGACAGCTAGTCACTTTTTTTAGGATCAATGCAGAGTTTTGATTACAATCAAAGCAGAGTTTTGGTTACAATCATCCAACAGAGTAAATAAAGGAAATAAATTGAGAAATACTGTTGGCTCTAGCGAACGTGGATCAACAAATCATTTAGCCGCAAGGAAATCAATTGATCCTAAGTAAAAAAGAGGGGAGGGGGTTCAGCTAATCATTGGATGAAAGAAGCTCATACCGCAAAATCCAATGCCCAGAACTCGCGGCCGGGTGGAGACAGCTTGGAGAACCGCGATGGCGGCGGCGGCGGCGGCGCACGCGGGGGGTGGAGAGTGGAAGCGTCAGCCCTAGGGCACGCGGCGGTGGGTCCGGTCGATGTGTCAGGGATGGAGGGCTTGCGAGAGGAGGAAAACAAGGAACTGACGGTTTGGAGAGGATGATCAATTTTCACCAAAGGGCATCGTAGATAGGCCCCGTTTGGTAACAAAGTTTTTTCTAAGTATTCAGAGAATACTACAGTTTTTTAAAATACCACAGTATTAATTCCTGAGAGCTGTTTGGCTATTAGAGAAAACAGGGGTATTAAAACTAAGTATATCAAAAACCACAGTTTTTTCTCTGTCTAAAAAAAGAACCCTCGACCTCTTTTTTTAAAACTGAGCACGCAAAAGAAACGCTGCATCGCTCTTCTCCTTCCTGCCTTTAAGCCATGGCCAGCATGCAAAGGAGAGATCAACGCGAGTATGCTGATCTTCGTCCCCCTGCCTCTGCACGGCCGCATTGCTCCCGTTCCTGCTGCCCAGTGCCAGCCGAGAGGAACGAAAGGCCATTATAAACGGAGAGCGAAATTGTCTTGTTGCCCTGTCGTGAAGTTGGCCGGCACGCTGCCCATGGTTAGCACAAGGGATCCAATCCAATACAACAGGGAAAGCGTGAACACTATGAATGAGAGCGGAACTATGCAGTACATGAGCTCGTATCCCTCTCTCGCACTAGCGTGAACATAAACTAACTACTGACTATCGCTCGGAAACCGGAAACTGGTACACCGGGGCCTGACACTCCGCCACTCGTCGTATACTCCTGGCGTAGCACTTCTTCGACATTGATGATCTATGCATCTGCATCGCTACATGAGTCGATGATATGCAACATATATAGTTGAGCAACAGAAAGAGACATACTTAGCAAAAATAGAAGCAACATACCATAAGCATAAATAACAAAGTTCATTGTACCCAAAATGCCCTAACTAGAGTGAACTTCGCTAGTCGAGGAGGACGGTTTAATTACATCAAAAATAAAGTTTGGTCGTGCGTAACTTAAAGTTTCGTCATACATGAAGTATGGACTAAACGGACACATTGTTATATATCGACAATCACTTAAACATGTCATGCCATCCATCCGAGTCAGGGAGATAGTCCCCGAGCTTATTGAAAGGCTTCGGGTCAAGATGCTGAGCGGCTACGCGTGTTTGGACGTCTTCCCGCGAAATTTGCCCTTCCTCGCAGAACATCCCTGTTTTTTCGAGGACCTCCTTCATGATGATTTGGGCAAGTTCATGTTGGATGTGATAGAACTCAGCTCGAAGTCGATGATCCTCGATATTGTTAGGGAACATAGTAATGCTTCAAAAAAAAGTCCTACGTGTCACCAAGATCAATCTAGGAGATGCTAGCAATGAGAGAGAGGGAGTGCATCTTCATACCCTTGAAGATCGCTAAGCGGAAGCGTTACAAGAACACGATTGATGGAGTCGTACTCGCGGTGATTCAAATCGCGAAAGATCCTATCCAAGCGTCGAACGGACGGCGCCTCCGCGTTCAACACACATACAGCCTTGGGACGTCTCCTCCTTCCTGATCCAACAAGGGGAGAGGAGAAGTTGAGGGAGAACTCTGGCAGCACGACGGCGTGGTGGTGGAGCTCGTGGTTCTCCGACAGAGCTTCGCTAAGCACTACGGAGGAGGAGGAGGAGGTGTAGGAGGGAGCAGGGCTGCCCCAGGGGAAGGGTTGTTGCAGCCCTCTCTCTCCCTCACTGTATATAGGGGGAAGGGGGAGGGGGAGGCGCCCTAGGGTTTCCCTAAAGGAGGGGCGGCGGCCATAGGGGAAACCCTAGATGGGTTTGGGCGCCCCCCACCCCTAGAAAACTTGGCCCCCAAGCCAGGAGGGGCGGCTGCCATAGGGGAGGCGCGCCCACCTCTCCAGGTTACGTGAGATGGGGAGGGAGGGGCGCACATCCCCTTAGTGGGCTGGTGTGCCCCCTCCCCTTTTGGCCCATAAGGCCCCCCGACGCTTCCCGGGGCCTCCGAAACTCCTTTCGGTCACACTGGTTGTCACCCGATACCTTCGGAACAATTCCGGACTCCAATACCCTTCGTCCAATATATCGATCTTCACCTCCGGACTATTCCGGAGTTCCTCGTCACGTCCGGGATCTCATCGGGACTCCGAACAACCTTCGGTAACCACATACTATTCCCATTACAACTCTAGCGTCACCGAACCTTAAGTGTGTAGACCCTACGGGTTCGGGAACCATGCAGACATGACCGAGATACCTCTCTGGCCAATAACCAATAGCAAGATCTGGATACCCATATTGGCTCCCACATGTTCCACGATGATCTCATCGGATGAACCATGATGTCGGTGATTCAATCAATCACGTATACAATTCCTTTTGTCCATCGGTATGTTACTTGCCCGAGATTTGGTCGTCAGTATCCCCATACCTTGTTGCCGAAAAAGGGTTTCCCCCCGCTTTGTATACAAAGCAACCAACCAAGCCGTACAAGGATAGATGCTGGGGCAGAAGCAGCACAGTCACGCCCAAAAGAAACGACAGAGAAAGAGCAAAAGAAGAAGCCTCACGAACGCTGCGCCCACCGAGATCTTCCACTAGGCTCCAAGACTCCGAAGCGCCGGCACCTATCAACACCTCCAAGAAGGATCGCAAATATGACGACGCTGCTGCCAAGGGTTTCCCCCGGTACACGACGAGGCGAGAGGAAGGGTAGCCCCCGACGCCCTCTCGGAAGGTCAGGTGGCACCCACAGGCGCCACCGCGCCGGTGTCGGCCAAGCCGACAGGGGTTTCCCCCGATCCCAACCTGCACCTCGGGCGCTCCGGAGCCAGCCACCAAACCAACCACCACCCAGCGCCAACACATCCCCATACCTTGTTCAATCTCGTTACCGGCAAGTCTCTTTACTCGTTCCGTAACACATGATCCCGTGACTAACTCTTTGTCACATTGAGCTCATTATGATGATGCATTACCGAGTGAAAAGTGTGAACACATGTATCATTCCTTTTAAAATGGCATGTATATATTTTTGAAAAGTCTGAACATTTTTTAAATGCTACTCCATCCGTTCTATATTAGTTGTCGCTATATTCTGTAAGAAGCTCTGGTGGATCATCACATAGTGTGTGATCATGTGCAATATGATCATTAAGGACGGGCATGGACAAGTGGTGAACTATGTGTACGAGTAGATGGGGAGGACGATCGTAGGAATGAAGACCACATCAAATGATACATTCAAACCCACAAAGAGATCAAGGACCGACATTTCCAATCAGAAGATGGTCCTGTGGAGGAATTGTGGGCATACCATGGTCGGCACGGGTGATCTTTGCTTCCTGCTTGTTTGTGTTTCCTCCATGTTTGTTTGATGAGACAATGTAATCTTTGTTTTGACGATGGACTATGATTTATGTCAGATTTCAGATTTGAATTAAACTTTTGAATTCATAAATTGTTCTTGCAAATGTTCGGTGCCCATTGAAAAATGTTTGAAGCATTTTTTTCCCTGCATTGTAGAGTTTATTTAGAGTGTATTTGCACAACTGGAATAGAGATAGGATCAATGAGATGAAAGATAACCATTTTTAGGTGTGCAGTTGGGGAAGAGCAAAAAAAGATTCCCTGGTTCTTCTCTGTCCTATTCCTAAAGCCATTTTAGTTTACGAAATTTAGATATATGCTACTCCCTCTGTAAAGAAATATAAGAGCATTTAGATCACAACTTTAGTGATCCAAACGCTCTTATATTTCTTTACGGAGGGAGTAGTATTGGAGATGCTCTAATGGGGCCATGAATTTAATGACTTTGGTCAATTCCAGGGCATATAATTTCCTGTTGCAGTTCATTAAATTTTGCAACTAAACATGAAAAAAAAACTCATAGTTTACTACTCTGCATCGATGACAAATCTTCTCACCGCAATGGCAATTGGACAACAGAACAATAATTAGAGGCTAATTCACTTTAATGAATATCTAGCAGATATTAGCCTCTCTGTTTCTAGAAGCATAAAATGGTCCCTCGGTTTTCATCAGACCAAAGGCATCTCAAACTTTAGAAATAAAGCAAAGTTCATGCGCAACCACCACATGCTCGCAAATCACACCAAAATAGCACCAAGATGCCTGGAAGTGTAGCCAAATCAAACGTGAATGTTGCAATTCAGGTATCCCAGGACCCCAACAGCCTGACGGTGATTCTCTGATTCTTCAGCCTCACAGTGACCCTCTGTTTCTTCAGCGCAGCTTAGCCGAGGAATCTCCCAGATTTTCTTTTCCAAAGCATGTGTCCATTGTTCCAGCAGCTGCCTCGAAGTCAGGGGCCACAGTAGAGCCCCCCGCTTTAGCAGATGCAAGAGGCGCTGCCATATCACCTGCATTCCATACCACAGCAGCCATTACTAGTTTTCGACATATTCCGCAGAACAGCAGAAGTTATCATGTTTACAACAGCATGCTTTCTGTCTAATCCATGATCTAGCCACATTCTCTAGTTCAACCCACCTCTATCTGGGTGAGTTTAGAAATCACTTGCCGCATAAGTTTCAACACAACACATTCAAAACATAGGTGAGCCAGAAGACTCAGGTTCAGAGCAGAAGATGCAAGAGACATGAGTCAAGCTCTGTCGTTTCATCAGGTTATCTCTTGTAATAACTTTGTTATGTGAGGTCAACCACAGCTGGTTTGAACAATGTTTGGTACACGCAACATAGATTAAATAGGTGAAACACAGCAGCAGCAACCACAGCGTATCTAGAGGGTTAAGAATATGAAGTTTTCATACTAAAAAAATGTATGGAGTTCTCTCGAAAGTGCAAGTCTTTGTTCTATATTCACCAACAGTCACAAGAAAAGCGACAATGCTTCACTCAAGAATCAAACAAAACAGGAAACGAACAGCAATACCTGGTGAAGATAGGGAGCCCGACTGTTGGTCATCCAATTCTCGAGTGACGAGCCTAATGAGTTCCGATCGCATTGCTTCTTTTCTTCCAACATCCCTGTCACCTTGGACTGGATACTTGAGTAGCCTCAATTTTTCTTCGTTGGCCACCTCCAAGTTCACTTTGAGTTGGTCCATGCATAAACCTTCTTCCCTCAACGTGACACCTCCTGTCCTCCTGCCACCTCCACCTCCAGGTGGATCATCACGGCCCCTAAAAATAACACAACTGAAAAGTTCATATGTGCGATTCACAATGCAAATGCAATACATGCATGTGTACTAAGACTATATGCATCTACCTCTTTCTAATAACACAACCGAAAGTTCATATGCACTATTGACGATGCAATACAGACATGTGTACTAAGACTATATGCATCTACCTCTTTCTACTTGATCCCGCCACACAACCGAAAGTTCATATGCGCGATTAACGGTGCAATACAGACATGTGTACTAAGACTATATGCATCTACCTCTTTCTACTTGATCCCGCCACACTACCTCCCTGCTTGCTCGTTCCAGCGCCTTTGCTGAAGCCTTGTTGATCCTTCGAAAGAACAATCTGCAAACATAGACTTATAAGCGAAACTTCAACTTCGTTTTCTCTAATTGAACAAATTTAGAGAACAAGTAGTTACCGTATCATCAATATCCTTCAACAATCTCTCCAGATCATTCAGAAATGAACTTGTTTTAATTGCATATTTTATATCAAACGCAGACATGTCAACACGGTCAACTGTGCCAATTACTAGACCGTCCATGTCGAATACCGCGGCACCGACTAATTGCAAATCCTCTCCATTCGGTTCTCCTTTAACTGTTGGTCCTGCCACGGGGCAACTCATAGCAAATAAATTCTGGCTCCCGAACACAATAGTCCCATCTGGTCGGACTGCTTTGCAGTTTGGAATGCTATCACAAAAAACATGTTAGCAAGAACTTGATCCCAAGAAGAGTAGTGCTATATTCAAATGCAAGTATGTACCTTATCGAGCCAGTCATCAAACCACGTTCATCAAATCTTTCCACCGCCGAAATTGTGAAAACATCCTGTCTTCTAACTTGATTTTCATTAAAGATGACATGATGGCGACTACGAGGAGGACGAGAGCTCACTTTCAGAACAACATGCTTGGATGGTGTGTTTCTCAGAAATATGGTGGCCTCCATCTGGATATCATCATAGAAGCGAACAAATAATCTCTCCCCATCCTTGACTATAGACTCATGAACACTTGTCAGGACTTGCTTCTGATCAGAAACCATCACAAAACCTGTACCAAATGCAACATATTCCTCGCCTATGCGCCGTTCAATGGTAACAACAGATCCGCACACCCGATCATATGATCTGTCTAAAACCTGCTTCTCACATGCAATCTGTTGTTTTTTTAACATGAATTAAATATTAGAGATAAATGGTGCTCAAAAAATTGTTGTTCAATGATAAAACATGATTTTCTAAGCACCCCACGAAGAGATATAAATAGTGCTAGCAAATAAAAATAGAAACGCCGTTGCACCCAACAAGCCACATACAAAGACTGGAAACAGATGCTAACAGTACCTGACTCTCGACCAAAAATCTCGGAAGAAAAGGAGTAGACCGCCTAAATAGCTAACTTACTTAGCTCAGGATCGTACCAAGGAACCACTAAGGAGAGAGTGAAACTAACGGAGGATGCTTACCGGAGGCATCCCTGAATTTTTAAGAGGTTAGAAGATCTTTCCCCCTTTCCTCAAAATGGTGTTCGATGAGTGATGAGTGAGGCTGAAATCTGCACAGAAGTACAACAATGTAGCTTTAGCTGCAAGTGAAGTACCATCTTGATTACGAGAAGATGTAGAGCAGTCAAGGAATCATAAATACACTAAACATATCGATGCCCCTGACCTAGCTGGTAACAAGATCCTTGGTCAGAGGAACCTACTCATCTTTTTCTTGACGACTCCATTTGTACAGCAGTCGACGCATAAAACTGCCTGAAAAACACCAACACAGGTTGATTCAGAAAATAATGGCATTCATTCTCATGCTAGGGTTTTTACTAGGATAACATAACACAGGGCATCAAGGTAAAGTGGGCACTGCCGCAAATAGATGGGGTGCAAGATCAGCAAATATGATGTCCCTGCAGCCACCAGTCTTTCCAGAACAAAGTGTGTTCACCATTTCCAATCTCAGTTTCAATCGCCATGGAAAAGAAGACATGAACATGCATGCATATGTTGAGTCACTAAATTAGAAGTCTAAGAAGCTTGCTGTGGACCAGCAAGTGAACTGACATACATGTCGATTTAACAGTCAAAAACAATTAATTACGTACTAATGTTATGTATCACTAGACATACTTAATTTTATTATAACATGTAATAGGTAAGTATCAAGAACCATGGGAAGAACGCCATGAATATATATATATATATATATATACATGAGCTTGTTGGTGTTGGTAGCTAACAGAGTATGGGTTTACCAGATTTTGACAGCAACGGCAGAAATAACCTACTCAACGTTGAGGACTTGAGGGAAATGGCTAGTGAACTTTTCTATAGACATGCTCTCCTTGATAACTTCTCACACAGGCACATAGGGTAAACATTCTTAATATATTTTTACTGAAAGGAGGTCAAACTATATAAAAAAGGGTAAATGCCCTACACACTAGATGCGCACATGCTGGCAAGGCATGTTGATACAAATGTCTTTACATAACCCTTCTTTCTGACACGAAGAACTTGTACAAACACACACATCGTTCCCCCTCCGATTGGTTTTTGTAGATGCAGAAGAGCATATATAAATAAACCAAGCCTCCAAAAACTGTACATGTATAGGAAAAACCATCTTAGACCTTGTTGGTGTTTATGTTGTTGGCAAGGAAAAGAACACCCTGCTATAAGACTTGACACACATATCAGCTCGAATTAGATCTGGGGATACAGAGAAAAAGGGAATCACATCCAGGTTGAGCATATGTAATGTATGTATGTATGTATGTATGAAATGTCTTATTTACACTATGACGCAAAGATGAGCAATGTCTCCAAAATATAATACTAATACAAGTCAATACAGCTAATTAACTAAGGACAAAAAAGAAGATGAAAACTTAAGCTTTCCGTCCCAGACGAGACAAGCACCAGACTGAACCTTGATCGCTGCGCCGCAAACCAACAGATCCGAGGGAGGGCACGTTTCCAAGAAGGAAAAAAGGCTGGGTTTTGGGTTCGCCGAGGAAGCTTTGGGGGTGGGAGGAGGAGGCGGCGGCGGCGGCGAAGGTACCTGCGGAGTGGAGGGGAGAGGAGGAACGCTGGGCGGGGCGGACTGGTTCCGATTGAATGGAAGGAGGAGGCGCCGCCGCCGGAGTGAAGGCACCAGGTCGAGGCGAGGATGGAAGGGGAGGGGAGGGGAGCGGCGGGAAAAATACTAAAGAATTCACCGGTCGGACCTAGGGAAGCGAGCGGGGCTGGGGGGAAGCGGTGTGGGGGCGCGGGGCGCGGGCCGGCTACCGGAAGGCCGTTTCAGCACACGGGTGCTCTCTTTTTCATTAGTTTTTTATCAGCAAAAATAAATAAGCTAGTCTTTTCATTTGATTTTCCATTACAAAAACTGGTTTTATGCCCTCAGTCAAATCGTAAAAACACATCAACGTAAGGATTAACAGATAAGACTGTCCCTCGTAGTATCACATATATTTTTGAACTAAAACCACGATGAGTAATTTGAATATTTTTGAACTAAAACCACGATGAGTAATTTGAAACGGAGGGAGTACCAGACAGAAAGAAAGGCTGCTTCCTGCTTCCTTCCGCTGGGTCGAGCGATGGTTTCCAAGGGGCGAGTCGTTCGTCCGTGACACCGCGTGCCTCGTGGCGTGCGATGTGGCAGCGTCAGCGTGTGAGCCCCGCCATCCTTCCTCTCATTTCCTTGGTCGGTCAACGGGATTCCTTCGCCCCTTTCCCGTGCTCTAGCCAACACTGGTCTGGAGTGGAGACCACCGGCATATACCAGGTGCAATGCAATGTCCCTTTCATTTTGCCCCCTTGGTCGTTGAGTCCGTTGTTTCTATGTTGCAAACGTTTTCCTTTTCTTTTCTCTGAGAGTACATCAATTGGTGTATCATAATTTTATAGTAGAAGGCAGCAAAACAAGTTACAAGAATAGCCTGATAGCCTCCCCCACCAAACCCCCAGCGCCACCCAAAGAAAGGATAGCCTGATAGCAATGCAGCGTGCCATATCTTGTCTATCGAGATCTAGCTTAGATCGTTCATCCTTCATTTTATGGTCATTGCGTAGTAGAGATTAAGTCCCTTCTGATCGAAAGAGTGTTTATTCCTCGGAATTTACATAGATCTAAGAATAATTGGGCAGATTGTCTAGTAAGGTACAGTCACTCTAAGCTAGCTACGACTGTGTGGCTCGGTAGAGGACCCTCATATGTTGGGGATCTCTTACCGAAGTATTGCAACTCTATCTTAATGGATAAACTACTATTGATCTCGCAAAAAAAACGCATCATGTCACAAGCCAACACCACACCATATGCCTAAGAGCATCTCGAGCCGTGCGCCCCAACAGGCCCCCCGGGGCGACTTTTTGGGCGCCGACGCCAAAAAAGCCGCAGTCGCGCCCCCAAGACGTCGAAATCCGCTGGCTCGGCCCGTTTTTTAGCCCGGCGATCCCAGGCCAAACCAAGCACGCTGGGGGCGCTCGGGGGCTCCGGCGGAAGGAAAAAACACGTCTGGGCCACACTGTCAGGCGAAAAGTCAAGGAAAACGGCCAGATTCGCCCCACCCCCGCGCGCCCGGCCACCACCCCTGCTGACCCCGGCGCCGCCCACCGCCCAGCACCGCTAGATAGGCCATTCCCTGCCGGAAAGGAGAAAAGGTTTCGCCACGGCAACCTCGTCACCACCTTCCGGGCGAGTTTTCATGTGCCCCGGCCGCGCAGGGCGGCATACCGGCGGTTGTGCGCCTACCACGCCCGCCAGGTGTTTGGCGATTTGTCTGCTCGGCCCAGCGATGGACTCGGACGGCGAGGAGGCACTCGCGGCGTTGCTGGAGGAGGAAGCTGAAGCCGCCGTCCAGGAGGAGGAGCATCTCATGGTCCTTGCCACCCTCGCCGGCCTGCTCGCGAGCAATGAAAAGCCGCGGCGAGGTGGCTCGGCGCCGGGGCGGGTGAAAGTAAAGAACTGGCATGGTCTGGAAGGCTACTGCATGCTCTACTCCGACTACTTCGCCGACGCTCCATTGCACGGCGAGAAAACATTTCGACGTCGTTATCGGATGAGCATCGACTGCATGCATTGGAAATGGAACAACTGTCCATTTGCTTGGCAGGGGATGTACAAAGGCGCCAAAGGCGGTTGTAGTGTGGTACTTGAGGCAGTGGCCACACAGGACCTCTGGATTTGGCACTCTTTCTTTGGGATGCCAGGAACTCACAATGACATCAATATGTTGCAGTGTTCCCCTGTCTTTGTCAAGCTTGTTGAATCTTGATGATTTGCAAGTACATGACATAATTGTAGCCTCTTTCGGTAAGTAAGAGTGTCGAACCCAACGAGGAGCTAAAGGTAGAACAAATATTCTCTCAAGTCCTATCTGCCACTGATACGACTCTATGTACGCTTAGTGTTCGCTTTACCTAGAACAAGTATGAAACTAGAAGGACTTTATAGGTGTGATGGGATAGGTTTGCAAGATAATAAAGAACACGTAAATATAAACTAGGGGCTGCTTAGATAAAGAAGCAATAAAGTAAATATAGCGAACACTGGAGTGGAGACCACCGGCATATACCAGGTGCAATGCAGTTGAATGCAATGTCCCTTTCATTTTGCCCCCTTGGTCATTGAATCCGTTGTTTCTATATTGCAAACGTTTTTCTTTTCTTTTCTTTTCTTTTCTCTGAGAGTACATAAATTGTGTATCATAATTTTATACTCCCTTCATCCCGAATTAATTGACTCAGATTTGTCTAGATACGTATATATCTAGACAAATTTTAGTGTTAGATACATCCGTATCTATATAAATACAAGTCAACTAATTTGAAACGGAGGGAGTAGAAGGCAGCAAAACAAGTTACAAGAATAGCCTGATAGCCTCCCCCACCAAACCCCCCCTCCCCCACCAAACCCCCCTAGCTTAGATCATCCATCCTTCATTTTATGGTCATTCAGTGGTAGAGATTAAGTCCCTTATGATCGATAGAGTGTTTATTCCCCGGAATTTACATAGATCTCATAATAGTGTTGCAAATTGTCTGATAAGGTATAGTCACTCTAAGCGAGCTACGGGTGTGTGGCTCGGTAGAGGACCCCATATATTGAGGATCTCTTACCGAAGTATTGCAACTCTATCTTAATGGATAAACTACTATTGATCTCGCAAAAAAATGCAGCATGTCAGAGGCCAACACCACACCATATGCCTAACACTGCGTTTGGATGTTCCCATTGGAGGCTTGGAATCTAAATTGGTATTGTAATCTTTCAATTCATGTGTTTGGTTGGACAGCGAATTGGCAGGCTGTAATGAAACGAATACGCTGGCTGAATTACATCCCACGCGAAGTGCCTGCCCACGATACAGAGCCGTCCCGCTCTGAATCGCACTGAAATCAGCCTACCCACAAAACATACATGTTCGAGCGACCAAAAAAAGAAGGGGATAGGAGAGAGGCCGACCGCGACGACCTAGCAGACGCCGCCAGCGGCGGCGCAGGTGCCGTCCTCCCCTATTCCCCGGCTCCTACTTGTCGTCCCCCTGGGCCACGCCCCGCCATGGAGTCCGACGGCGGCGCAGATGCCTTCCTCCCCGACCGGCTCCAGCCGCCGTACCCCGTCGTTCTTAGCCACGCATGTCCGTTGATGTCTACTACACAACCTTCTTCTTGTAGACGTTGTTGGGCCTCCAAGTGCAGAGGTTTGTAGGACAGTAGCAAATTTCCCTCAAGTGGATGACCTGAGGTTTATCAATCCGTAGGAGGCGTAGGATGAAGATGGTCTCTTTCAAGCAACCCTGCAACCAAATAACAAAGAGTCTCTTGTGTCCCCAACACACCCAATACAATGGTAAATTGTATAGATGCACTAGTTTGGTGAAGAGATGGTGATATAAGTGCAATATGGATGGTAGATATAGGTTTTTGTAATCTGAAAATATAAAAACAGCAAGGTAACTAATGATAAAAGTGAGCACAAACGGTATTGCAATGCTAGGAAACAAGGCCTAAGGTTCATACTTTCACTAGTGCAAGTTCTCTCAACAATAATAACATAACTGGATCATATAACTATCCCTCAACATGCAACAAAGAGTCACTCCAAAGTCACTAATAGTGGAGAACAAACAAAGAGATTATTGTAGGGTACGAAACCACCTCAAAGTTATCCTTTCTGATCGATCTATTCAAGAGTTCGTAGTAAAATAACATGAAGCTATTCTTTCCGTTCGATCTATCATAGAGTTCGTACTAGAATAACACCTTAAGACACAAATCAACCAAAACCCTAATGTCACCTAGATACTCCAATGTCACCTCAAGTATCCATGGGCATGATTATACGATATGCATCATACAATCTCAGATTCATCTATTCAACCAACACAAAGTACTTCAAAGAGTGCCCCAAAGTTTCTACCAGATAGTCAAGACGAAAACGTGTGCCAACCCCTATGCATAGATTCCCAAGGTCACGGAACCCGCAACTTGACCACCGAAACATACATCAAGTAGATCACGTGAATATCCCATTGTCACCACAGATAAGCACGACAAGACATACATCAAGTGTTCTCAAATCCTTAAAGACTCAATCCGATAAGATAACTTCAAAGGGAAAACTCAATCCATTACAAGAGAGTAGAGGGGGAGAAACATCATAAGATCCAACTATAATAGCAAAGCTCGCGATACATCAAGATCATGCCAAATCAAGAACACGAGAGAGAGAGAGAGAGAGAGAGAGAGAGAGAGAGATCAAACACATAGCTACTGGTACATACCCTCAGCCCCGAGGATGAATTAGTCCCTCCTCGTCATGGAGAGCGCCGGGATGATGAAGATGGCCACTGGTGCCGGATCCCCCCCTCCGGCAGGGTGCCGAAACAGGGTCCCGATTGGTTTTTGGTGGCTACAGAGGCTTGCGGCGGCGGAACTCCCGATCTATTGTTCTCCCCGATGTTTTTAGGGTATATGGACATATATAGGCGAAATAAGTCGGTTAGGGGAGCCACGAGGGGCCCACGAGGGTGGGGGCGTGCCTCCCTGCCTCGTGGCTTCCTTGTTGCTTCCCTTACATGCACTCCAAGTCTCCTGGATTGCTTCTGTTCCAAAAGTAACTCTCCCGAAGGTTTCATTCCGTTTGGACTCCATTTGATATTCCTTTTCTTCGAAACACTGAAATAGGCAAAAAAACAACGATATGGGTTGGGCCTCCGGTTAGTAGGTTAGTCCCAAAAATGATATAAAAGTGTAAAGTAAAGCCCATAAACATCCAAAACGGGTAATATAATAGCATGGAACAATAAAAAAATATAGATACATTGGAGACGTATCAAGCATCCCCAAGCTTAATTCCTGCTCGTCCTCGAGTAGGTAAATGATAAAAACAGAATTTTTGATGTGGAATGCTACGTAGCATAATCCTTAATGTAATTTTCCTTATTGTGGCATGAATGTTCAGATCCAAATGATTCAAAATAAAAGTTCACATTGACATAAGAAATAGTAATACTTCAAGCATACTAACAAAGCAATCATGTCTTCTCAAAATAACATGGCTAAAGAAAGTTCATCCCTACAAAATTATATAGTTTGGTCATGCTCCATTTTCGTCACACAAGAATGCTCTCATCTTGCACACCCCCGATGACAAGCCAAGCAATTGTTTCATACTTTAGTAATCTCAAACTTTTTTCAACTTTCACGCAATACATGAGCGTGAGCCATGGATATAGTACTATGGGTGGAATAGAATATGATGATGGAGGTTGTGTGGAGAAGATAAAAGAAAGAAAGTCTCATGTTAACGAGGCTAATCAACGGGCTATGGAGATGCCCATCAATTGATGTCAACATGAGGAGAAGGGATTGCCATGCAACGGATGCACTAGAGCTATAAATGTATGAAAGCTCAACAAAAAAATAGTGGGTGTGCATCCAACTTGCTTGCTCATGAAGACCTAGGGCATTTTGAGGAAGCCCATCGTTGGAATATACAAGCCAAGTTCTATAATGAAAAATTCCCACTAGTATATGAAAGTGACAACAAATGAGACTCTCTATATGAAGAACATGGTGCTACTTTGAAGCACAAGTGTGGAAAAAGATAGTAACATTGTCCCCCCTTTTTTGGGCCTTTTTTTATTTGGCCTTTATTTTTCTTTTTTTATTTGGTCTTTTTTTATAAGGGACAATGCTCTAATAATGATGATGATCACACTTCTATTTGTTTACAACTCATGAGTTACAACTCAAAACTAGAACAAGATATGACTCTATATGAATGCCTCCGGCGGTGTACCGGGATGGGCAATGAATCAAGAGTGACATGTATGAAAAATTATGAAGGTGGCTTTCCCACAAATACGATGTCAACTACATGATCATGCAAGGCAATATGATGATGATGAAACGCTTCATGATGAACGGAACTTTGGAAAGTTGCATGGCAATATATCTCGGAATGGCTATGGAAATGTCATAATAGGTAGGTATGGTGGCTGTTTTGAGGAAGATATATGGAGGTTTATGTGTGATAGAGTGTATCGTATCACGGGGTTTGGATGCACCGGCGAAGTTTGCACCAACTCTAAAGGTGAGAAAGGGCAATGCACGGTACCGAAGAGGCTAGCAATGATGGAAGGGTAAGAGTGCGTATAACATGGACTCAACATTAGTCATAAAGAACTCATATACTTATTGCAAAAATCTACAAGTCATCAAAAACCAAGCACTACACGCATGCTCCTAGGGGGATAGGTTGGTAGGAAAAGACCATCGCTCGTCCCCGACCGCCACTCATAAGGATGACAATCCAAGAACACCTCATGTTTCAAATTTGTTACACAACGGTTACCATACGTGCATGCTACGGGACTTGCAACCTTCAACACAAGTATTATTTAAATTCACAATTACCCAACTAGCATGACTCTAATATCACCACCTCCATATCTCAAAACAATTATCAAGCATCAAATTGATCATAACATCCAACTTGATGATAGTTTTTATTATACCCAACTTAGATGCCCATCATTCTAGGACCAATTTTATAACCATAGCAAATACCATGCTGTTCTAAAAGACTCTCAAAATAATATAAGTGAAGCATGAGAGCTCAACAATTTCTACAAAATTAAACCACCGCCGTGCTCTCAAAGATATAAGTGAAGCACTAGAGCAAAAATTATCTAACTCAAAAGATATAAGTGAAGCACATAGAGTATTCTAATAAATTCCAAATCATGAGGGTTTCTCCCAAAAGGTGTGTACATCAAGGATTATTGTGGTAATCTAAAATTCAAAGACTCATATCATACAAGACGCTCCAAACAAAACACATATCATGTGGTGAATAAAAATATAGCTCTAAGTAAAGTTACCAATAAACGAAGACGAAAGAGGGGATGCCTTCCGGGGCATCCCCAAGCTTAGGCCTTTGGTTGTCCTTAGATATCTTGGGGTGCCGTTGGCATCCCCAAGCTTAGGCTCTTGCCAGTCCTTATTCCATAGTCCATCAAACCTTTACCCAAAACTTGAAAACTTCACAACACAAAACTCAACAGGAAATCTCATAAGCTCCGTTAGTGCAAGAAAGAAAAACCACCACATAAGGTACTGTAATGAACTCATTCTTTATTTATATTGGTGCTAAACCTACTTTATTCCAACTTATCTATGGTTCATGCCCCCCGATACTAGCCATAGATGCATCAAAATAAGCAAACAACACACGAAAAACAGAATCTGTCAAAAACAGAACAGTATGTAGCAATCTGTAACTTTCGAATATTTCTGGAACTCTAAAACTCCTAACAAAATAGGAAGTCCTGGTAAATTTGTCTATTGATCTACAGAAAAAAGAATCAACGCAAAAGCACATTTCTGTGATTTATTAAAATTATTCTCGTGAGAGCAAAAGTTTTTGTTTTTCAGCAGAATCAAATTAACTATCACCGTAGGTTATCCTATAGGTTCTACTTGGCACAAACACTAATTAAAACATAAAACCACATCTATGCAGAGTCTAGATGAAATATTTATTACTAAATAGATGCAAAAATAAAGAAACAAAAATAAAATTGGGTTGCCTCCCAACTAGCGCTATCGTTTAACGCCCCTAGCTAGGCATAAAAGCGAGAATAGATCTAAGTGTTGCCATCTTTGGCATTCAATTCATAAGTAGCTCCCATAATAGATTCATAAGGTAATTTGACTTTATTTCTTGGAAAGTGTTCCATGTCTTTCCTTAATGGAAATTGGAATCTAATATTCCCTTCCTTCATGTCAATAATTGCACCAATCGTTCTAAGGAAAGGTCTACCAAGAATAATAGGACATGAAAGATTGCAATCTATATCAAGAACGATAAAATCCACGGGCACATAATTCCTATTTGCAACAATAAGAACATCATTGATCCTCCCCATAGGTTTCTTAATGGTGGAATCCGCAAGGTGCCAATTTACAGAGCAATCATCAAAATCATGGAAACCTAGCACATCACATAAAGTTTTCCGAATCGTGGAAACACTAGCACCCAAATCACATAAAGCATAGCATTCATGATATTTAATTTTAATTTTTATAGTAGGTTCCCACTCATCATAAAGTTTTCTAGGTATAGAGATTTCCAATTCAAGTTTTTCCTCATAAGATTGCATCAAGGCATCAACAATATGTTTGGTAAAAGCTTTATTTTGACTATAAGCATGAGGAGAATTCAACACAGATTACAACAAGGAAATACAATCTATTAAAGAACAATTATCATTATTAAATTCCTTGAAATCCATAATAGTGGGTTCAATGCTATTTAAAGTTTTGACCTCTCCAATCCCACTTTTACCAAATTTAGCATCAAGATCTAAAAACTCCGAATCATTGGGACGCCTTTTAACTAAAGTTGACTCATCTCCAGTCCCATTATTATCAAGATTCATATTGTAAAACAAAGATTTAATAGGGGACACATCAATAAATTTTAGATCTTCATCTTTATTTTCATGGAAACTAGAAGAACACGCTTTTACAAAGCAATCTTTCTTAGCACGCAACCTAGCGGTTCTTTCTTTGCACTCATCAATGGAAATTCTCATGGATTTGAGAGACTCATTGATATCATGCTTAGGAGGAATAGATCTAAGTTTCAAAGAATCAACATCAAGCGAAGGTCTATCAATGTTCCTAGCCAAATCATCAACTTTAAGCAATTTTTCTTCAAGCAAAGCATTAAAATTCTTTTGAGAGATCATAAATTCTTTAACACTAATCTCAAAATCAGAGGGCATCTTATTAAAATTTCCATAAGAGTTGTTGTAGGAATTACCATAATTATTAGAGGAATTACTAGGGAGTGGCCTAGGATTAAAGTTTCCTCTATAAGCATTGTTACCAAAATTATTCCTACCAACAAAATTCACATCCATAGATTCATTATTATTCTCAATCAAAGTAGACAAAGGCATATCATTGGGATCAATAGGAGCACTCTTAGTAGCAAATAATTTCATAAGTTCATCCATCTTACCACTCAAAACATTAATTTCTTCTATAGCATGCACTTTTTTTACTAGTAGATCATTCGGTGTGCCATTGAGAGTAATTAACCATAATTTTATCAAGGAGTTTAGTAGCTTATCCTAAAGTGATTTCCATAAAAGTGCCTCCCGCGGCCAAATCTAAAAGATTTCTAGAAGCAAAATTCAATCCGTCATAAAATTTTTGTATGATCATCCATAAATTCAAACCATGAGTAGGGCAATTGTGAATCATTAATTTCATTATTTCCCAAGATTGGGAAACATGCTCATGATAAGTTGTTTAAAATTCATAATATCATTCCAAAGAGAGATGATCTTAGCGGGAGGAAAATACTTAGAGATAAGAGCATCTTTGCACTTATTCCAAGAATCAATACTATTTTTAGGAAAAGACGAAAACCAAGTTTTAGCACGATCTCTAAGTGAAAACATAAATAACTTCAATTTAACAATATCATTATCCGTATCTTTCTTCTCTTGCATATCACACAAATCAACAAAGTTGTTTAGATGAGTAGCGACATCTTCACTAGGAAGGCCGGAGAATTGATCTTTCATAACAAGATTCAACAAAGCAGCATTGATTTCACAAGATTCAACATCATTAAGAGGAGCAATCGGAGTGCTAAGGAAATCATTATTATTAGTATTGGAAAAGTCACACAATTTTGTATTATCTTGAGACATCATGACAAGCAATCCAACACACAAGCACACAAAAGGCAAGCGAAAGAAAGAGGAGAACGGGAAAGAGAGGGTGAATAAAACGGCAAGGGTGAAGTAGGGGAGAGGAAAATGAGAGGCAAATGGCAAATAATGTAATGCGAGGGAGATGAGTTTGTGATGGGTACTTGGTATGTCTTGACTTGAGCGAAGACCTCCCCGACAACAGCGCCAGAAATCCTTCTTGCTACCTCTTGAGCACTGCGTTGGTTTTCCCTTAAATAGGAAAGGGTGATGCAGCAAAGTAGCGTAAGTATTTCCCTCAGTATTTGATAACCAAGTTATTCATACGTCTCCAACGTATCTATAATTTTTGATTGTTCCATGCTATTATATTACCCCTTTTGGATGTTTATGGGCTTTATTTTACACATTTATATCATTTTTGGGACTAACCTACTAACCGGAGGCCCAGTCTGTATTACTGTTTTTTTTCCTATTTCAGTATTTCGAAGAAAAGGAATATCAAACGGAGTCCAAACGGAATGAAACTTTGGGAGCGTAATTTTTGGAACGAACGTGATCCGGAGGACTTGGAGTGCAAGCCAAGAAGCAGCCGAGGCGGCCACGAGATAGGAGGGCGCGCCCACCCCCTCTGGGCGTGCCCCCTGTCTTGTGGGCCCCTCGGGCGGCAACCGACGTACTTCTTCCTCCTATATATGCCTACGTACCCCGAAAACATCCAGGGAGCCAACGAAACACAATTTCCACCACCATAACCTTCTGTATCCGTGAGATCCCATCCGCAAGATACCACAATCATCCTTGTTGTACACACCTTTTGGGAGAAGCCCACTTGATTAGAATTTGCTAGAATACTCTATGTGCTTCACTTATATCTTTTGAGCTTGATAGTTTTTGCTCTAGTGCTTCACTTATATCTTTTAGAGCACAACGGTGGCTTAATTTTGAAGAAATTGCTAGTCTCTCATGCTTTGCTTATATTATTTTGAGAGTCTTTTAGAACAGCATGGTATTTGCTATGGTTACCAATTTGGTCCAAGTTGGGTATAATAAAAACTATCATAGGAAGTGAATTGGATGCTATGATCAATTTGATGCTTGATAATTGTTTTGAGATATAAAGGTGGTAATGTTAGTGTCATTGAGGGAGTCCTGGACTAGGGAGTGTCCGGATAGCTGAACTATCACCGCCAGCCAGACTCCAAGACTATGAAGATACAAGATTGAAGACTCCGTCCCGTGTCCGGAGGGGACTTTCCTTGGCGTGGAAGGCAAGCTTGGCGATACGTATATGTAGATCTCCTACCATTGTAACCGATTATGTGTAACCCTAGCCCTCTCCTGTGTCTATATAAACCGGAGGGCTTTAGTCCGTAGGACGAACAACAATAATACCATAGGCTAGCTTCTAGGGTTTAGCCTCCTTGATCTCGTGGTAGATCTACTCTTGTACTACCCATATCATCAATATTAATCAAGCAGGAGTAGGGTTTTACCTCCACCGAGAGGGCCCGAACCTGGGTAAAAACATCGTGTCCCTTGTCTCCTGTTACCATCCGCCTAGACGCACAGTTCGGGACCCCCTACCCGAGATCTGCCGGTTTTGACACCGACATTGGTGCTTTCATTGAGAGTTCCTCTGTGTTGTCACCGATAGGCCCGATGGCTCCTTTGATCATCAACAACAACGCGGTCCAGGGTGAGACTTTTCTCCCCAGACAAATCTTCGTATTCGGCGGCTTTGCACTGCGGGCCAATTCGCTTGGTCATCTGGAGCAGATCGAAAGCTACGCCCCTGGCCATCAGGTCAGATTTGGAAGTTTGAACTATACGGCCGACATCCGCGGAGACTTGATCTTCGATGGGTTCGAGCCACAGCCAAGCGCGCCGCACTGTCACGATGGGAATGATCTAACTCTGCTGTCGGACAGTGCCCTGGAGGCCGCACAAGCGTCCGCTCCGACCCTTAGCTCGGAGATGACTGCGCCGATCGAGGACGGGTGGCTGGACACCGCCTCGGGGGCTGCTACCTCTACGGCGATAGAGCCGAATACCAACCCTGTCCTTTGCGAGCCCGTGACTCCAAGGTGCCGGACTCCTCTCCGGACTCCGAACCTTCCGCGCCCTGACCAATCGAATCCGATTGGGCACCGATCATGGAGTTCACCGCTGCGGACATCTTTCAGCACTCGCCCTTTGGCGACATCCTGAATTCACTAAAGTCTCTCTCCTTATTAGGAGAGCCCTGGCCAGACTATGGTCAGGAAGGTTGGGATGCATACGATGAAGAAATTCAACGCCCACCCACCACCCACTTTGTAGCCACTGTCGATGATTTAACCGACATGCTCGACTTTGACTCCGAAGACATCGACGGTATGGACGACGATGCCAAAGACGACCAAGAACCAGCGCCAATAGGGCGCTGGAAAGCCACCTCAACTCACGATGTATATATGGTGGATACCTCTAAAGGAAGCGATAACGAGGAACAGCGGGACGCCGCGAAGGATAATTCCCTCGAAAAGCAGTCAAAACGGCGATGTAAGCGCCGCTCAAAGCCCCGCCTCGACAAAGACAGCACACATACAGACCCAGCCATAGAGCAGGGCGAACCGGTGGACGACAAACATGCCCTTGAGCAACCATCCGAACATGATAACTTGGATAGACAATTCGTCCCCGGCGAAGATAACAGTCCGGACGATCTCACGCCGGACACATCGTCGGAGCAGCAGAACCTCCACAAAAGGCTTATTGCCATCGCACGTAGTCTGAAGAAGCAGAAGCAGAAGCTCAAAACAGCGGAAGACGCACTCACAATGAGATGGAGCAAGGTACTCAACACCGCAGACAAATACAACGATAGTCGCCAAACAAAGAGCTACCCGAAGCGCAAACTACTGCCCGAATTTGACGAGGAGGCCGTAGAGCCCCCACGATCAAAGAACAAAGTGGTCGCCCGGTCGGATAGACGACCACACGACAAACAAAGAGCGGCAAACGGCACCACACACTAATCGATACGCGATCTGCATAAGGATTCGCGCCAAAAGGATGGCCCAGTCAGATCTATCTATGGGCCAAGAAAGCAAGCTCTAGAAAGCAATACAACACGTCGAGTATTCGAACATCACGGCACACCCAAATACAGGGGCGCCGCACCCCCCCTATGTTTCACCGATGAGGTGCTGGATCATGAATTTCCAGCGGGATTCAAGCCCGTAAACATAGAGGCATACGACGGAACAACAGACCCTCGAGTCTGGATTGAGGATTACATCCTGCACATACATATGGCCAGAGGAGATGAGCTCCACGCCATAAAATACTTACTCCTCAAGCTCAAAGGGCCAGCCCAGCATTGGCTCAAAAGCGTCCCAGAAAATACCATTGGAAGTTGGGAAGAGCTCGAGGATGCGTTTCGGGCAAATTTTCAGGGGACTTATGTCCGCCCTCCGGATGCAGACGATTTAAGTCACATAACTCAACAGCCCGGAGAGTCAGCCTGCAAATTCTGGAACAGGTTCCTCACCAAAAAGAACCAAATAGTCGACTGTCCGGACACCGAAGCCTTAGCAGCTTTCAAACATAATGTCCGAGACGAATGGCTCGCCAGACACCTCGGCCAAGAAAAGCCGAGAACAATGGCCGCACTAACAAGCCTCATGACCCGCTTTTGCGCGGGAGAGGATAGCTAGCTGGCGAGATGCAACACCAGCGACCCAAGAACATCCGAAGTCAGAGATGGAAATGGGAAACCACGACGCAGCAAGGACCAGCGCCGGACCAAGGGAAACAGTCTGAAGAGCATGGCAGTCAGCGCCGGATTCAAAAGCTCTCGGCAGAACAACAAAAAACTGCCTTTTAAGGACAACAACGACGAGCTGTCCAACCTAAACAAAATCTTGGACAAGATATGCCAAATCCACAACACCCCCGGGAGGCCTACAAACCATACCCACAGAGATTGCCGGGTCTTCAAACAGTCCGGCCGACCTACCGCTGAACACAAGGGGCTCGACACACCAAGCGAGGACGATGACGAACCCCATAAGCAGAGCAACGGGAAACAAAAGAATTTCCCACAAGAGGTCAAAACAATAAACTCACTTCAAGTGACAATAGGGAAAAATAGAGTGGCGTCCATTAAAGTACGCGCCGCATGGTCTACACCAACGGAGCCCCAACACTGGTTGTCAAAACCAATCACCTTCGACCATCAGGACTACTTCGAAAGTATCCATAACGCAGGATGGACTGCTTTAATATTAGATCCTATAATCGACGGACTACAATTTACACAAGTCCTAATGGACGACGGCAGTGATCTAAACCTATTATATCAGGATACAATCCGCAGAATGGGGATAGACCCAACCAAAATTCTCCATAGCAACACTTCCTTTAAAGGAGTGATGCCAGGCCCATATGCCCATTGTACGGGCTCTCTACTACTAGAAGTTGTGTTCGGCTCTTCCGACAACTTCCGTCGCGAAAAGTTAGTCTTCCACATCGCCCCATTTAAAAGTAGCTATCAAGCACTATTGGGACGCGAAGCTTTCGCCCGCTTTAACGCAATACCGCATTATGCATCTCTTACACTTAAAATGCCCGGTCCACGCGGCATAATCTCATTAAAAGGAAACTTCGAGTGTTCCTCGAATACGGAAGAACGTGAGACTGCCTTGACAGCCACACATTAATCCGGCCTTGCTGATCAAAGCACCTAAACTGGTCATTGAGACCCCGGACACGGTTAGGCGAGTCCGGCATAAATAAACAAGGGGCTTACTAGTCGCGTACCCCCTCACAAGGGGCTGCACGCATATACAATAAGAGCCAATAAAGCTCAATTTTATTCATTTTTTGAATCATACTCTGTTTATTTTAAATACATTTTTCGCATGATCTTTTTTCAAACTAAGTTCTTCTCTTTTACAGATGAACACCGTGCTACACCCGTCCAGGATACGGCACAACGGAGACACAAGCGCAGACGTGCAGTAGGGACCCGTTGCAAGGATTCTTTTCAGATTAAGACCCTGCGTAAACCTTTTTTACTGTCTCTTGTTGATACACATCCCCCGGTTTCTTGCTACAACCGAGGAGGAGGCTGGCGTTTTGGCATCGGCCGCGTCAGAAATTTTTGCGCGTACCTGGACACTAGGGGCTTAGGGCATTGTTTTGCCTGTTTTCATAAAGACCGGATACCTTAGGGAGTGTTCGGTGTCTCGAGTTAGGCCTTATATGCATCAGCTTCGAATCATGTCTTTGGTCAAATGTTGGGTTTGCCCGGCTCCTGTGTTTTGCTGCGTTATGTTCCGCTCTATCGGCTAACGCGGCACCAGGAGAACTACTGCGATCGTGCCCCGGTTCGTCCGGGTGAGCACCTCGGTAGAGAAAGCCGAAAACTGACTGTCATGATATAGCGAGAGACTGGTCAACCACTCGATCGACCACCAGAATGTTTAGAATTCCTCCGCTTTGACGAAGGACCGTTTCCCGGTCAGGCATATACGCGCCCCGAATTTGGAGAGCGCGGTGCCCCTAGGGGCTATATAGTAGCCCCACCATCGAACTCCTATGGCTAAGTGAAAGTGATAAAGCATTATAGTCCGGTTGCCTAGTTTGCTAAGCTATCACCTCCTTCACAGGACCAAGACGTTGGATTAAGTGTGAAAATGCGCTTTTTTGCAAACACCCCCGCACTATGTGCGTGGGGGCTGAAGCCGAAGACTGCCATCTTTCAGGTTATATACACATATACATTAACGGCTGCACAGGAGGTATTTCAATACTTGAACGCACAAGTATAAAAAGCCCTTATATTATATATTTGAAACATGGTTTCACAAATCATACATGTCATTTGAACATAATATTCTTCGAGCACTGCGTCTCTATTAAATGAGCGCCCTGTAGGACTTCCTCAAAATAGTGCTTGGCAGGTACTCGGCTTCGGTCCGAATCCCGGGATGCAACATCGGTGGCCTTCATCTCTGCCCAGTATGTTTTGACACGGGCAAGAGCCATCCGCACACCCTCTATGCATGCCGACCGCTTCATTGCATTAGTATGCGGCACCACATCAAGGAACTGCTGCACCAAGCCAAAATAACTCTTCGGCTCGGGCCTTTTAGGCCACAAATGAGCCACGACATCCTTCATGGCAAGTCCGGACAACCTATTCAGCTCAGCCCATTCGGCCAACCGATCGGTTAATGGAAGGGGACGCTCTGGACCATGGAACTGCGACCAAAAAAGCTCTTCCATTCCGTGATCCTTTTGGCCTAGGAAGTGTGCGACCGCGTCTGCGGCACTCGCCGCTAAATCCAGTAAGCATCCTCCGCACTCCACAGCTGGCCCAACTGGGCATACTTCGGATCCGTGAACTTCCTCCGCAGCAGAAAGGACTTTCCAGCCGCGATATCCCTGGCTTGACGTAGCTCCTCCTTTATAGCTCTCATCGCGGAGCGGGCATCCTTGGCTTCGGCGGTGGCCTTCTTCAGGTCCTCTTGCTCCGCTCGGCGTTCTTTTTCAAGAAACTCGCAGCGGTCGGTAGCATTCCTCAGCTTCACGGCCATCTCGGCCATTTCCTCCCTGCTTCGGCAGTGAGCAGCCTATTCCGCCTTTAGCTCTTCGGCCGCCTTCAGGGCAGCCGAATTACTTTTTCTGGCTTGCTCCTTGGCTCGGGCGAGCTCCGCCCGAAGGTCCTCTATAGCAGCGGCACCATCTGCATTAAGCATACATGTTGTAAGGTACGGGCGTCAAGCTCCCTTACCAGGTGTCCGCGGAGAAGACGCATACCTTGTGACTCGTCAAGTCGCTTATTGACCAGCGTGATGTACGCATCCGCAACGTCAAGTTGCCGCTTCAGTTTGACAAATCCATCAGTCCGGTTGGCCACCGAACGCTCCGCCACCTATATAGGAAAGGCGACATCTTATGACTGAGATTATGATCATCGGCACGTTGTCACCTTTGACAACATACCGAGTCTCAGGGGCTACTATCTATACAGGGCGCATTCTATATGCAAAACTGTCAGAAGGTATATCATTTTCACGTACCTCAAACCCCGTCAGTAAACTTCTGACGGCTTCATGCAATCCGCTCCCAGCGGATGAAATCCTTTCAATCACCGTACCCATTAACGCACGGTGATCTTCTGAGATAGACGCTCGCCCGAGTAGATCCTTCAGCTCCTCCAACCGTACACCAGTTGGTGCCGGACCGTCCGGCCCTGCCGGACTCGGGGAAACCCTCTGCGATGACACCTCAGGGTCGTCCGCCCCACCTGACGGTGCGGCAGAGGGAGGCGTTTCGCTCTCCATCATCTCCGGACGAAGATCCCCTGAAGACGAGCTCTGCTGAGAAGGGCTGAGATCCGAACTACAAGGTAAAACTTCGGTTATCTTCAGAAATAAAAATAGGGATGTCCCTTATTACAAAACTCCCCTTTCTACTTACGGCTCGCTGGAGGGCTGATTCCCGTGGGGAAATAGTGCGGATGGGGCTTCTCCCGGTGCAGGACCCTCTGGTGAAGATTTCTTCCCCCGCTTTGAGGCCTTGGCCTCCGGACCTTCAGAAGCGGTCCTCTTCCCCCCCCTGGGGCGAGGGATTCCCGATCCCCCCTTCCTTGAAAGCCTCCTTCGCAGAGGCAGTAGCTTCCTTGTTCCCCCCTTCGCCTTCTTCAAAAGGCGCAGCCGCCAGCATCTTGGTTAACATAGGATCCGGCGTGGTCTCAGGGAGGGGGGCCGGTCACCTTATCAGCTTTGCTTTCGCTATCCACTCATGTTCAAGGGACAACTCTTTAAAGGGCAGGTTTATGATAAATATACGGATAGCGTGTCCGGGCACAGGACTACTTACTTGAGTATCCGGGCGATTGCAGCTCAGACCTGCGTCCTCGGTCAAGTCCGAACACATCTCTTGTGTTCCGAAGAACAATTTATACATCTCCACGGGCGTCGCGCCCATGAAGTGTTGGAGAGCTCGTGGTCCCTCTGGATTGAATTCCCATAGGCGTAGGGGGTGACGTTTGCAGGGCAGAAGGTGCCGAATCAGCATGACTTGTGCCACTACAACCAGATTGATCTCCCTCTCTTGGAGGTCTCGGATACGGCCCTGCAGCAGAGGTACGTCCTTGTGTTGGAAATATGCCCTAGAGGCAATAATAAAAGTATTATTATTATATTTCCTTGTTCATGATAATTGTCTTTTATTCATGCTATAACTGTATTATCCGGAAATCGTAATACACGTGTGAATACATAGACCACAATATGTCCCTAGTGAGCCTCTAGTTGACTAGCTCATTGTGATCAACAGATAGTCATGGTTTCCTGGCTATGGACATTGGATGTCGTTGATAACGGGATCACATCATTAGGAGAATGATGTGATGGACAAGACCCAATCCTAAGACTAGCACAAAAGATCGTGTAGTTCATTTGCTAGAGCTTTGCCAATGTCAAGTATCTCTTCCTTTGACCATGAGATCGTGTAACTCCTGGATACCGTAGGAGTGATTTGGGTGTATCAAACGTCACAACGTAACTGGGTGACTATAAAGGTGCACTACAGGTATCTCCGAAAGTATCTATTGTTTTATGCGGATCGAGACTGGGATTTGTCACTCCGTGTAAACGGAGAGGTATCTCTGGGCCCACTCGGTAGGACATCATCATATGCGCAATGTGACCAAGGAGTTGATCACGGGATGATGTGTTACGGAATGAGTAAAGTGACTTGCCGGTAACGAGATTGAACAAGGTATCGGTATACCGACGATCGAATCTCGGGCAAGTAAAATACCGCTAGACAAAGGGAATTGTATACGGGATCGATTGAGTCCTTGACATCGTGGTTCATCCGATGAGATCATCGTGGAACATGTGGGAGCCAACATGGGTATCCAGATCCCGCTGTTGGTTATTGACCGGAGAACGTCTCGGTCATGTCTGCATGTCTCCCGAACCCGTAGGGTCTACACACTTAAGGTTCGATGACGCTAGGGTTATAAAGGAAGCTTGTATGTGGTTACCGAATGTTGTTCGGAGTCCCGGATGAGATCCCGGACGTCACGAGGAGTTCCGGAATGGTCCGGAGTCCCGGATGAGAACCCAAACCCGAGACTAAGTGCTTCTGTAATAAGGGGAACAGCCACTGGAGCAGAATTACCCTAGATACTTGGTAGATGAGAAGGCTGGCAAAGTCGATAGAAGTATATTGGATATACATTATGTTAATGTGTACTTTACTAGTACTCCTAGTAGCACCAGGGTATTGGATACCGGTTCGGTTGCTAAGTGTTAGTAACTCGAAATAAAAGCTACGGAATAAACGGAGACTAGCTAAAGGTGAGCTGACGATATATGTTGGAAGTGTTTCCAAGGTTGATATGATCAAGCATCGCACGCTCCCTCTACCACCGAGATTGGTGTTTGCGTTGAGCATAGACATGATTGGATTATGTCTATCGCAATACGGTTATTCATTTAAGGAGAATAATGGTTACTCTATTTTTGAATAATACCTTCAATGGTCTTGCACCTAAAGGAATGGTTTATTGAATCTCGATCGTAGTGATACACATTTTCATGCCAAAAGATAGTAATGATAGTACCACTTACTGGTGGCACTGCCATGTAAGTCATATTGGTTTAAAACGCATGAAGAAGCTCCATGTTGATGGATCTTTGGGCTCACTCGTTTTTGAAAAGTTTGAGACATGCGAACCATGTCTATTGGTGTATATGCATGAAGAAACTCCATGCAAATGGACCGTTTTGACTCACTTGATTTTGAATCACTTGGGACATGCAAATCATACCACATGGGCAAGATGACTGAAAAGCCTCGTTTTCAGTAAGATGGAACAAGATAGCAACTTGTTGGAAGTAACACATTTTGATGTGTGCAGTCCAATAAGTGCTGAGGCATGCAGTGAATATCGTTATGTTCTTACTTCACAGATGATTCGAGTAGATGTTGAGAATATTTACTTGATGAAACACAAGTCTGAATTATTGAATGGTTCAAGTAATTTCAGAGTGAAGTAGAAGATCATTGTGACAAGAGGATAAAATGTCTATGATATGATCATAGAGATGAATATCTGAGTTACGAGTTTTGGCACACAATTAAGACATTGTGGAAATTGTTCCGCAATTAATACCGCCTGGAACACCATAGTGTGATGGTGTGTCCGAACATCATAGTTGCACCCTATTGGATATGGTGCGTACCATGATATCTCTTATCGAATTACCACTATCGTTCATGGGTTAGGCATTAAAGACAACCACATTCACTTTAAATAGGGCACCACGTAATTCCGTTGAGACGACACCGTTTGGAGAAACCTAAGTTGTCGTTTCTTAAAGTTTTGGGGCTGCGACGCTTATGTGAAAAAGTTTCAGGATTAAGCTCGAGCCCAAAGCGGATAAAATGCATCTTCATAGGACACCCAAAACAGTTGGGTATACCTCCTAATTCAGATCCGAAAGCAATATGAATTGTTTCTAAAATCGGGTCCTTTCTCGAGGAAAGGTTTCTCTCGAAAGAGTTGAGTGGGAGGATGGTGGAGACTTGATGAGGTTATTGAACCATCACTTCAACCAGTGTGTAGCAGGGCACAGGAAGTTGTTCCCGTGGCACCTACACCAACTGAAGTGGAAGCTTATGATATTGATCATGAAGTTTCGGATCAAATCACTGCCGTACCTCGTAGGGTGACAAGGATACGTACTACTTCAGAGTGGTACGGTAATCCTGTCTTGGAAGTCATGTTGCTGGACAACAATGAACCTACGAGCTATGGAGAAGCGATGGTGGGCCCGGATTCCGATAAATGGCTCGAGGCCATAAAATCCGAGAACGGATCCATGGACTTTGGTGGACTTGCCCGATGATCGGCATGCCATTAAGATAAATGGATCTTTAAGAAGAAGACGGACGTGGATGGTAATGTCACCGTCTATGAGGCTCGACTTGTGGCGAAGAGTTTTTCACAAGTTCAAGGAGTTGACTACGATGAGATTTTCTCATCCGTAGCGATGCTTAAGTCCGTCGGAATCATGTTAGCATTAGCTGCATTTATGAAATCTGGCAGACGGATGTCAAAACGAGTTTCCTTACCAGTTTTTCGTAAGGAAAGGTTGTATGTAATACAATCAGAAAGTTTTTGTCGATCCTAAGGATGCTAAAAGGTATGCTAGCTCCAGCGATCCTTCTAAGGACTGGAGTGAGCATCTCGGAGTTGGAATGTATGCTTTGATGATGATCAAAGATTTTGGGTTTGTACAAAGTTTATGAGAAACTTGTATTTCCAAAGAAGTGAGTGGGAGCACTATAGAATTTCTGATGAGTATATGTTGTTGACATATTGTTGATCAGAAATGACGTAGAATTTCTGGAAAGCATATAGGGTTATTTTGAAAGTGTTTTTCAATGGAAAGCCTGGATTAAGCTGCTTGAGCATTGAGCATCAAGATCTATAAGGATAGATCAAAACGCTTAATGGTACTTTCAAATGAGCACATACCTTGACATGATCTTGAAGGTATTCAAGAAGGATCAGTCAAAGAAGAAGTTCTTGCCTGAATTGTAAGGTACGAAGTTAAGACTTAAAGCTCGACCACGGCAGAATAGAGAGAAAGGACGAAGGTTGTCCCCTATGCTTAAGACGTAGGCTCTTTAGTATGCTATGCTGTGTACCGCACCTGAAGTGTGCCTTGCCATGAGTCAGTCAAGGGGTACAAGAGTGATCCAAGAATGGCTCACAAGACAGCGGTCAAAGTTATCCTTAGAAATTAGTGGACTAAGGAATTTTCTCGATTATGGAGGTGGTAAAAGAGTTCGTCGTAAAGGGTTACGACGATGCAAGCTTGACACCTATCCGGATAGCTCTGAGTAGAGAGACCGGATACATATAATGGAGCAATAATTTAGAATAGCTCCAAGTAGAACAGTTGTTTGGAATAGCTCCAAATAGAGCATGGTAGCTGCATCTAGGAGATGACATAGAGATTTGTAAAGCACACACGGATCTGAAAGGTTCAGACCTGTTGACTAAAACCTCTCTCACAAGCAACATGATCAAACATAAAACTCATTGAGTGTTAATCACATAGTGATGTGAACTAGACTACTGACTCTAGTAAACTCTTGGGTATTAGTCACATGGCGATGTGACCTGTGAGTGTTAATCACATGGCGATGTGAACTAGATTATTGACTCTAGTGCAAGTGGGAGACTGTTGGAAATATGCCCTAGAGGCAATAATAAAAGTATTATTATTATATTTCCTTGTTCATGATAATTGTCTTTTATTCATGCTATAACTGTATTATCCGGAAATCGTAATACACATGTGAATACATAGACCACAATATGTCCCTAGTGAGCCTCTAGTTGACTAGCTCGTTGTGATCAACAGATAGTCATGGTTTCCTAGCTATGGACATTGGATGTCGTTGATAACGGGATCACATCATTAGGAGAATGATGTGATGGACAAGACCCAATCCTAAGCATAGCACAAAGATCGTGTAGTTCGTTTGCTAGAGCTTTGCCAATGTCAAGTATCTCTTCCTTTGACCATGAGATCGTGTAACTCCTGGATACCGTAGGAGTGCTTTGGGTGTATCAAACGTCACAACGTAACTGGGTGACTATAAAGGTGCACTACAGGTATCTCCGAAAGTATCTATTGTTTTATGCGGATCGAGACTGGGATTTGTCACTCCGTGTAAACGGAGAGGTATCTCTGGGCCCACTCGGTAGGACATCATCATATGCGCAATGTGACCAAGGAGTTGATCACGGGATGATGTGTTACGGAACGAGTAAAGTGACTTGCCGGTAACGAGATTGAACAAGGTATTGGATATCGACGATCGAATCTCGGGCAAGTAACATACCGATAGACAAAGGGAATTGAATACGGGATCGATTGAGTCCTTGACATCATGGTTCATCCGATGAGATCATCGTGGAACATGTGGGAGCCAACATGGGTATCCAGATCCCGCTGTTGGTTATTGACCGGAGAACGTCTCGGTCATGTCTGCATGTCTCCCGAACCCGTAGGGTCTACACACTTAAGGTTCGATGACGCTAGGGTTATAAAGGAAGCTTGTATGTGGTTACCGAATGTTGTTCGGAGTCCCGGATGAGATCCCGGACGTCACGAGGAGTTCCGGAATGGTCCGGAGGTAAAGATTTATATATAGGAAGTCCTGTTTCGGCCATCGGGACAAGTTTCGGGGTCATCGGTATTGTACCGGGACCACCGGAAGGGTCCCAGGGGCCCACCGGGTGGGGCCACCTGCCCCGGGGGGCCACATGGGCTGTAGGGGGTGCGCCTTGGCCTACATGGGCCAAGGGCACCAGCCCCAAGAGGCCCATGCGCCTGGGGAAACCCTAAAGGAAGAGTCCCAGCAGGGGAAGGCACCTCCTAGGTGCCTTGGGGGGGAGGACTCCTCCCCTGGCCGCCGCCCCCTTGGAGATTGGATCTCCTAGGGGCTGGCGCACCCCCCCCTTGGGATCCCTATATATAGTGGGGTAGGAGGGCCTCCCAAACAGACCTTATGCCTTTGGTGCAGCCCCTCCCTCTCTCCCAAGTTCTTCTCCTCTCCCGTGGTGCTTGGCGAAGCCCTGCGGGATTGCCACGCTCCTCCACCACCACCACGCCGTTGTGCTGCTGTTGGATGGAGTCTTCCTCAACCTCTCCCTCTCTCCTTGCTGGATCAAGGCGTGGGAGACGTCACCGGGCTGTACGTGTGTTGAACGCGGAGGTACCGTCCGTTCGGCACTAGGATCATCGGTGATCTGAATCACGACGAGTACGACTCCATCAACCCCGTTCACTTGAACGCTTCCGCTTAGCGATCTACAAGGGTATGTAGATGCACTCCCCTTTCTACTCGTTGCTGGTCTCTCCATAGATAGATCTTGGTATTACGTAGGAAAATTTTTGAATTTCTGCTACGTTCCCCAACAGTGGCATCATGAGCTAGGTCTATTGCGTAGATTCTTTGCACGAGTAGAACACAAAATAGTTGTGGGCGTTGATTTTGTTCAATATGCTTACCGTTACTAGTCCAATCTTGTTTCGACGGTATTGTGGGATGAAGCGGCCCGGACCGACCTTACACGTACTCTTACGTGTGACAGGTTTCACCGATTGACATGCACTTGGTGCATAAGGTGGCTAGCGGGTGCCAGTCTCTCCCACTTTAGTCGGAACGGATTCGATGAAAAGGGTTCCTTATGAAGGGTAAATAGCAATTGGCATATCACGTTGTGGTTTTGCGTAGGTAAGAAACGTTCTTGCTAGAAACCCATAGCAGCCACGTAAAACATGCAAACAACAATTAGAGGACGTCTAACTTGTTTTTGCAGGGTATGCTTTGTGATGTGATATGGCCAACAAGAATGTGGTGAATAGTATGTGATGTATGAGATTGATCATGTTCTTGTAATAGGATTCACGACTTGCATGTCGATGAGTATGACAACCGGCAGGAGCCATAGGAGTTGTCTTTATTTATTGTATGACCTGCGTGTCATTGAACAACGCCATGTAATTACTTTACTTTATTGCTAACCGGTAGCCATAGTAGTAGAAGTAATAGTTGGCGAGACAACTTCATGAAGACACGATGATGGAGATCATGATGATGGAGATCATGGTGTCATGCCGGTGACGATGATGATCATGGAGCCCCGAAGATGAAGATCAAAAGGAGCAAAAAATGATATTGGCCATATCATGTCACTATTTGATTGCATGTGATGTTTATCATGTTTATGCATCTTGTTTGCTTAGGACGACGGTAGTAAATAAGATGATCCCTTACAAAATTTCAAGAAGTGTTCTCCCCTAACTGTGCACCGTTGCTACAGTTCGTCGCTTCTAAGCACCACGTGATGATCGGGTGTGATGGATTCTTACGTTCACATACAACGGGTGTAAGACAGTTTTACACAGCGAAAACACTTAGGGTTAACTTGACGATCCTAGCATGTGCAGACATGGCCTCGGAACACGGAGACCGAAAGGTCGAGCATGAGTCGTATGGTAGATACGATCAACATGAAGATGTTCACCGATGATGACTAGTCTGTCTCACGTGATGATCGGACACGGCCTAGTTGACTCGGATCATGTGATCACTTAGATGACCAGAGGGATGTCTATCTAAGTGGGAGTTCATAAGATGAACTTAATTATCCTAAACATAGTCAAAAGACCTTTTGCAAATTATGTCGTAGCTCGCGCTATAGTTCTACTGTTTAGATATGTTCCTAGAGAAAATTATAGTTGAAAGTTGATAGTAGCGATTATGCGATCAGTAGAAAGCTTATGTCCTTAATGCACCGCTTAGTGTGCTAAACCCCAAACATCGTTTGTGGATGTTTCGAACATCGAACATACACGTTTTGATAACTACGTGATAGTTCAGTTAAATGGTTTAAGTAGAGGCACCAAAGACATTTTCGAAACGTCACGGAACATATGAGATGTTTCGAGGGCTGAAATTGGGATTTCAATCTCGTGCCCACGTCAAGAGGTATAAGACCTCCGACGATTTTCTTAGCCTGCAAACTAAGGAGAGAAGCTCAATTGTTGAGCTTGTGCTCAGATTGTCTGAGTGCAACAATCACTTGAATCAAGTGGGAGTTGATCTTCCAGATGAAATAGTGATAGTTCCTCCGAAGTCATTACCACCAAGCTGCTAGAGCTTCGTGATGAACTATAATATATCAAGGACATATATGATGATCCTTGAGATATTCGCGATGTTTGACTCCGCGAAAGTAGAAATCAAAAGGGAGCATCAATCGTTGATGGTTAGTAAAACCACTAGTTTCAAGAAGGGCAAGGGAAAGAAGGGATACTTCATGAAACGGCAAATCAGCTGCTGCACCAATGAAGAAACCCGAGGTTGAACCCAAACTCGAGACTAAGTGCTTCTGTAATAAGGGGAACAACCACTGGAGCAAGATTACCCTAGATACTTGGTGGATGAGAAGGCTGGCAAGGTCGATATAAGTATAGTACATTATGTTAATGTGTACTTTACTAGTACTCCTAGTAGCACCAGGGTATTAGATACCGATTCGGTTGCTAAGTGTTAGTAACTCGAAATAAAAGCTATGGAATGAAACGGAGACTAGCTAAAGGTGAGCTGACGATATGTGTTGGAAGTGTTTCCAAGTTTGATGTGATCTAACATCGCACGCTCCCTCTACCATCAAGATTAGTATTAAACCTGAATAAGTGCTCTTGCACCTATAGGAATGGTTTATTGAATCTTGATCGTAGTGATACACATTTTAATGCCAAAAGATATAAGATAGTAATGATAGTACCACTTGCTTGTGGCACTGCCATGTAAGTCATATTGGTATAAAACGCATGAAGAAGCTCCATGTTGATGGATCTTTGGACTCACTCGTTTTTGAAAAGTTTGAGACATGCGAACCATGTCTATTGGAGTATATGCATGAAGAAACTCCATGCAGATGGATTGTTTGGACTCACTTGATTTTGAATCACTTGAGATATGCAAATCATACCACATAGGCAAGATGACTGAAAAGCCTCGGTTTCAGTAAAATGGAACAAGATAGCAACTTGTTGGAAGCAACACATTTTGATGCGTGCAGTCCAATGAGTGCTGAGGCATGCAGTGAATATCGTTATGTTCTTACTTCACAGATGATTCGAGTAGATGTTGAATATATTTACTTGATGAAACACAAGTCTGAATTATTGAATGGTTCAAGTAATTTCAGAGTGAAGTAGAAGATCATTGTGACAAGAGGATAAAATGTCTATGATATGATCATAGAGATGAATATCTGAGTTACGAGTTTTGGCACACAATTGAGACATTGTGGAAATTGTTTCATAATTAATACCGCCTGGAACACCATAGTGTGATGGTGTGTCCGAACATCATAGTTGCACCCTATTGGATATGGTGCGTACCATGATGTCTCTTATCGAATTACCACTATTGTCCATGGGTTAGGCATTAGAGACAACCACATTCACTTTAAATAGGGCACCACGTAATTCCGTTGAGATGACACCGTATGAATTATGGTTTAGAGAAACCTAAGTTGTCGTTTCTTAAAGGTTTGGGGCTGCGACGCTTATGTGAAAAAGTTTCAGGATTAAGCTCGAACCCAAAGCGGATAAAATACATCTTCATAGAAAACCCAAAACAGTTGGGTATACCTCCTAATTCAGATCCGAAAGCAATATGGATTGTTTCTAGAATCGGGTCCTTTCTCGAGGAAAAGTTTCTCTTGAAAGAATTGAGTGGGAGGATGGTGGAGACTTGATGAGGTTATTGAACCGTCTCTTCAACTAGTGTGTGGCAGGGCACAGGAAGTTGTTCATGTGGCACCTACACCAATTGAAGTGGAAGCTTATGATATTGATCATGAAACTTCGGATCAAGTCACCACCAAACCTCGTAGGACGACAAGGACACGTACTACTTCGGAGTGGTAAGGTGATCCTGTCTTGAAGGTCATGTTGCTAGACAACAATGAACCTACGAGCTATGGAGAAGCGATGGTGGGCCCGAATTCCGACAAATGGTTAGAAGCCATGAAATCCGAGATAGTATCCATATATCAGAACAAAGCATGGACTTTGATGGACTTGCCCGATGATCGGCAATCCATTGAGATAAATGGATCTTTTAAGAAGAAGACGGACGTGGATGGTAATGTCACCATCTATGAAGCTCGACTTGTGGCGAAGTGTTTTCCGACAAGTTCAAGGAGTTGACTACGATGAGATTTTCTCACTCGTAGCGATGCTTAAAGTCCGTCAGAATCATGTTAGCATTAGCTGCATTTATGAAATCTGGCAGATGGATGTCAAGACAAGTTTCCTTACTAGTTTTCGTAAGGAAAGGTTGTATACAATACAATCAGAAAAGTTTTGTCGATCCTAAGGATGCTAAATGGTATGCTAGCTCCAGCGATCCTTTTAAGGACTGGAGTAAGCATCTCGGAGTTGGAATGTACGCTTTGATGAGATGATCAAAGATTTTGGATTTATACAAAGTTTATAAGAAACTTGTATTTCCAAAGAAGTGAGTGGGAGCACTATAGAATTTCTGATGAGTATATGTTCTTGACATATTGTTGATCAGAGATGATGTAGAATTTCTAGAAAGCATATAGGGTTATTTGAAAGGTGTTTTTCAATAGAAAACCTGGATTAAGCTACTTGAACATTGAGCATCAAGATCTATAAGGATAGATCAAAATGCTTAATAATACTTTCAAATGAGTACATACCTTGACATAATCTTGAAGGTGTTCAAGATGGACTAGTCAAAGAAGGAGTTCTTGCCTAAGTTGTAAGGTACGAAGTTGAGACTTAAAGCTCGACCACGGCAGAATAGAGAGAAAGGACGAAGGTCGTCCCCTATGCTTAAGACGTAGGCTCTTCAAGTATGCTATGCTGTGTACCGCACCTGAAGTGTGCCTTGCCATGAATCAGTCAAGGGGTACAAGAGTGATCCAAGAATGGCTCACAGGACAGCGGTCAAAGTTATCCTTAGTAACTAGTGGACTAAGGAATTTTCTCGATTATGGAGGTGGTAAAAGAGTTCGTCGTAAAGGTTACGATGATGCAAGCTTGACACCTATCCGGATAGCTCTGAGTAGAGAGACCGGATACATAAAATGGAGCAATAATTTAGAATAGCTCCAAGTAGAACAGTTATTTGGAATAGCTCCAAATAGAGCGTGGTAGCTACATCTAGGAGATGACATAGAGATTTGTAAAGCACACACGGATCTGAAAGGATCAGACCCGTTGACTAGAACCTCTCTCACAAGCAACATGATCAAACATAAAACTCATTGAGTGTTAATCACATAGTGATGTGAACTAGACTACTGACGCTAGTAAACTCTTGGGTATTAGTCACATGGCGATGTGACCTGTGAGTGTTAATCACATGGCGATGTGAACTAGATTATTGACTCTAGTGCAAGTGGGAGACTATTGGAAATATGCCCTAGAGGCAATAATAAAAGTATTATTATTATATTTCCTTGTTCATGATAATTGTCTTTTATTCATGCTATAACTGTATTATCCGGAAATCGTAATACACGTGTGAATACATAGACCACAATATGTCCCTAGTGAGCCTCTAGTTGACTAGCTCGTTGTGATCAACAGATAGTCATGGTTTCCTGGCTATGGACATTGGATGTCGTTGATAACGGGATCACATCATTAGGAGAATGATGTGATGGACAAGACCCAATCCTAAGACTAGCACAAAAGATCGTGTAGTTCATTTGCTAGAGCTTTGCCAATGTCAAGTATATCTTCCTTTGACCATGAGATCGTGTAACTCCTGGATACCGTAGGAGTGATTTGGGTGTATCAAACGTCACAACGTAACTGGGTGACTATAAAGGTGCACTACAGGTATCTCCGAAAGTATCTATTGTTTTATGCGGATCGAGACTGGGATTTGTCACTCCGTGTAAACGGAGAGGTATCTCTGGGCCCACTCGGTAGGACATCATCATATGCGCAATGTGACCAAGGAGTTGATCACGGGATGATGTGTTACGGAACGAGTAAAGTGACTTGCCGGTAACGAGATTGAACAAGGTATCGGTATACCGACGATCGAATCTCGGGCAAGTAAAATACCGCTAGACAAAGGGAATTGTATACGGGATCGATTGAGTCCTTGACATCGTGGTTCATCCGATGAGATCATCGTGGAACATGTGGGAGCCAACATGGGTATCCAGATCCCGCTGTTGGTTATTGACTGGAGAACGTCTCGGTCATGTCTGCATGTCTCCCGAACCCGTAGGGTCTACATACTTAAGGTTCGATGACGCTAGGGTTATAAAGGAAGCTTGTATGTGGTTACCGAATGTTGTTCGGAGTCCCGGATGAGATCCCGGACGTCACGAGGAGTTCCGGAATGGTCCGGAGGTAAAGATTTATATATAGGAAGTCCTGTTTCGGCCATCGGGACAAGTTTCGGGGTCATCGGTATTGTACCGGGACCACCGGAAGGGTCCCGGGGGCCCACCGGGTGGGGCCACCTGCCCCGGGGGGGTACATGGGCTGTAGGGGGTGCGCCTTGGCCTACATGGGCCAAGGGCACCAGCCCCAAGAGGCCCATGCGCCTGGGGAAACCCTAAAGGAAGAGTCCCAGCAGGGGAAGGCACCTCCTAGGTGCCTTGGGGGGGGGGGGAGGACTCCTCCCCTGGCCGCCGCCCCCTTGGAGATTGGATCTCCTAGGGGCTGGCGCACCCCCCCTTGGGATCCCTATATATAGTGGGGTAGGAGGGCCTCCCAAACAGACCTTATGCCTTTGGTGCAGCCCCTCCCTCTCTCCCAAGTTCTTCTCCTCTCCCGTGGTGCTTGGCGAAGCCCTGCGGGATTGCCACGCTCCTCCACCACCACCACGCCGTTGTGCTGCTGTTGGATGGAGTCTTCCTCAACCTCTCCCTCTCTCCTTGCTGGATCAAGGCGTGGGAGACGTCACCGGGCTGTACGTGTGTTGAACGCGGAGGTGCCGTCCGTTCGGCACTAGGATCATCGGTGATCTGAATCACGACGAGTACGACTCCATCAACCCCGTTCACTTGAACGCTTCTTCTTAGCAATCTACAAGGGTATGTAGATGCACTCCCCTTTCTACTCGTTGCTGGTCTCTCCATAGATAGATCTTGGTATTACGTAGGAAATTTTTTGAATTTCTGCTACGTTCCCCAACACCTTGGACGGCCCCCAGTCAAGCCCTTTGTTGACCCATGACACCAGCCGTTGTGGAGGACCCGGGCGAAAGGCAGGTGGCGTCACCCATCTGGTGCCCCTGGGAGCGGTGATGTAGAACCACTCCTGTTGCCACAAACCAAACTCCTCTTGAAAAGAGCCCTCGGGCCATGGAGCGTCAGCACTCTTGCTTATAACAGCCCCTCCGCACTCTACCTGCTGCCCCTTGATCATCTTCGGCTCCACATCGAAAGTCTTGAGCTACAATCCAAAGTGAGGGGTAATGCGGAGGAAGGCTTCGCACACGACAATGAACGATGAGATGTGGAGGATGGACTCCGGATCCAAGTCGTAGAATTCCAGCCCATAATAAAACATGAGCCCCCTCACGAAGGGGTCCATCGGGAAGCCTAAACCCCAAAGGAAGTGAGACACGAACACCACACTCTCATCAGGCTCGGGAGTAGGAATAACCTGCCCTTGGGCAGGCAACCTATGCGAAATTTCGCCGGTTAGATACATGGCGTCTCTCAGCTTTAGCACGTCTTCTTCCGTGACGGAAGAAGGCAACCACCGGCCTTGCAGGTCGGAGCCGGACATCGTTGAAGGTCCAAAGCACCTGAATCTGGAGCTTTGGGTGTTGGAACTCGAGGCGAGGGGTGGATTCGATTGAGATTGAAAGAAAGGAGTAGGCCTTGGTCTCGTTATAAAGAGGTTGAATACCAAGAGCCCTCCCCGTGGCCATTTAGGACTCACCCTCGATAGAGGGGGCATGCCAACGGGCGCGGTTGGGTTACCCACGCACGTATTGATGAGAATCCCAGCGTAAGGGGACACGATCTCTGCTTTGACAAGATGTGCCAAGCAAACCACTTCGCTAAATGCGCTGAGGTGGAACAATAAAAACAATTCGAATAAAGACTTGGTCGTGGTGTGACGTCATGCCACGAAATACGTCAGCAGATTGAACTTGTGTAAATATTATTCTCTCTATAGTGGTATGTGGAACTTATTTTGCAGAGCCGGACACTATCCTGGTGTTCAAAATCTTCTATGAAGTATTCGGAGGAGGAACCCGCCTTGCAATGCCGAAGACAATATGCGCGCCGGACTCGTTGTCAATGAAGCCTGGTTCAGGGGCTACTGAGGGAGTCCTGGACTAGGGGGTGTCCGGATAGCCGAACTATCACCGTCGGCCGGACTCCAAGACTATGAAGATACAAGATTGAAGACTCCGTCCCGTGTCCGGAGGGGACTTTCCTTGGCGTGGAAGGCAAGCTTGGCGATACGAATATGTAGATCTCCTACCATTGTAACCGACTCTGTGTAACCCTAGCCCTCTCCGGTGTCTATATAAACCGGAGGGTTTTATTTCGTAGGACGAACAACAATCATACCATAGGCTAGCTTCTAGGGTTTAGCCTCCTTGATCTCGTGGTAGATCTACTCTTGTACTACCCATATCATCAATATTAATCAAGCAGGAGTAGGGTTTTACCTCCACCGAGAGGGCCCGAACCTGGGTAAAAACATCGTGTCCCTTGTCTCCTGTTACCATCCGCCTAGACGCATAGTTCGGGACCCCCTACCCGAGATCCGCCGGTTTTGACACCGACAGTCATGCTAGTGGGTAATTATGAAATTGAGAAATACTTGTGTTGAAGTTTGCAAGTCCCGTAGCATGCACGTATGGTAAAAGTTGTGTGACAAATTTGTTGCATGAGGTGCTCTTTTGATTGTCTTCCTTATGAGTGCCAGTCGGCACGAGCGATGGTCTTTTCCTACCAATCTATCCCTCTAGGGGCATGAGTAGTAGTACTTTGCTTTGAGGGCTAAGTAGACTTTTGCAATAAGTATATGAGTTCTTTATGACTAATGTGAGTCCATGGATATAAGCACACTCATCCTTCCACTTTGCTAGCCTCTATTGTGCCGCGCAACGGTATCATGCACCCATTATTTACCTTCCTCAAAAAAGCCACCATACCTACCTATTATGGCATTTCCATAGCCATTCCGAGATATATTGCCATGCAACTTTCCACCGTTCCGTTTATTATGACACACTTCATCATTGTCATATTTCTCTTTGAATGATCATGTAGTTGACATCGTATTTGTGGCAAGGCCACCTTCATAATTTTCATACATGTCGCTCTTAATTCATTGCATATCCCGGTACACCGCCGGAGGCATTCATATAGAGTCATATCTTGTTCTAGCTTTGAGTTGTAATTCTTGAGTTATAAATCAATAAAAGTGTGATGATCTTCATTATTAGAGCATTGTCTCTGTGAGGAAAGGATGATGAAGACTATGATTCCCCCACAAGTAGGGATGAGACTTCGGACTTTACAAAAAGAAAAAAAAGGAAGAAGAAAGAGAGAAGAAAGGCCAAAAAAAGGCCAAAAGAAAAAAAAATAAAAATAATAAAAGAAAGAAATAAAATGAGGGAAAAAGAGAGAAGGGACAATGCTAGTATCTCTTTTTCCACACTTGTTATTCAAAGTAGCACCATGATCTTCATGATAGAGAGTCTCCTATGTTGTCACTTTCTTATACTAAGTGGGAATTTTTCATTACAGAACTTGGCTTGTATATTCCAATGATGGGCTTCCTCAAAAATACCCTAGGTCTTCGTGAGCAAGCGAGTTGGATGCACACCCACATAGTTTATTTTGTTGAGCTTCCATATATTTATAGCTCTAGTGTATCCGTTGCATGGTAATCCCTACTCACTCACATTGATATCTATTGATGGGCATCTCCATAGCCCGTTAATACGCCTAGTTGATGTGAGACTATCTTCTCCCTCTTTTTGTCCTCACAACCACCACCTTATACCACCGTAGGTGCTATGTCCATGGCTTGCGCTCATGTATTGCGTAAGAGTTGAAAAAGCTGAAGCGCATTAAAAAGTATGAACCAATTGCTTGGCTCGTCATCGGGGTTGTGCATGATGGGAGTATTTTGTGTAATGAAAATGAAGCATGGCTTAACTATATGATTTTGTAGGGATAAGCTTTCTTTGGCTATGCTATTTTGATAGGACATGATTATTTGTTAGTATGCTCCGAAGCATTATTATTTTTTTGTTTTATAAGCTTTTATCTTGAATCATTTGGATCTGAACATTCAAGACACAATAAACAACATTACATTGAGAATTATGCTAGGTAGCATTCCACATCAAAAATTCTGTTTTTATCATTTACCTATTCGAGGATGAGCAGGAATTAAGCTTGGGGATGCTTGATACGTCTCCAACGTATCTATAATTTTTGATTGCTCCATGCTATTATATTACCCCTTTTGGATGTTTATGGGCTTTATTTTACACATTTATATCATTTTTGGGACTAACCTACTAACCGGAGGTCCAGCCCGTATTACTGTTTTTTTGCCTATTTCAGTATTTCGAAGAAAAGGAATATCAAACGGAGTACAAACGGAATGAAACCTTCAGGAGCGTGATTTTTGGAACGAATGTGATCCAGAGGACTTGGAGTGCAAGCCAAGAAGCAGCCGAGGCGGCCACGAGATAGGAGGGCGCGCCCCCTGTCTTGTGGGCCCCTTGGGCGGCCACCGACGTACTTCTTCCTCCTATATATGCCTACGTACCCCGAAAACATCCATGGAGCCAACGAAACACAATTTCCACCACTTTAACCTTCTATATCCGCGAGATCCCATCTTAGAGCCTTCGCCGGTGCTCCGCTGGAGGGGGAATCGACCATGGAGGGCTTCTACATCAAAACCATAGCCCTTCTGATGAGTTGTGAGTAGTTTACCACAGACCTTTGGGTCCATAATTATTAGCTAGATGGCTTCTTCTCTCTTTTTGGATCTCAATACAATGTTCTCCCCGTCTCTTGTGGAGATCTATTCGATGTAAACTCTTTTTGCGGTGTGTTTGTTGAGATCCGATGAATTGTGGGTTTATGATCAAGTTTATATATGAGAAATATTTGAATCTCCTCTGAATTCTTTTATGTATGATTGAGTTATCTTTGCAAGTCTCTTCGAATTATCAGTTTGGTTTGGCCTACTAGATTGATCTTTCTTGCGATGGGAGAAGTGCTTAGCTTTGGGTTCAATCTTGCGGTGTCCTTTCCTAGTGACAGCAGGGGCAACAAGGCACGTATTGTATTGTTGCCATCGAGGATAAAAAGATGGGGTTTATATCATATTGCATGAGTTTATCCCTCTACATCATGACATCTTTCTTAATGCGTTACTCTGTTCTTTATGAACTTAATACTCTAGATGCAGGCAGGAGTCGGTCGATGTGTGGAGTAATAGTAGTAGATGCAGGCAGGAGTCGGTCTACTTGTCACAGACGTGATGCCTATATACATGATCATGCCTAGATAATCTCATAATTATTCGCTTTTGTATCAATTGCTCGACAGTAATTTGTTCACCCACCGTAATACTTATTATCTTGAGAGAGGCCACTAGTGAAACCTATGGCCCCCGGGTCTATCTTTTATCATATAAGCTTTCAATCTACTTTTATTTGCCTCTTTACTTTTTGCATCTATATTATGAAATACCAAAAATATATTTATCTTATCATACTATCTCTATCAGATCTCACTTTCGCAAGTGGCCGTGAAGGGATTGAGAACCCCTTTATTGCGTTGGTTGCGAGTTCTTTGTTTGTTTGTGTAGGTGTGTGGGACTTTTGAGGAGCCTCCTACTGGATTGATACCTTGGTTCTCAAAAACTGAGGAAATACTTATGCTACTTTGCTGCATCACCCTTTCCTCTTCAAGGAAAACCAACGCAAGCTCAAAACGTAGCCAGAAGGATTTCTGGCGCCGTTGCCAGGGAGGTCTTCGCTCAAGTCAAGACATACCAAGTACCCATCACAAACTCATCTCCCTTCCATTACATTATTGGAAAGTAAAAGATGCAAATAAAAGTAGATTGAAAACTTATATGATAAAAGATAGACCCGGGGGCCATAGGTTTCACTAGTGGCTTCTCTCAAGATAGCATAAGTATTACGGTGGGTGAACAAATTACTGTCGAGCAATTGATAGAGAAGTGCATAGTTATGAGATTATGTAGGCATGATCATGTATATAGGCATCACATCCGCAACAAGTAGACCGAAATGATTCTGCATCTACTACTATTACTCCACACATCGACCGACTCCTGCCTGCATCTACAGTATTAAGTTCATAAGAACAGAGTAACGCATTAAGAAAGATGACATGATGTAGACGGATAAACTCATGCAATATTATATAAACCCCATCTTTTTATCCTCGATGGCAACAATACAATACGTGCCTTGCTGCCCCTCCTGTCACTGGGAAAGGACACCGCAAGATTGAACCCAAAGCTAAGCACTTCTCCCATTGCAAGAAAGATCAATCTAGTAGGCCAAACCAAAATGATAATTCAAAGAGACTTGCAAAGATAACTTAATCACACATAAAAGAATTCAGAGGAGATTCAAATATTTCTCATAGATAAACTTGATGATAAATCCACAATTCATGGGATCTTGACAAACACACCGCAAAAAAGAGTTACATCGAATAGATCTCCAAGAAGATCGAGGAGAACTTGGTATTGAGATTCAAAGAGAGAGAAGAAGCCATCCGGCTAATAACTATGGACTCGAAGGTCTGTGGTAAACTACTCACAACACATCGGAGAGGCCTTGGAGATGATGTAGAGGCCCCTCGTGGTCGATTCCCCCTCTGGTGGAGTGCCGGCAAAGGCTCCAAGATGGGATCTCGCGGATACAGAAGGTTATGGCGGTGGAATTAGGTTTTCGTGGTGCTCCTGGATGTTTTCAGGGTACATGGATATATATAGGAGGAAGAAGTAGGTCGTTTGAGCCACGAGGGGCCCACGAGGGTGGGGGCGCGCCACCCCCCTGGGGCGCGCCGGGCGCCCTCGTGGCCGCCTCGTTCGCTTCTTGACGTCCACTCCAAGTCTCCTGGATTGTGTTTGTTCCGAAAAGATCGCTCCCGAAGGTTTCATTCCGTTTGGACTCCGTTTGATATTCCTTTTCTTCGAAACACTGAAATAGGCAAAAAAACAATTTGGGCTGGCCCTCCGGTTAGTAGGTTAGTCCCAAAAATGATATAAAAGTGTAAAGTAAAGCCCATAAACATCCACAACGGGTAATATAATAGCATGGAACAATCAAAAATTATAGATACGTTGGAGACGTATCACCCAATGTCTTGCTAGTTACAAGGTTAAAAGCAAATAGATAGATAATGGTATAGTGAAACGACAAATAGTAAAAAGAAAAAAGAGGCATCTTTGTAGAATAAAATATTAATGGAGAATGGCACGGGGGGGCATATGTTCACTAGTGATATCTCTCGAGAAAGTAGGCAATGGCATGGTAGACAAATTACCATTGGGTAACTGACAGAAAAGCAACATTTATAACTATGCTCATTCATGGCATAATCTCATATCAACATTATGTCCGTGATCAGTGGACCTTTGAACTTAGTGACGTCTACTACTATTACTCCACCCTGAAACCGCTCTCCAACATGCATCTCAAGCTATTAAGTTCACGAAAAACAGAGTAACAATGTAAGTAGGATGACATAATGTAGACATAAAGAAATCTAGAGATAAGATTAAACCCCGCCCTTAGTGGAAACAATACAAATATGTCTCAAGCTATTACAAAGAATCAAGTTTATTCTGTCCAATGATCTTCCTGAAAGTTTTTATTATATCCCTCTTGAATATCTATCACTTTGGGACTAATTTCATATGTTGCTTTTGATAGCTCAAACAAATCTAAGTGAAGAACATGAGCATAAAAATTTCCTTCTCTCAAAATAATTGAAGTGAAGAAAGAGAGAATTTCTTCAAAAAAATTACTAACTCTCAAATAAATCTAAGTGAAGCATGAGAGCATTTCTTCAAATATACTAAAGCACACCATGCTCAAAAAGATATAAGTGAAGCACTAGAGCAATTCCATAGCTCGTAAAGATTTAAGTGAAGCATAGACAACAATTCTAACAAGTCATAACATAATTTTGGCTCCCTCAACTAGGTGTGTCCAGCAAGGATAAATGACTTAAAACACAAAGCAAAACAAGCAAAGACTCATATCATACAAGACGCTCCAAGAAAAACTCATAATATGTGATGAATAAAATATATCTCTAAGTAAAATACCGATGGTTGTCAGAAGACAGAGGGTATGCCACTCTGGGGCATCCCCAAGCTTAATTAGTTGCTTGATACTTCTTGAATATTATCTTGGGGTGCCTCGAGCATCCCCAAGCTTAGTTGCTTGATACTTATTGAACATTATCTTGGGTGCCTCGAGCATACCCAAGCTTAGCCTTTTGCTAATCCTTATTCCTTCATCCATTTCGATCTCACCCAAAACTTGAAAACTTCAATCACACAAAACTCAACAAAACCATCATGAGATCCGTTAGTATAAGAAAGCAAATCACTACATTAAGTGTTGTTGCAAACCCATTCATATTCTGTCATTGTATTATATCTACTGTATTTTAACTTTTCCATGGCAAAAAATCTTCAAAGGAAACAATAGAATCATCAAAACAAGCACATAACACAACGAAAACAGAATCTGTCAAAAACTGAACAGTCTGTAGTAATCAGCAAACTTCGTATACTTTTGTAACTCCAAAAAATCTGAACAATTAGGAAAACGTGGGCAATTTGTATATCAATCCTGTGTAAGAAGTTCAGAGCAAAATCACGTTTTTGTGATTTATGAAAATTATTTTTCTGAGTGCAAAAGTTTCTGTTTTTCAACAAGATCAAATCAACTATCTCCCAAATTATCCCAAAGGCTTTGCTTGGCACAAACACTAATTTAAACCAAAAAACACATATAAACAGAGGCATAATTGGGTATTTTATTGAAAACAGCAAGAAACCCAAAAAGCAAAAAGATACAAGTTGGGTTGCCTCCCAACGAGCGCTATCGTTTACGCCCCTAGCTAGGCATAAAGCAAAGATTTAAGTGTTGTCATCTTTGTTTCTAAATCCATATGATGCCCTCATGATTGATTCATATGGTGGCTTAACTCTAGTTCTAGGGAAGTTTTCCATACCCTTCCTTGGTGGGAGTTGAAATTTAATATTGCCTTCTTTCATATCAATCACGGCACCAATAGTGCGTAAAAACGGTCTACCAAGAATAATTGGACAAGACGGATTGCAATCAATATCAAGAACAATAAAATCTATGGGCACATAATTCCTATTTGCAATAATAAGAACATCATTAATTCTTCCCATAGGCTTTTTAATAGTAGAATCCGCCAAGTGCAAATTTAAAGAACATTCTTCAATATCGGTAAGACCAAGCACATCACATAAAGATTTCAGAATTGTAGAAACATGATACGTCCATTCTGCATCATGCTTTTATATCGATATTTATCGCATTGTGGGCTGTTATTTCACGATATGTCACAATACTTATGGCTATTCTCTCTTATTTTACAAGGTTTACCATGAAGAGGGGGAATGCCGGCAGCTGGAATTTTGGCTGGAAAAGGAGCAAATATTGGAGACCTATTCTGCGCAACTCCAAAAGTCCTAAAACTCCACGGAATATCTTAAAAGAAATAAAGAAAAATCGTCGCCAAAGATGAAGGCCAGGGGGCCCACACCCTGCTCACGAGGGTGGAGGGCGCGCCCCCCTACCTCGTGGGTCCCTTGGTGGCTCTCGGACGCCCATCTTCTCCTATATGAAGTCTTTCGATAAGAAAAAAATAAGAAGCAACCTTTCGGGACGAGACTCCGCCGCCACGAGGCGGAACCTTGGCGGAACCAATCTAGGGCTCCGGCAGAGCTGTTCTGCCGGGGGCACTTCCCTCCGGGAGGGGGAAATCATCACCATCATCATCACCAACGCTCCTCTCATCGGGAGAGGGCAATCTCCATTAACATCTTCACCAGCACCATCTCATCGCCAAACCCTAGTTCATCTCTTGCATCCAATTCTTGTCTCCAAGTCCGGGATTGGTGCTAGTAGGTTGCTAGTAGTGTTGATTACTCCTTGTAGTTGATGCTAGTTGGTTTATTTGGTGGAAGATCATATGTTCAGATCCTTTATGCGCAATATTACCCCTCTGATTATGAACATGAATATGCTTTGTGAGTAGTTACGTTTGTTCCTGAGGACAAGGGAGAAGTCTTGCTATTAGTAGTCATGTGAACTTGGTATTCGTTCGATATTTTGATAAGATGTATGTTGTCTAACCTCTAGTGGTGTTATGTGAATGTCGACTACATAACACTTCACCATTATTTGGGCCTAGAGGAAGGCATTGGGAAGTAATAAGTAGATGATGGGTTGCTAGAGTGATAGAAGCTTAAACCCTAGTTTATGTGTTGCTTCGTAAGGGGCTGATTTGGATCCATATGTTTCATGCTATGGTTAGGTTTACCTTAATACTTTTGTTGTAGTTGTGGATGCTTGCAATAGAGGTTAATCATAAGTGGGATGCTTGTCCAAGTAAGGGCAGTACCCAAGCACCGGTCCACCCACATATCAAATTATCAAAGTACCGAACGCGAATCATATGAGCGTGATGAAAACTAGCTTGACGATATTCCCATGTGTCCTCGGGAGCGCTTTTCCTATTATAAGAGTTTGTCCAGGCTTTTCCTTTGCTACGAAAAGTACTGGGCCACCTTGCTGCACTTTATTTACTTTTTTACTTGTTGCTCGTTACAATTTATCTTATCACAAAACTATCTCTTACCATTTATTTCAGTACTTGCAGAGAATACCTTGCTGAAAACCGCCTATCATTTCCTTCTGCTCCTCGTTGGGTTCGACACTCTTACTTATCGAAAGGACTACGATAGATCCCCTATACTTGTGGGTCATCAAGACTCTTTTCTGGCGCCGTTGCCGGGGAGTGTAGCGCCTTTGGTAAGTGGAGTTTGGTAAGGAAAAATTTATATAGTGTGCTGAAATTTTCTGCCACTTGTTACTATGGAAACTGAATCTCTGAGGGGCTTGTTCGGGGTATCTTCACCCAGTCCAGTAGAGCAAAGAGTTGCTCCTCAACCTACTAAACCTATTGAAAATGAAATTCCTTTTGAATTTCCTTCGGGTATTATGGAAAAACTGCTGGCTAATACTTTTACAGGAGATGGGACAAAGAATCCCGACGAGCATCTACGCTAATTGGATGATATTTGTGGATTATTTAAGCTTGCAGGTATACCCGATGATGTTGTTAAGAAGAAGGCTTTCCCTTTATCTTTGAAGGGAGATGCATCGACATGGTATAGGCTATGTGATGATACGAGATCATGGAACTATAAAAGAATGAAATTGGAATTCCATCAAAAGTATTACCCTATGCATCTTGTTCATCGTGATCGCAATTATATATATAATTTTTGGCCTCGCGAAGGAGAAAGCATCGCTCAAGCTTGGGGGAGGCTTAAATCCATGTTATATTCTTGCCCCAATCATGAGCTCTCAAAATTGACAATTCTTCAGAATTTTTATGCTCGGCTCTCTGATAATAATAAAACCATGCTCGATACTTCTTGTGCTGGCTCTTTTATGATGAAGACTATTGAATTCAGATGGAATTTATTGGATAGAATTAAACGCAACTCTGAAGATTGGGACCTCAACGAAGGTAAGGAGTCAGGTATGACGCCTAAGTTTGATTGTGTTAAAGCTTTTATGGATACCGATATTTTCGGTAAGTTTAGCACTAAATATGGGCTTGACTCTGAGATAGTAGCTTCTTTCTGTGAATCTTTTGCTACTTATGTTGATCTCCCCAAGGAGAAGTGGTTTAAATATCATCCTCCCATAGAAGTAAAAGTAGCTGCACCTATTAAAGTTGAAGAAGAAACCATCACTTATAATGATCCTATTGTTCCTCCCGCTTATGTTGAGAAACCACCTTTCCCTGCTAGAGTAAAGGATCATACTAAAGCTTCAACTGTTGTTCGTAAAAGCAATACTAGAACTTATACACCTCCTGAGCAAGTCAAAGTAGAACCTAATATTGCTATTGTTAAAAATCTCTTGTCCGATAATATTGATGGGCATGTCATTGAATTCTCTGGTGAAACTGCTAGAATTGCTAAACCCTGTGATAGAGATAAACACAGACTTGTGGTAGGCGTGCCTGTTATTTCTGTTAAAATAGGAGATCATTGTTACCATGGCTTATGTGATATGGGTGCGAGTGCTAGTGTTATACCACATACTTTATATGAAGAAATTAAGAATGAAATTGCACCTGCTGAATTAGAAGGTATTGATGTCACAATTAAACTTGCCAATAGAGATACTATTTCACCAGTGGGAATTGTTAGAGATGTTGAAGTCTTGTGTGGGAAAACTAAATATCCCATCGATTTTCTTGTTCTTAGTTCTCCACAAGATAGCTTTTGCCCCATTATATTTGTTAGACCCTTCTTGAATACTGTTAATGCTACGATAGACTGCAAAAAGAATGTTGTTACTGTTGGCTTGGATGATATGGTTCATGAGTTTAATTTTTCTAAATTTAGTAAACAACATCGTGAGGAAGAATTTCCTAATAAGGATGAAATTATTGGTCTTGCTTCTATTGCCGTACCTCCGAGTGATCCTTTAGAACACTATTTGCTAGACCATGAAAATGAGATGTTCATGAATGAAAGAAGGGAAATAGATGAAGTATTCTTTGAACAGAAACCTATTCTGAAACACAATTTGCCTGTTGAAATTTTAGGGGATCCTCCTCCACCCAAGGGTGATCCCGTGTTTGAGCTTAAACCATTGCCTGTTAATCTTAAGTATGCTTATCTTGATGAAAAGAAAATATATCTTGTTATTATTAGTGCTAATCTTTCAGAGCATGAAGAAGAAAGATTATTTAAAACTCTGAAGAAGCACCGTGCCGCTATTGGATATACTCTTGATGATCTTAAGGGCATTAGTCCAACTCTATGTCAACATAAAGTAAATTTGGAAGCGGATGCCAAACCAGTCCGTGATCCTCAACGACGTTTGAATCCTAAAATGAAAGAAGTGGTAAGAAAAGAAATACTCAAGCTTCTGGAGGCGGGTATAATTTATCCCGTTGCTGATAGTCAGTGGGTAAGTCCTGTCCATTGTGTCCCTAAGAAAGGAGGTATTACTGTTGTCCCTAATGATAAAGATGAATTGATCCCGCAAAGAATTATCACAGGTTATAGGATGGTAATTGATTTCCGCAAATTAAATAAAGCTACTAAGAAAGATCATTACCCCTTACCTTTTATTGATCAAATGCTAGAAAGATTATGCAAACATACACATTATTGCTTTCTAGATGCTTATTCTGGTTTCTCTCAAATACCTGTGTCAGCTAAAGATCAATCAAAGACTACTTTTACATGCCCTTTTGGTACTTTTGCTTATAGACGTATGCCTTTTGGTTTATGTAATGCACCTGCTACCTTTCAAAGATGCATGATGGCTATATTCTCTGACTTCTGTGAGAAAATTTGTGAGGTTTTCATGGACGACTTTTCCGTCTATGGTTCCTCTTTTGATGATTGGTTGAGCAATCTTGATCAAGTTTTGCAGAGATGTGAAGAAACTAATCTTGTCTTGAATTGGGAAAAGTGCCACTTTATGGTTAATGAAGGTATTGTCTTGGGGCACAAAGTTTCTGAAAGAGGTATTGAAGTTGATAAAGCCAAGGTTGATGCTATTGAAAAGATGCCATGTCCCAAGGTAATCAAAGGTATAAGAAGTTCCCTTGGTCATGCCGGATTTTATAGGAGGTTCATTAAGGACTTCTCAAAAATTTCTCGGCCTCTGACTAATTTATTACAAAAAGATGTACCATTTGTCTTTGATGATGATTGTGTAGAAGCATTTGAAATACTTAAGAAAGCATTAGTCTCTGCACCTATTGTTCAGCCACCTGATTGGAATTTACCCTTTGAAATTATGTGTGATGCTAGTGATTATGCTGTAGGTGCTGTTCTAGGGCAAAGAGTTGATAAAAAATTAAATGTTATCCATTATGCTAGTAAGACTCTAGACAATGCTCAAAGAAATTATGCTACTACTGAAAAGGAACTCTTAGCAGTTGTGTTTGCCTGTGATAAATTCAGACCCTATATTGTTGATTCTAGAGTAACTATTCATACCGATCATGCTGCTATTAAATATCTTATGGAAAAGAAAGATGCTAAACATAGACTCATTAGATGGGTTCTCTTGCTCCAAGAATTTGATTTACATATTGTTGATAGAAAAGGAGCTGAGAACCCCGTTGCAGACAACTTGTCTAGGCTAGAGAATGTTCTTGATGACCCACTACCTATTGATGATAGCTTTCCTGATGAGCAATTAAATGTCATAAGTACTTCTCGTAGCACTCCGTGGTATGCTGATTATGCTAATTATATTTTTGCTAAATTTATACCACCTAGCTTCACATATCAACAAAAGAAAAAGTTATTTTATGATGTGAGACATTACTTTTGGGATGACCCACATCTTTATAAAGAAGGAGTAGATGGTGTTATTAGACGTTGTGTACCTGAGCATGAACAGGAACAGATCCTACGCAAGTGTCACTCCGAAGCTTATGGAGGACATCACGCTGGAGATAGAACTGCACATAAGGTATTGCAATCCGGTTTTTATTGGCCTACTCTCTTGAAGGATGCCCGTAAGTTTGTTTTATCTTGCGATGAATGTCAAAGAATTGGTAATATCAGTAGACGTCAAGAAATGCCCATGAATTATTCACTTGTTATTGAGCCATTTGATGTTTGGGGATTTGTTTATATGGGACCTTTTCCTGCCTCTAATGGTTACACTCATATTTTAGTTGCTGTTGATTACGTTACTAAGTGGGTAGAAGCTATTCCAACTAGTAGTGCTGATCATAACACTTCTATTAAAATGCTTCAGGAAGTTATTTTTCCGAGGTTTGGAGTCCCTAGATACTTAATGACTGATGGTGGTTCACACTTTATTCATGGTGCTTTCCGTAAGATGCTTGCTAAATACGATGTTAATCATAGAATTGCATCTCCTTATCACCCGCAGTCTAGTGGTCAAGTAGAATTGAGCAATAGAGAGCTCAAATTAATTTTGCAAAAGACTGTCAATAGGTCTAGAAAGAATTGGTCCAAAAAACTGAATGATGCATTATGGGCCTATAGAACTGCATACAAAAATCGTATGGGTGTGTCTCCGTATAAAATGGTTTATGGAAAAGCATGTCATTTACCTCTTGAATTAGAACATAAGGCATATTGGGCTATCAAAGAGCTCAATTATGACTTCAAACTTGCCGGTGAGAAGAGGTTGTTTGATATTAGCTCACTTGATGAATGGAGAACCCAAGCTTATGAAAATGCCAAGCTGTTTAAATAAAAAGTTAAAAGGTGGCATGATAAAAGGATACAAAAGCGTGAGTTTAATGTAGGTGACTATGTATTGCTATACAACTCTCATTTAAGATTTTTTGCAGGAAAACTTCTCTCCAAATGGGAAGGTCCTTACGTCATCGAGGAGGTCTATCGTTCCGGTGCCATAAAAATCAACAACTTCGCAGGCACAAATCCGAAGGTGGTAAACGGTCATAGAATCAAACATTATATCTCAGGTAATCCCATAAATGTTGAAACCAATATTATTGAAAACGTAACCCCGGAGCAATACATAAGGGACACTTTCCAGAACGTTCCAGACTCCAAAGGAATAGGTATGTGGTACGGTAAGTAAACCGACCCCAAAACAATTTTTAAAGCAATATTTCTCCGTTTTGGAATATTTAGAAAAATAGAAAAATAAGTAGCAGTCCGGGAAGGACACGAGGCCTCCACAAGGGTGGAGGGCGCGCCCTACCCCCCTGGGCGCGCCCCCTACCTCGTGAGCACCCCGTGTGCCCTCCGGACTCCGTTTTTCTTGCACGATATGTATTTTGGTCGGTAAAAATTCATTATATATTCTCCCGAATGTTTTGACGACCGTATCATGCAAATATCCTCTGTTTTCATTTTGAGTTGTTTCCGTTGCAGATTTGATGATTCCGGAGACTCGATCATCCTCCTATGAGGGTGAGCCCATGCCATGGAAGGTGGACGACAAGCTTCTATCATCAACAACACCTCCACCGCCAACAACAAAGAAGGAGATATAATCACAAGGGTATGGGCACTTCCCTTGGCAACTGCTAAGCTTGGGGGAGGTGCCCCGGTATCGTATCACCATCACAACTCCTATCTTTACTGTTTTTCTTAGTTCGATCCTATTAGTAATATCTTGATTTAGTAGAATAAAGTCATGGCACGATCTAGTTTTGAGTTTTGCTTTATGATCCCTCTATGCAATTGAGTCCGTGAGCTATATATAATAAAGATTAGTGTTGAGTCAAGGGCTTGATTACTTTGCCATGATCTTGGGTGAATAAAGAAAAGAATAAAAACATTTCATATTGATCTTATTGAAAGTAATGACTCCATATAGAAAGAGTATGATGATTAAAAGTTGTTGGGAGTTGGCAAATATAGCTTTGGTCATCGTTGCAATTAATAAGAAGTAATAAGGAGAGAGAGGTTTCACATATAGATATATTATCATTGACATCTTTTATGATTGGGAGCACTCATTAAAACATGACATGCTAAAGAGTTGATGTTGGACAAGGAAGACAGCATAATGAGTTATGTTTTCTTACATCTGAGATAAAGTATGTTGTCATGGTTCCTCTAACATGTTGAGCTTGCCTTTCTCCCTCATGCTAGCCGAATTCTCAGCACCAAGTAGAGATACTACTTGTGCTTCCAAATACCCTTAAACCAGTTTAGCCATGAGAGTCCACCATATCTACCTAAGGATTGAGTAAGATCCTTCAAGTAAGTTGTCATCGGTGCAAGCAATAAAAATTGCTCTTTAAATATGCATGACTTATTAGTGCAGAGAAATAAGCTTTGTACGAACTTGTTGTGGACGCAATAAAAGCGACGGACTGCATAATAAAGGTTCACATACAAGTGGCAATATAAAGTGACGTTCTTTTGCATTAAGATTTTGTGCATCCAACCATCAAAGCGCATGGCAACCTCTGCTTCCCTCTGCGAAGGGCCTATCTTTTATTATTATCTTCTACCTTATGCAAGAGACACGGTGATCTTCACCTTTCCTTTTCCATTTTATCCTTTGGCAAGCTCAGCATGTTGGAAAGAACATGATATATATATATATCTAATTGGATGTGGGGGAGCGTGAATTATTATTGTTGACATTACCCTAGAGGTAAAAAGTTGTGGGGCAAAACTATAAGCCCTTATCTTTCTCTGTGTCCGATTAAAACTCCATAACCACAAGTATCGCGTGAGTGTTAGCAATTATGAAGGACTAAGTGATAGTTGAGTATGTGGACTTGCTTTTAAGCTCTGACATAGACTCTTTCCGATGTTATGATAAATTGCAATTGCTTCAATGACTGAGGGTATAGTTTGTTGGTGCTCAACGAGGTTTATGATTCATACTTTGGCTTTGTGAAACGATCATCACTTGAACATAAGTAATCATATCACAAATCTATATATGTTGCTGTTATGAAGTAATCATGATGCCTTCATGTCTGTATTTTATTTTTACTGATGCCTCTACATCTAAACATGAGGACATATTTATTGTTATCGGCTTTTCGCTTGAGGACAAGCGAGGTCTAAGCTTGGGGGAGTTGATACGTCCATTCTGCATCATGCTTTTATATCGATATTTATCGCATTATGGGCTGTTATTTCACGATATGTCACAATACTTATGGCTATTCTCTCTTATTTTACAGGGTTTACCATGAAGAGGGGGAATGCCGGTAGGTGGAATTCTGGCTGGAAAAGGAGCAAATATTGGAGACCTATTCTGCGCAACTCCAAAAGTCCTGAAACTCCACGGAATATCTTAAAAGAAATAAAGAAAAATTGTCGCCAAAGATGAAGGCCAGGGGGCCCACACCCTGCTCACGAGGGTGGAGGGCGCGCCCCTCCCCCCTGGGCGCGCCCCCCTACCTCGTGGGCCCCCTGGTGGCTCTCTGACGCCCATCTTCTCCTATATGAAGTCTTTCGATGAGAAAAAAATAAGAAGCAACCTTTCGGGACGAGACTCCGCCGCCACGAGGCGGAACCTTGGCAGAACCAATCTAGGGCTCCGGCAGAGCTATTCTGCCGGGGACACTTCCCTCCGGGAGGGGGAAATCATCACCAACGCTCCTCTCATCGGGAGAGGGCAATCTCCATCAACATCTTCACCAGCACCATCTCATCTCCAAACCCTAGTTCATCTCTTGCATCCAATTCTTGTCTCCAAGTCCGGGATTGGTGCTAGTAGGTTGCTAGTAGTGTTGATCACTCCTTGTAGTTGATGCTAGTTGGTTTATTTGGTGGAAGATCATATGTTCAGATCCTTTATGCACAATATTACCCCTCTGATTATGAACATGAATATGCTTTGTGAGTAGTTATGTTTGTTCCTGAGGACAAGGGAGAAGTCTTGCTATTAGTAGTCATGTGAACTTGGTATTCGTTCGATATTTTGATAAGATGTATGTTGTCTAACCTCTAGTGGTGTTATGTGAACGTCGACTACATAACACTTCACCATTATTTGGGCCTAGAGGAAGGCATTGGGAAGTAATAAGTAGATGATGGGTTGCTAGAGTGACAGAAGCTTAAACCCTAGTTTATGCGTTGCTTCGTAAGGGGCTGATTTGGATCCATATGTTTCATGCTATGGTTAGGTTTACCTTAATACTTTTGTTGTAGTTGCGGATGCTTGCAATAGAGGTTAATCATAAGTGGTATGCTTGTCCAAGTAAGGGCATTACCCAAGCACCAGTCCACCCACATATCAAATTATCAAAGTACCGAACGCGAATCATATGAGCGTGATGAAAACTAGCTTGACGATATTCCCATGTGTCCTCGGGGGCGCTTTTCCTATTATAAGAGTTTGTCCAGGCTTGTCCTTTGCTACAAAAAGGATTGGGCCACCTTGCTGCACTTTATTTACTTTTGTTACTTGTTGCTCGTTACAATTTATCTTATCACAAAACTATCTGTTACCATTTATTTCAGTACTTGCAGAGAATACCTTGCTGAAAACCGCCTATCATTTCCTTCTGCTCCTCGTTGGGTTCGACACTCTTACTTATCGAAAGGACTACGATAGATCCCCTATACTTGTGGGTCATCAAAACACTAGCACCCAAGTAACATAAACCAAAACACTCATAATATTTGATATTGACTTTGATAGTAGGTTCCCATTCATCATGTAATTTTCTAGGAATTGAAACTTCTAGTTCCAAAGTTTCTTCTAAAGCTTTCATCATAGCATCAACAATATGTTTAGTAAAAGCTTTATTTTGTTCAATAGCATGGGTCAATTTATCATGATCGCAATCAATCAAAGAGCAACTATCATAATTAAATTCTTTGTAATCCAAAAGAGTGGGCACATCACTAGCTAAAGTTTTGACCTCTTCAAATCCACATTTATCATTTTTCTCAACAAGATTTTCACCCTCAGAACTATCAGGATGCCTTCTAGCTAAAGTTGACTCTTCTCTAGTCCCTTTTTCATCAATTTTAATTTTACTAAACAAAGGATCAATAGAAGAGACACAAATAATTTTAAGATCTTCATCACTTTTATGAAAGCAATCACTAGAAAACGCTCTTTCTAAAAATTCTCTTATACCTCTAAGTATAGCGGTTCTTTTCTTACTTTCATCCATAGAAACATAGAGAGCTTTAATTGATTCTTCTACCTTAGGCAATAATTTTCATCTCGAGATTTTCTACATCATGAGAATTTTATCAATACTTCTAGACATATCATCAATCTTATTCAGCTTTTTTTCTATTGTAGCATTAAAAACCTTTTGAGTATTGATAATTTTTTAATATTATTATCGAGATCAGAGGTGTTCATGTTATTATTGTAAGAAGGATTACCATAGGAATTACCATAATTATTAGAGGAATTACTAGGTAAAGGCATAGGATTAGAATTACCTATATAAGCATTGTTATTGAAATTGTTTCGCGAGATAAAATTCACATCAATGGCATCACTATTTTGTTCAATCAAAGTGGACAAAGGCACGTCATTAAAATCAATAGGAGCACTTTTATTAGCAACCAGTTTCATCAGATCATCAACTTTTTCACTCAAAGAAGAAATTTCTTCAACCGACTTAACTTTTTTACTAGTAGGAGTTCTTTCAGTATGCCATTGTGAATAATTTGCCATAATATTGTCTAGCAATTTAGTAGCTTCACCCAAAGTAATTTCCATAAAAGTACCACCCGCGGCAGAATCTAAAAGATTTGTACAAACAAAATTCAATCCCGCATAAATTTTTTGTATGATCATCCAAAGATTTAACCCATGAGTTGGGCAATTCCTTAGCATCAATTTCATCCTTTACCAAGATTGTGCAACATGCTCATGTTCAAGTTGCTTGAAATTCATGATCTGGGTTCTAAGGGAAATAATTTTCGCGGGCGGAAAATACTTAGTAATAAAGGCATCTTTGCACTTATCCCAAGAATCGGTACTATTGCAAGGCAAAGAACAAAACCAAATTTTTGCACGATCTCGCAAAGAAAACGGGAATAGTTTCAACTTCACAATATCATTGTCCACATCTTTTTTCTTTTGTATATCGCATAATTCCACGAATGTGTTAAGATGAGACGCGGCATCCTCATTGGGAGTACCGGGAAATTGATCTTTCATAACAAGATTCAACAAAGCGACATTAATATCACAAGACTTTGCACTAGTGGCGGAAGAAATACGAGCGAAAGGATCGATATGGTTGACTAGAGGGGGGGTGAATAGGCAACTAACAATTTTTAAGCTTTTCTTTACCAATTTAAACTTTGCAACAAAATAGGCTGTCTAGATATGCAACTAGGTGAGCAACCTATATGATGCAAATACAACTAGCACATAAGCAAGCAATGGAAACAACACAAGTAGGCTTGCAAGAGTAAAGGCACGAAGTAACCAAGAGTGGAGCCGGTGGAGACGAAGATGTGTTACCGAAGTTCCTTCCTTTTAAAGGGAAGTACGTCTCTGTTAGAGCGGTGTGGAGGCACAATGCTCCCCAAGAAGCCACTAGGGCCACCGTATTCTCCTCACGCCCTCACATAATGCGAGATGCCGTGAATCCACTATTGGTGCCCTTGAAGGCGGCGACCGAACCTTTACAAATAAGGTTGGGGCTATCTCCACAACAATTGGAGGCTCCCAAAAACACCATGAAGCTTCACCACAATGCAGTATGGCTTCGAGGTGACCTCAACCGTCTAGGGTGCTCAAACACCCAAGAGTAACAAGATCCGCCAGGGATAAGAGAGGGAATCAAATTTCTCTTGGTGGAAGTGTAGATCGGGGCCTTCTCAACCAATCCCGAGCAAATCAACAAGTTTGATTGGCTAGGGAGAGAGATCGGGCGAAAATGGAGCTTGGAGCAACAATGGAGCTTTGGGGGAAAGAGGTCGATCAACTTTGGGGAAGAAGACCCCTTTATATAGTGGGGGAATCAATCCAACTGTTACCCCACTGTACATCCCCGCACAGACCGGTACTACCGCTAGGGAAGGGCGGTACTGCCGCTCCCTACCCAGCGGTACTATCGCGCTGGCGAGGAAGACAGGGCCCTGGCCCCAGAGGGGTACTACCGCGGGAGTAAGAGCGGTACTACCGCCACTACTACCGCTCCTAGTACCGCAAAACCCGACACGAGAAACACCGGTCTCGAATCGAGGCGGTAGTAGCGCAGAACAGCTGCGGTACTACGGCCGAAGCCCGCGAGCGGTACCATCACTGAGAGCGGTACTACCGCTTCATGGCTGGAGAGCTTCGGCGGTACTACCGCTGTTGACTGCGGTACTGCCGCTGGGACAGAACGGAGCAGGTACGGAAGAACAAGGGCAGCTCCAATGATGCGGAAGGAAGACGACGGGTGTGATAGGGATGTGTACGTGTTCATTCCACCCTAGTCTTACCAAAGAGGATCCCCTCTTGATAGTACGGTGACTCCTACGAAACTAATCCACCAACAACGAAACGAAGGAGCTACACCGTCTTGAATAAAACACCGAGGGGAGGTAATCGTCTCGTGCCAATGGATGAATCTCTAAAAGAACTTAACGCACACGATTAGTCTGCAAAAGCATTGTCATCAATCACCAAAACCACTTGGGGATAAATATGCCCTTACAATCTCCCCCTTTTTGGTGGATTGATGACAATATGGGATTTGCACAAACAAGAAAGATATGTGACAGGCGCAAAAACCCACCGTCCTAAAATGTAGATGGGCTCCCCCTAGATGTGTGCTATCTCGATAAGTGCTTTGGACTGCACAACACACATACTAGGATCAACGCTCCCCATACATTTTAGAGACCGACCAAACACCTAAGCATGATATATGAGAGGAGCATAGGTAAACTAACAAGATAAGCATGCAACTCATAAGATATGGTGACATAGATAATGATACTGGAAATATAAGGTAGCATATGTCTCACACCATATGACGGGAACTTAGGTCTCACTGACACAAACCAACCAAAGCAAATAGCGAGGAAAACACAAACACAGAAGACGAAAGACACAAAGCACAAATCCCTAAACTCTCTCCCCCTTTGGCATCGAGACACCAAAAAGGAGAGGAAGTGTTGCTACGGCTCCAGGTGATAGCAGTAGACGGACACACACATAAGATGTCAGCGGGATCATCTGCGCCACCATCGTCGGTCGGGAAGTGCTCGGCATCAGAATCAGTCCACGGGCAGTGCTGCTGAATCCACTCCTCCTCCTCAGTAAGCTGGTCCTCAGATCCACTATTAACTGTAGCACCCAACTGACGCATGAGCTCCTTGTGGCGACCTCGAGCCTTCTTCTCAGCCACATGAGTCATGTACTGACCGTGAGCCTCCATGCAGAACAACTTCTTCATCTTAGACTTGAGCTTCTTTGCCCAAGAGGGCTCTGCCGCAGAAGGCATGTAGTCATCATCATCATCCTCAGCCCCAGACTCCTCCCCGGTCTCCATGGCAGTAGCAGACGAAGGAACTTCAGTCTTAGGGGCCTGAGTGCCCCAGTTATCCTTCTTCCTCAAACGCTTGATGTCGTGAGAAACCAACTCTCCAGTCTCCAGCATCACCTTGGGATAGACATGAGCCCAGGCCTTCTCAATAAGCAGCATGATGAACGGACCGTAAATCGGGCACTTGCGCTCGGAGATAGCAGACAACAGCTCAGACCACATAACATGAGAGATATCCAGGGACTCTCCGGTGTTCTGTTCCTTCTGACGCTGGCAAAAGAGAAGCATGTCCACGAGATAGGAGTGAACTTGATCCAGATTCCCGATACGAGGGAAAAGAGTCTCTCTGAAGATACGGTGAAGGATATCCAGATAGGCAGGCAGCTCATAAGTTTCCTTCTTCGTCTCAGGGTTGATCCTCAAAGTGCAGTAGGGCCATAGAGCTTGCTTGTGAGTGGCGTTGGTGTTGCGGTGTGGGCGAAAGCCAATAGGAGACTCAAGTCCTAGATCTTGTACCCCAATCAACTCCATGAAAGCTTTCCACTTGACTGAAAGCAGCTTGCCATTGGTCATCCAAGTCAGTGTCCTGTCCTCATCAGTCCCGAGATGAACCGTGGCATAGAATTGAGCCACAATACCAGCATCATAGTCTTTGTTGAATAGCATGATCCCAAGAATGTTCAGTTGAGTGCACATCTCAAGAGCTTCACCAAAATACTCAGGATCCTTCTCCATATGGTCGGTGTCGATTGAGTGCACGTTGACAAAGAGATTCTTCTTGGCCTTGAGAACATCAAATAAGATGGCAAAGTGGAACCTGTTCCAGAATGGACGGTTGACCAAAGTGGGATCTTGGTCAGCCTCATAGGGGTTGCGGCGACGCCTTGCCCAGAACTCCTTGGGTTGCATTTCTGTCACGGTTTTGCCAGCGTGCTTCGGCTTAACACCAGTCTTCTTTTGGAGTTGAGGTGGAGGTGGGGGTGGAGCACTAGAGGAACCTCCAGCAGACTCAGTGGTGCGGTAGCGCTTGGACGTGCCACGACCGGGGTTGACACGACGAGTCGGATGCTCAGGAAGCTCATCACCTAGAACCACACACAAGAACACGTAAACAACCAGAAAGAACGAGCATAAGCCACAAAACACGAGCAAAAAGATCACTGAGAGGTAAGAGCATAATGGAAGCTGGTAGGGGGCGGTAGTACCGCGACCTGCTAGCGGTAGTACCGCTCCACAGAGAGCGGTAGTACCGCTCCAAGCAGTAGTACCTCCCTGGAGAGGGCGGTAGTACCGCTCGAGACGGGGAAACAGCAGTTTCCTACTACCGTGGTCAGATCCGGCACTACCGTCCTACCAAATTCAAAAATACTCCAACCAAACATCAATCCAAACTGCCTAGAAGCATTATCCATCCTACTCAAGCCTAGATTTGGCCAAAAATCTAGAGATGCAACCGCTACTGCTCCTAAGATGCTAGATTGGAAATCTAGACAAGAAGAACAAGGGAACGGGGGCAATACCGGCATCCATGGCAAGAGGACAAGGTGGGGATCATCTCCACCGAAGGAAATGGAGAGGGACGCCCCGAAGACGGAGATCCGCCGGAGCCCTCCCACGACACCGGTTGCTGGAGAGAGAGGAACAGAGCAAGGGGGCGTGTGAATGGGTACGGGGGAGAAGAAAACTCCCCCTGCCCCGATATAACCCCCTGCCCGCGCCTCACAGTGGTAGTACCGCGCTGGAGGGCGGTAGTACTGCTTGGAGCGGTAGTACCGCTCGCCAGCAGCGGTAGTACCGCCAGCAACAAAAAAAATGCCTCTAGACAAAACTCAAGCACAACAAAAAGAAAAGAAAGCAATATCAAGAAAAGACCAACAAGGCAACACACACACTAACAAAGATCCAGAACCCACTCCTTCAAGACAACCACACGAAAGAAGAGCGAGCTCTGGCCTCTCTCAAGAGAGGGCGGTGGCCGGAGCCACCTATGTTTGAGTCAATTGGTATGGCACCGCGAAGAATTATCCTTGGGCCCATGACCAAAACTCGTCTTTGAAGCACAAGTACCATAAAAAATGGCTAATGTGAAAGAGTTGATCGTTTTATGCATAATCGGGGGAGGGAGAGTTCATTCAGAGAACAACACTCCCCCTATTTCCATGCCTACACCTAAACTAGACAACAAGATGAGTGTGGTGGGGGGTGCAAGGGTTCAAGTCACATTGCTCGAATCAATGATATTTAGCTCATGCCTTAACTCGCGAAATCTTGCTTCATCCAAGGGCTTCGTGAAAATATCTGCAAGGTTATCATGAGTGTTGACATACTTGAGCTCGATCTCCCCTCGCCTAATGTGATCTCGGATGAAATGATACCGAATCTCAATATGCTTCGTCTTGAAGTGTTGCACCGGGTTGAGAGAAATCTTGATGGCACTTTCGTTGTCACACCAAAGAGGCACTTTGTCACAAATGACACCATATTCCTTTAAAGTTTGCCTCATCCATAAGAGTTGTGCACAACAACTACCGGCCGCCACATACTCCGCTTCGGTGGAGAGGGACACACAACTTTGCTTCTTGGAAGACCAACTCACCAAAGAGCACCCAAGAAACTGGCACCCCCCGAAAGTGGACTTCCTATCCACTTTGTCTCCCGCCCAATCAGAATCCGTAAATCCTTCAAGCTTGAAGTTTGCCCCTCTTGGGTACCATAAGCCAAAGTTTGGGGTATGAGCCAAATATCGAAAGATTCGCTTGACCGCCACATAGTGACTTTCCTTCGGTGCGGCTTGAAACCGTGCACACATCCCCACACTCAACATGATATCCGGTCTAGATGCACAAAGGTAAAGCAAGGAGCCAATCATGGAGCGATATACCTTTTGATCCACCGTTTTACCATTGGGATCAATGTCAAGTTGGCACTTGGTGGGCATTGGAGTAGTAGCCGGCTTGACATCACTTAGCTTGAATATTTTTAGCATGTCTTGAGTGTATTTGGCTTGATTGATGAAGGTTCCTTCTCTTCTTTGTTTGATGTCAAAACCAAGGAAGAACTTCAACTCTCCCATCGAAGACATCTTGAACTTGGAGGTCATGAGAGCGGCAAATTCCTCATTGAAAGCTTTGTTAGGAGAACCAAAGATAATATCATCAACATATAGTTGGCATACAAACAACTCCCCTTTGACCTTCTTAGTAAAAAGAGTGGGGTCGATTAGCCCCACCTCAAATCCACGATCTTGTAACAACTCGGTAAGGTGGTCGTACCATGCACGTGGGGCTTGTTTAAGGCCGTAGAGTGCCTTATCGAGTTGATACACATGATCCGGAAAGTAGGGATCCTCGAACCCGGGGGGTTGCTTGACATAGACCAACTCATTAATAGGACCATTAAGAAAAGCATTTTTCACATCCATTTGTTGCAACTTAAAGTTGTGATGGGAAGCATAGGTAATCAACAAACGTATGGATTCAAGACGAGCAACGGGAGCAAAGGTTTCACCGTAGTCGATACCCTCGACTTGGGAGTAGCCTTGTGCTACCAATCTTGCCTTGTTGCGAACGATGTTCCCATGAGCATCTTGCTTGTTCTTGAAGACCCACTTGGTTCCAATGACGTTGTGGTCACCCGATGGCCTTGGCACCAATCTCCATACTTTGTTGTACTCGAAGTTGTTGAGTTCTTCATGCATGGCATTGAGCCAATCCAAGTCTTCGAGCGCCTCATAGACCTTTTGGGGTTCAACACAAGAGAAAAACGCGTGATGTTCACAATAGTTTGCTAATTGTCTACGAGTGCTTACCCCCTTTCTTAGGCTTCCAACTACATTTTCCATGAGATGGCCTTGGGTGGTGAGCTTGGAAGCAATCTTCGTGGCACGACGCTCTAATTCCTCCTCGGGTGTGGAAGGAGGAGGGTTGACTTGATCATCTTGAGCGCCGTCTTGAGCTTGTTCTTGATCTTGAGCTTGCTCTTGATCTTGAACTTGCTTGAGGGGGAGAACTTGACCTTGGGCATCATTTAGAGGTTCACCACCATCTTGAGGCTGATCTTGCCCTTGGTCTTGTTCACGAGGTTGAGGGCCTTCACTTTGTTCTTCGGAAGCGTGTGGGTCTTGGTGAGGTGATGGCTCCACTTGCGTAGAGCATTGTCCTTCTCCTTCGGCCACAAGGGGTTCCTCAATGGGTAGAATTTGACCAATACCCATTCTTCTTATGGCTTGGGGAGGAATTTCATCACCTACATCACAAGTACCACTTTGCTCCACTTGGGAGCCGTTATTTTTCATCAAACTCCATGTTACACGTCTCCTCAATGAGTCCGGTGGACTTGTTGAGAACACGGTAAGCATGAGAGTTTGTAGCATAACCAACAAATATGCCCTCATGAGCTCTAGCCTCAAATTTAGACAACCGAACACCTTTCTTGAGAATGAAACACTTACAACCGAACACCCGGAAGTACTTGAGGTTGGGCTTGTTGCCGGTGAGTATCTCATAAGGGGTCTTGTTCAAGCCTTTGCGGAGATAGAGCCGATTGGATGCATGACATGTGGTGTTGATGGCTTCGGCCCAAAAGTTGTATGGAGACTTGAACTCCGCCATCATGGTCCTTGCCGCATCCATCAACGTCCGGTTCTTCCTCTCCGCTACACCATTTTGTTGAGGGGTATAAGGTGCAGCATATTGATGCTTGATCCCCTCATCACTGAGAAACTCATCCAAGGTGTAGTTCTTGAACTCGATGTCATTGTCACTTCTTATTGTCAAGATCTTTGCATTATGTTGACGTTGAGCTTCATTTGCAAAGTCGATGACGGTTTGTTGAGTCTCACTCTTACTCTTGAAGAAGTATACCCAAGTGTATCTTGAATAGTCATCCACAATCACCAAGCAATACTTTCTACCTCCAAGACTATCAAAAGATGGAGGCCCAAAGAGATCCATGTGAAGGAGCTCCAAGGGTCTCTTCGAGTAGATGATGGTTGATGGAGGGTGAGCCTTTTCATGAAGCTTTCCTTCGATACAAGCACTGCATGCACGATCTTTGGCAAAACTAACATTCTTTAGTCCACGAACATGGTCCCCCTTGATAAGACTTTGCAAAGATCTCATATTGACATGGGCCAAACGGCGATGCCAAAGCCATCCCACGTCAACTTTAGCCATTAGGCATGTCGCGGTCTTAGTGGGTCGCTCCGAAAAGTTAATCACATAGAGACCATTCTCGACATGCCCAACAAAGGCTACTTTAAGAGTCTTGCTCCACAAGAGGGCCATGGTATCAATATCAAAGAAAGTAGCAAAACCCATTAGAGCAAGTTGACGAACAGAAAGCAAATTGTATGCAAGGGACTCAACAAGCATGACTTTCTCGATCGTTAGATCATGAGAAATGACAACCTTGCCGAGACCCAATACCTTAGAATGTGATGCATCACCCCACTCGACATTGGTGGGCATAGATGGAATCTCTTGCACGTCCACCACCAAGTCCTTGCTCCCGGTCATATGATTTGTTGCTCCACTATCGAGCAACCATGATCCCCCACCGGAAGCAAACACCTACAAGAGATCAATGCTTGGTTTTAGGTACCCATTTAGTAATGGGTCCTTTGATGTTAGTAACAAGGTTCTTGGGAACCCAAATAGACCACTCAATGTACTCATAAGGGGAACCAACAAATTTAGCATAAACATGTCCATCACTAGCACGGCACAACACATATGACGGGTTAAAGTCGCCGGCTTTGTTTGAGGAAACACTCTTGCCCTTTTGGACATCAACTCCCTTCACTTTTTTCCTTCTTCTCCTTAGGAGTACCCTCTCCCTCTTTCACAAACGTTTGCTTGAGAGGAGGAGGACGTTTGGTATTGTTCTTCTTCTTCTTCTTGCTCTTGGACTTGGGTGCAAACCCAATTCCTTCCTTGGCCACAACTTCCTTTTGATTGCTCAAAAGGTCGTTGAGGTTTTTCTCACCTTGAATGCATGTCACAAGGCCTTTCTCAAGTTGATCCTTCAACTTGGCATTCTCCTCCACAAGATGCACATGCTCACAACATGGGTTAGTAGCACATGCATTATCAATTAATACCATATGAGGAAAGGTGGCCTTTTCCTTGATTAGCTTAACTTGGAGTTGAGCATGAGACTCCTTGAGGTTAGCGTGAGCACCCTTCAAGACCTTGTGGGCCTTGTCAAGTATCTCAAACTCCTCTTTGAGTCTAGCATGATCAACCCCAAGTTTAGCCTTCTCGGAAGTTAGCACACGAGACACGACAAGAGCATGATCAAGATCTTTCTTTAACTTAGCATGGTCATCATTGTGTGACTCCTCAAAAGTCAAACGATGCATACGCTCTTCCTCGAGAGCATTAGAGAGATCCGATATCTCATCGGCATAGTCACGACTATGACCTTCCATCTTAGAGATGGTTTCTTCGTGGGCCTTGATCATGTCATTGGCCTCACCAAGTTGTTCCAAGAGAGCAACAAAGTGCTTCTTGGACTTACCCTTGAGCTTACCCATAAAAGACTCAAGTTCATTCACTTCCTCATTAGACTCAACATGTTCATCACTGCAATCCTCCAAGGAGGGATTAGTAATGGTGGTGGTTGTGATGTTGGGGGTTACCTTGTTTGAAGCTTTAGCCATGAGGCACTTGGCGGTGATGTTTTCATTGGGTGAATCAAAAAGAGACACCGGGGAAGTAGTAGCAATGGCAACGGATGCCATGGCCATTGTTTCTCCACTTTCATCATCATCGTCATCCTCTTGGTATTCTTCTTGAACCTGTAAGTGCATCTAGTGCCCCTTAGTGATTTTGGTGGATTGAAGACTTATAGGTTAAGTGACTGATGCGTTTGTGAGTGTACACAGGTCTATAAGTCTATGAGGAGTTTGATATTTACAAAGAAAGTCGACCCCTAAAAATGAATTTCTTCAACTGAAGACTTTGATATTCTGAAGACTTTCTGAAAACTGTGAAAGTGAAGAAATTGGTGTGACCTTGAAGACTTGGTAATCACTTGAGGAATATGAAGCGTGAAGACTTTTGTTTTCGTAGTTTCATTTTCTCTTTCTTGAGTCATAGGAAACACCGTACTGTTAAAGGGGGTCGAGGAAATACTAAGGAAAAAATTTCCATGTGATGCTCAAACTCAAAATCCTACACCTACCAATCCCTTCGAGTGAAGCCATTGGAAATCTCATACAGTTCAGTCAATTTCTTTAGTGACAGAGACGCAGTTCTTCTGGTCACTGAGGACTTTGCTCTGACTGAGGAGTTAGGAATTCACCAGTGCGAATTGCCTACACAGTGAGGAACATGATAGCCCTGAGGAATTTGAGAGTCAAATTTCCGACCGTTGCTGTGCTGCGCGCCGGCTGTCCAAAATATCCTATCCACCTAACGGTCATATCATTGAAGGGCATTTATGTCTTATCATGTCGGGCTGCTCCCTAGGCTATAAATAGCCGCCCCCTACAAACACTAGTTGGTTGGCTGCTCCGAGAGAACTTGACACTTGTCATTTGAGAGCAACCCATCCTCCGAGGACTTTGAGCGAAAATCATCAAGTGAGGAAAATCCCAAAACCAAACCCCCACGAACCCAAGTGATTGAGCATCACTGAAGAAATTGATCATGCGTGGATCCGACGCTTGTTACCTTTGAAGACTGTGCTTCTTCCAGACGGTTAGGCGTCAAGGTCTAGAGCATCCAAGAGGAATTGTGGATCGCCGAGTGACCAAGTCTGTGAAGGTTTGGAAGTCACCTGAAGACTTACCACGAGTGATTGGACGAGACCTGCGTGGTCTTAGTTCAAGGAGAATACGATGAGGACTGGGTGTCCTGAGTTGCGGCTCAGAGACTGGGTGTCCGAGACTGCGTGTCCTCGAGTTTAAATACTCAGCCACTCCAACCAGACGTACAACTGAGACAGCAGTTGGAACTGGTTTACCAAATCATTGTCTTCACCAACTAACTGGTTCTATTTCCTCAACTCTTTCATTTCCTCATGACTGTGTTGTATGTTGTTCATATATGTGCTTGAAGACTTTGACTGAAGACTTTCACAAATTCCTCAGTTCAATTTCTTCAGTCTGTTTGTCTTCATCTTGTTATCCTGTGTTTACACTTTTTGTACTTTGTGCTAGTCTCCATTTCATCACGATGACTATGTTTGTATCCTGTTATGTTTACTTCTGAGTACTTATTCCGCTGCAAGTAGTTCTTCGCTAAGGAATTTCCTCACCAGCAAATTCCTCAGTGAAGAATTCATAAAAAATCGCCTATTCACCCCCCCTATAGTCGATATAACGCACTTTCAATTGGTATCAGAGCAAGGTACTCCCTTGTTCTGTGTGATTTTGGTTTAACCGCCTGGAGTTTTAGTTATGTCGACCGTAGGTATGATCAAGGTCTCGGCTGGGTGTCCTACCTTTGATGGAACAGACTACCCCTACTGGAAGAACAAGATGCGAATGCATCTTGAGGCAATTGATAACGATCTCTGGTATGTTGTGGAAAATGGTGTCCCCTCTGTCACTCCCTCACTGAACGCTACCGATGTGAAGAGATTCAAACAACTCGATTCTCAAGCGAAGAATATCATATGTGGTCATCTGAGCAAAGGATAGTATGGAAGAGTGAGTGCTTTGGAAACTGCTAAGCTTATCTGGGATAGGCTGTCCAAAGTAAATGAAGGAGTTTCAACTCAGCGTGACTCTCGAGTCGATGTTCTTCGGAATCTCTTCAACCGCTTCAAAAGACTCGACAATGAGAATGTCCAACAAACCTTTGATCGCCTCACTGACATCTCAAATGAGCTTCAAGACCTCGGTGCCACTGACATCACTAATCATGAAGTTGTGAAGAAATTGTTGAGATCGCTTGATTCCTCATTTGATACTTTGGGACTGATGATACAAGAACGTGCTGACTACAAGTCGCTTGATCCTGCTGATATCCTCGAAAGGCTAAACACTCACGAGTTCCAGCTTGCTGAAAAGAGAGATCTCTATGGTTCAAACTATGGCAAACCACGTGCCCTGAAGGCCAAGGCTGTGTCTGACTCTGAATATCAGGATTCTGGTAGTAGCCTTGGTGACCCTGAAGAACTGAGCCAGGATCTTGCACTGCTTGTGAAGAAATTCCAGAAGTTCACAAGACGTGGTCGCTTTGGAAAATCCTCAAGAGGAAATGATTCTTCATCCAATGACTATAAGAGAAGGCTTTGCCACAAATGCAAGAAGCCTGGTCACTATATTCAAGATTGTCCTCAGTGGGAAAAGGAAATGAAGAAGAAGAAATACAAGGATTACAGTTCTGATGATGCGAAGAAGAAGAAGAAACCGTCAAAATCTTCGTCATCAAAATCCTCGAAGTCTTCATCTCACAAGAAGAGCAGCTCCAAGAAGGCTCGGGTATTCATTGGCAAGGAAATGGACTCTGAAGCTGAATCTGAGGAAAATGATGAAGAGGAGGCGTCTGAAGAATCTGAGTCTGGTGTGGCGTGTCTGGCCGTTGCTACTGCCTTCGTCAGCAAGTCCATCTTCAACACTGAAGAAACTCACTCCACCAACAAACCTGATGAAGATAATGATGGCTACGCTCCCACCTATTGCTTCATGGTGAAAGGTGCTAAGGTAATCAAATACAACTCCTCTGAATCTAGTGAAAATGAATCTGATGAGGATCTCAAGCCCAGCTACTCTAAACTTGCTAAGATTGCTGTGAAACAACAACGGGCTCTTGAAAAGGTTCAAAACATGCTAGATAAAAGTGACGATATGTTGGGTGAAGAAATGGATCGCACTAAAGCCTTGACTGAAAATCTTCAGAGACTTCAGTCTAGGTTTGATAACCTTCAAGGTCATCATAACTCTCTCTTGTCTGATCATGAGAAACTTTCTTATGAATTTATTCAAGAAAAGCAAGATCACGAGAAGCTTTCTCTTGAATCTCTTCAAAGAAAGGAAGATCTTGAAAAGCTAAGAGTGTATTATGAAGATCTTCAGAAGGAGCGCGATTCATTACTAGCTCAACAAATCAGCGCTTCTCAGGAAGAATTTGTTCCCCCATGCTTAAAGTGCATTGAACGTGAATCTGCTAATTCTTCACCTGAATGTTCAAATGCTTCAATTGTTACAAATTCTTCATCTGCCCCTGCTATCACTAATTCCTCGTCTGAGGACATTGCTAGTATCACTGACAATGCAGGGCTGAAGGAACTCTACATGACAGGCATGTACAAAAGCCTCAAAGGGCATCAGACACTTTGTGATGTGCTCAAAAAGCAGATCCTCAACAGAAACCCTAGGAAAGAGGGTATTGCCTTTGAGAGGAAACTCAATGCTGATGGAACATATTGGAAGCCTGAGCAGTACCCCAAAACCTCATGGGTGGCTGCAAAGGGACCTCCAGTTGATCCATCTAACTTGTCTGGCTTTACATGTGAATCTCCTCATTCTTCTGATGAGTCTTTTGACTCCAACTATAAACTGTTCAAAAATCAGAATGTTGAAGTATTTGCTAGATATGTTGGCACTAACTGTAGGAACGGTTCCCCTATGAAGAAAATCTGGGTTCCCAAAAGTTGTGTTGAAAGTCTTCAGGTGAATGTCCTCATGACACCACCTGTGAAGAACAGGAACCCCAGATCAAATTCTTCATATGGACCAAATTCTTCATATGGATCCAAATCCTCTTATGGACCAAATTCTTCACATGGATCGAATTCCACAAATGGATCAAAGTCCTCATGTGATTATCATCGTGCTAACAACTCTGTCTCGCAGGGTAGAGCTAAGGGCTATGAATATATGCATTATTCTTCAAACCATTATGTTCATAAGTCCTCGAAGAATTACTCTGCTTATTCATATGCTTACCCTAACCCCTCTTATGTGAAACGAAATGGTTTGGCATCTTTGCCACCTTTCTCATATGGTGCTCGCAGAATGATGAACTCTTTGCCACCCCTCCAGATGTGGGTGGTGAAGAAAAAGAACTAATCTCTTCTGCAGGGTCAGGTCTCCAGACGTGCTTTAACGTCTGAAGAATTTGCTGGGGACCTGACAAAAATGCCTGAAAGGACGCAGGAAAATCATGATGAAATGAACTTTCATTTCACACATCCTCATACTGCTATATATATGTTTTCTGCTTGATGAAATTCATCTGATGAACTTGATATCATATTCTTCACTGATGAAGCATATGAGATTGTAAGTTACACTAATTCATCTGCAGGATGATCAACCCAAAACCACTGAGTGGGTCCTCGATAGTGGATGTACAAATCACATGACTGGTGACAAGAATCTATTGATGGATGCTCCCTTATCACCGTCACCTCTGAAGCATATCATCTTTGCTGACAAAGGCAAAAGTCAGGTATTGGGTCTTGGTAAGGTTGCTATCTCTAAGGATAAGCACATGGACAAAGTCATGCTTGTTGAGTCCTTAGGATACAATCTCATGTCAGTCTCAATGCTTTGTGATCTTGATATGGTTGTTGTCTTCGGCAAATATCGCTGTGTTGTGATTATGGAAGCTGACAATTCCAAAGTCTTCAAAGGCTTTAGGAGAGGAGATCTGTATATTGTTGATTTCTCTACAGGACCACAACCAGCCGTGTGCCTACTTGCAAAAGCTTCAGAAGGCTGGCTATGGCATCGACGACTTGGTCACGCAGGCCTGAGGAATTTGAACACGCTTGCGAAGAAGAAGCATGTCATTGGCATTGAGAATGTCAAATTCCTCAAGGATCACTTATGCGGAGCCTGTGAAGCTGGAAAAATGACCAAGGCCAAGCATCCAGCGAAGACTATCATGACCACTACCCGTCCATTCGAATTGCTTCACATGGACCTCTTCGGACCTAATCATTACTCAGCAGCCACTAATGATGCATCTCTATATGGTTTTGTCATTGTTGATGATTATTCTCGATATACATGGGTACACATTGTTACTTACAAACATGAAGTGCAGGAAGTCTTCGAACGATTTTCCTCGAGGGCTTAACCAACTTTGGTGTGAAGATCAAGCATATGAGAAGTGACAATGGAACTGAGTTCAAGAATTCCGGTCTTGATGCTTATCTTGATGAACTTGGTATTACTCATGAGTTATCTGCTCCCTATACTCCTCAGCAGAATGGCGTCGTGGAGCGCAAGAATAGAACTCTTGTTGAGATGGCTTGCACTATGCTTGATGAATACAAAATGCCTCAGCGTTTTTGGATTGATGCAATTGATACTGCGTGCCACATCATCAACAGAGTATATCTTCACAAATTCTTCAAGAAGACTGCATATGAACTCCTCACTGACAAGAAACAAAATGTGAGTTATTTCAAAGTCTTCGGTGCTAAATGTTGGATTAGAGATCCTCACCACAACTCTAAATTTGCACCGAAAGCACATGAAGGTTTTATGCTTGGTTACGGAAAGGACTCGCACACCTACAAAGTCTTCAACATTGTTCTTCACAAGATTGTTGACACTGTAGATGTGCGGTTCGATGAAACTAATGGCTCGCAAAGAGAGCACCTACCTTCTGTGTTAGATGAACCAGCACCTGAAGATGCTATCAAGCTCAAGGCAACTGAGGATGTCATTCCGACTGAAGAATCTGCTGAAGAATTCATTCCTGTTCATGAAGAACGTCGAGCTGATGCACCTGAAGAACATGATGAGGAAAATGGTGCTGAAGAAAATGCTGATCAAAATCCTCAGCGACAACCAACTCATCCACGCGTTGCAAAAGAAGTGCAAGTGGAGAAGATCATCGATGACATTAGCGCACCAGGTCCTCTCACACGCTCAAAAGCTTCACATTTATCTAACTTTTGTGGGCACTATGCTTTTATCTCTATCACAGAGCCCACTAAGGTAGATGAAGCATTTCTAGAGCCGGAGTGAATTCAGGCTATGCAAGAAGAATTACATCAGTTCGAGCTGAACAATGTCTGGAAATTGGTCAATCGCCCAGATCCTCGCAAGCATAATATCATTGGCACAAAGTGGATCTACCGCAACAAGCAAGATGAAAATGGCCTTGTGGTGAGGAATAAGGCACGACTAGTAGCTCAAGGCTACACACAGGTTGAAGGAATTGATTTCGATGAAACTTTTGCACCTGTTGCTAGACTTGAGGCTATTCGCATATTACTTGCTTACGCTAACCATCATGATATCATCTTATATCAAATGGATGTGAAAAGTGCATTCCTCAATGGTAAGCTTGAGGAAGAAGTATATGTTGCTCAACCCGCAGGTTTTGAAGATCCCAAAAATCCTGACAAAGTCTTCAGACTCAATAAGGCTCTCTATGGCCTCAAGCAAGCCCCTCGGGCGTGGTATGACACATTGAAGGAATTCTTCGTGAAGAATGGCTTCACACCCGGTTCACTCGACCCTACTCTTTTTACTAAATCATATGATGGTGAACTATTTGTGTGCCAAATATATGTTGATGATATTATCTTTGGCTGTACTGACCAACGTTATAGTGATGAATTTGCTTATATGATGAGTGAAGAATATCAAATGTCTATGATGGGAGAGTTGAAATTCTTCTTAGGTCTTCAAATTCGTCATCAGCGCAATGGCATATTCATATCTCAGGAGAAATACCTCAAATATGTACTGAGGAAATTCGGCATGCAAGATTGCAAAGGCGTCAAAATTCCTATGCCCACAAATGGCCATCTATGCACTGATGAAAATGGTATTGACTTCGATCACAAGGTATACTGCTCCATGATTGGTTCCTTATTGTACTTATGTGCATCTAGGCCAGATATAATGCTTAGTGTTTGCATGTGTGCCCGATTTCAAGTTGCACCGAAGGAATCACACCATAAGGCTGTGAAGCATATTCTTTGATATCTAGCTCACACACCAACACTAGGATTATGGTACCCCAAGGGCTCTGCTTTTGATCTCATTGGATATTCTGACTCTGACTATGCTGGTGATCGTGTGGACCGCAAGTCAACATCTGGCACTTGTCATTTCCTCGGACGGTCTTTGGTCTGTTGGTCCTCGAAGAAACAGAACTGTGTATCACTGTCTACTGCTGAAGCTGAATACATTGCTGCTGGCTCATGCTGTGCTCAACTGCTTTGGATGAAGCAAACCTTCAAGGACTATGGCGTCAACGTGAAGAATGTGCCTCTCCTCTGCGACAAAGAGAGTGCCATCAAGATTGCTCACAACCCAGTTCAGCACTCAAAGACAAAGCACATCCAGATTCGTCATCATTTTCTTCGTGATCATGTGTTGAAGGGCGACATCTCCATCGAGCATGTGAAGACTGAAGAACAGCTAGCTGATATCTTCACTAAGCCCTTGGACGAGAAGAAATTTAGCAAGTTGCGGTGTGAGCTAAATATCTTAGAATCTTCGAATGTTCTTTGAAAAGGACACACACCCTAACCCTTATGCAGAATTGATGACGTAGATGTGCAACACATGAAGAAACGTTTTTCTTCAATCAATGAAGAATAACACTCTAAGTGTGAAGAAATTAATGAAGAATTTGATTCTCAGAACCCTACGACAATTGTACGCGGTGTCTGAAATCATCATTCTTATACGGTGGGTCACGCCACCACAAAAAGTTGAAAATCTTCAATTTGAGTTTTTCCTCATTTTTGAAATTCTTCAGTTTTTCAAATTCTTCAACTTTGCAAAATCTTCACTGTTTCCG
>NC_041385.1:65607970-65639955 GCF_002162155.2 Triticum dicoccoides
TTTATGTCCTCTACAACATTCACTTATTGCTATTTCTTCAAGTTGTGATTTCTGCTAAGTGAATGTGATCGGACCCTTCCGCCTCTATGCTATACTCAACCCAATCTATTCACAAATTCTTCATGTGCGTTCTAATTGAAACTCGTTCAAAGTCTTCACTGTGTCCTTGTCAGCTGAAGAAATTGCGAACGAAACTTTAAAACAAATCTTATCCTGATTTTCAGTTTTACCGCTCAAAACGTTCCGCATCCCACGATGCATTATTTTATTCACCCACGATCTTACACGATCTCATCTGCACAGTACGTGGGTGACACATGTCGCGTGTAGAAGAAAGGGCAGGGGCATGTTCGTCCCAAAATCTTCGGGCGAACAGTTTTTACCGTGGCTATAAATACCCCTCCTCCCCTCCTTACTTCATTTACTCCGCTCCGTCGCTGTCTCTCGCTCGAGCTCTCCTCAAACCCTAGCGCCGCCGCTACTCCATCGCCGCCGGTGAGGAAGAGCTTCACTGCCTCGACCTCGTCGCCATCGTACTCGCGCCGGCTGCGGAAATCTTCACTCCGCCGCCGCCGTAGCTATCTCCCTCTGCCAAGTTAGGGCGTGGGAGATCTAACTTGACGAACTTCATTGCTGTTCATCTCAGTTCGTCGTGTTCTTCAGTTCGGGTAATTAAAAGTCACTTTTATTACTCGCTTTGATTCTCAAACTTTTCTGAAAATCTTCAAAGGTGTTTTATTCGTCAAATCTTCACATATGAACACCTCACACACTGTATGCTCTTGATCCATCTCTCTAAGCACTCATTTCTTCAAGATTCCTCAATTGTGCGGATTTTCGATCTGTACAACTCTGGAACCTAAGACAAGAACGCTTAGTGAAATTCCTCAAGGCTCAACTGGTCAAATTCCTCAAAACTTGTCTTTTCGAAAAATCTTCTGAGAACGCATATGACCTCTCCAAATTCCTCGCACCTACACTCTGTTCACAGGTACTCATGTCCGCTGCTGAATCACTAGGTTCTCATCAACTTAACTCATTTGCAGCGTTCCTCGAAGAAAAACTGCATACTTCTTCAGAGTGTTCAATTGTTCAAATTCCTCATTTGAAGAAAATGGCTGAAGGCAAGAGACCGCAGAAAGGAGGAAAGAAACCGGAGGTCATGACTGCTTTCGAGATCCCTGATGAAATATACAAGGATTATTGCACACCTGATGAAGCCAAGTTTGGCAAAGAAAACAAGAATCAGCGCAAAGTGCGCATTCAGAGGATTGAACGAAGATGGGCACGAGAATGGAGGGAATATCGATATGTTACTCCTAAGTACATGAAGAAATTCGCCTTAAATCCTCCATGCCCAAGAGCTCCATTGGCACCTGGCCAAGTCGCTGATCCCACTAGCATCAAAAGTGGTGAAGACTTTCCTGAAGAATGGGCTAGGCGCCAAGCAAAATTGGCAAGACAAGCCAAGGAGGCAGTGAGGAAATTTAATGAGGATTCTGCTGCTGCTGCTGCCGCTGAGACCTCGGCCAAGCCGAGGAAATCAATGCCGAAGAAGCCTGCTCGCAAGCCAAGTGCTTCACCATCAGCGCCCTCACGGCCAAGTTCCTCAGCCGCGCCCTCACGGCAAATTCCTCAAACTACAGCTGCTCCACCAAAGTCCTCAGCAGCTCCCTCCAAGTCCTCAACTCATGTGCATCTGGCTACATGTCAAAGGACTCGGGGTTTCTCAATTGCTTCTGGTGTCTCAGCAAGTTCCTCAGCTGCACCAATGTCCTCATCAGGCCCCACTCTGCTGAAGACAAAAGCAATAGCTGGACGCGGTCCTCGGCCAAGTCCAAGAAAGAAACAGGTTGCTTTCCAAGTGCCCTCTGATGACGAGGCTTCTGATGAAGAACTTGCAGAAATCATCAGAGATAGACAAGCAAAGGCCACCAGAGCCAAAGGAACACATGTGCCTCTGCTTCTGGATCCAAAGAAGATCCTCGACTACATTGACTTACGGCATCAGGATCCAAACACTCCTATGCCCGATCTGCCTCTGACTCCTGGTAAAAGTCATATGCTGACCCATTTCATCTCTCAAGAGAAATGGAAGTTTGAAAAGGCCCGTGAGATAAAAAGAGCACAAGCTAGAAAGGAGAAGCTTCTGAAGAAGAACGTTGTCAGACTAACACCTGAAGAACTTCTCAAGGCCCAATCTGAGATCCAAGCCCTCGGCAAGAACTTCGATGCATACAATGCTGATTGGCAAGGAGCCAAAGTGAGATTCGTCAATTTGACGAAGAAAATGACAACTGTTGCAGCCCCATCGCAACAAGAAAATCCTCATGCTGCAGACTCTGCTCAGCCTGCTGAAGAACATGCCAGCACTGCTGATGACTTTCAGCCTGCTGATGAGAATACAAGTTCCAGGGCTGATGACTCCATTCCAGCCGCTGAAGAAATTCCCAGGGCATCCACTAGTGGTGCGCCTGAAGAAACTGAAGATATCAGGGCAACTACACCTGTTGCGCCTGAAGAAAATGAACCACAGTCCTCAGCTCCTCCCGCGCCAACACCAACTCCAATTCTTCCTTCTGCTTATGAAGTGAAGAAGACCAAGGCTGCAGAGCGAGCTGCAGTGAAGAAAAGGAAGGCATCAGCTGCGTCAAATTCTTCGGCCGCGAAGAAAATGAAGCCAATGACCAGCTCGCTTGAAAATCCCATTGATGCCGTTCCCATTTCCTCCATGTCGTCTAAGGAAATTGTTCCTTATGGAGAAGACTACAAGATCCCAAGTGGATCTGATGAAGAAAATCATTCTGTTGCTACCTCAGAGCAGTTTGATGAAGAAATTGAAGTGGAAACATTCCCTTCAACGCCAGTCGTTTCCTCACCTATGCCTCAGTTCACAGATAAAGAGGCTGGTGTTGAGGAAATTGAAAAAGAAGAAGAAGATGTGGATATTGGATGCACTACACCAGTGATGAACGATGACTTTTGGGAAAGTCAGCATCCCAATACTCCTCTCTTCACTCCTATTCAACAAATTCCTCAGTCCCCGGCTACAACTGTTCAAATGGGCTCTGAAGAAACTCATCCCACATCGTTTGTTCATGAAGAAATTCCAGCCGCTAGTGCTGAAGAACCTGCTGCTGATCCCCAAACTGCACAAGAAGAGGAACCAGAAATTCCTCAGCCTGAAGCACCTGAGATCGTCATTCCTGAGGTTGTGCTGCAAATCACTGACACTCCTCTGCCCAAACCGAAGAATCCGTTCTCCAGCAAGCAAAAATTCAAGGCTGAAGACTTCTTTTCTGAGCATGTGTTCTTCACTGATTACAATCCATATGACTCTGCTCGCATAAGGAAGAGACGTTTCTGGACTGCTACACAAGCAAATTTCTATTCCTCAGTACTCTTTGACAAGGACAAAATCTTCGATCATGAACATATTCCTCATGTGGATATGGAATCTCTGCCGTGCTTCGAGCCAGTTCTCCGAGTTATTCATGATGCAGGACTACTGAACTTCTGCACTGATATCAGTGATTGGAATGAAGAACTCATTCTTCAGTTCTATGCCACTTTGCATATCACCGGAGATGCTGAAGATATCAATTCATGGGTGCTGGATTGGATGACCGAAAATACTCACTATAAGGCACCAGCAACTGAATTGCTTCGTGTCCTTCCTCTTGATCCTCCCCATGCCAGTGCACGTTGCATCTACAATGACCGCGAACTGACAAATCATTATATGCAAGTGCTCATGAAGCCTTTGAAGCCAGGGCAGCCCCCACGAACCAAATTCCTCGTCAAGGAATTGCTATATGTGCCTCGGACTGTCTATCGCATCCTGACGAAGACAATGAGTCCTATCAAAGGCCACGACTCAAATGATGAAGATGTCGTTGGCATCATGAAGAACATGCTTTTTAACATCATTCATGGTGTTCCCGTCAACTTCCATGATTTCTTCATGAGGACTCTGGCTAATGTTGCTATGTCACCTTTTGAGCTGAAGCCCTATGCGCCTTGGATTATGAGATTCATAAGGGCAAGATCTTCACTTAATTACAAGGTTGACACTCTGAACCATGGTAGCTACTTGCCGCCCATTGAAGTCCTCAAGCGACCAGTTTCATCATGTGAAGATAAGGGCAAGGCAGATGTTGTGATCGATGAAGGCACTCGTCCATTGGATGGTCAATTCCGTCTAGCTACATCTTACTCCACCGATGACGATTCTGCAACACATGACACTGCCGCAAATACATCAGCCAAGCAAAAGCCTCAAGCAACAGCACCCAGGGTGATGACTGACCGTGAGTTACTCCTCAGTCTTCATCAGAAGGTTGATCGCAATCACAAATGGGTGAAGCGTCAGTTTGCTGCAATTCTTCACAACATGACCTCAACTCATAATACAGTGAAGAAAAATCAGTATCACCTTCATGAAACCGTCAACCGCACCTGGGCTGTTCTCACTCATGTATATTCCGCGGAAGAACTGAAGACTATGGGTCTCCAGGAAGCATTTGACTGGTCTGCACCACCTCTGAAGAAATTCAAGAGAGTCAAAGTTCCTGATCTGGTGGCCAGCTATTATTCTTCATTACGTGAAACTGATGAACATGAAGATTTGGACGACACTGCAGCGGGCCCTACTTCAACGAACAACCCCGATAATGCTGGCGCTCCTCCATCAACTTGAAATTCTTCAGGGGCATTAGTCCTCAGTTTCGATCCTTTTGGTCATTTCATGACAAAGGGGGAGAAATCTGAGTCAGTCTTCAAGCGGGTTTATATTATGGGCGTTTTGTTAAGTTACAACTCTCGTTCTTCCGAAACTTTTTATTGGATCGAGTTGTAATCTTAAATCCGATGGTGCCCTGATACTTTTGGATGGTGCATGGTGCTCTGACTTTGATGCACTGTGCTCTGATGCTTTTGATGTGTTATTCTGCATGCCTATTCCTCGTTAATATTATTGCACGCATGCTGAATCTCATCAGGCACCATATTTCATCATGCATTTCAAATTCTTCATATTATATATCAAATGCGTGTATGAATTACAAGATATAGGGGGAGATCTCCATGATTCAATTCTTCAAATGTGCATTGCCTCAAAAGCAAATTCCTCATTATGCACATATTCAGGGGGAGTTCTTCTATATCTTGCAATCAAATTCCTCAATATTAGTATTTACACTTCATATGTTTATCCCCGTTGAAAACTTAACCTATGTTGTCATCAATCACCAAAAAGGGGGAGATTGTAAGTGCATCTAGTGCCCCTTAGTGATTTTGGTGGATTGAAGACTTATAAGTTAAGTGACTGATGCGTTTGTGAGTGTACACAGGTCTATAAGTCTATGAGGAGTTTGATATTTACAGAGAAAGTCGACCCCTAAAAATGAAGTTCTTCAACTGAAGACTTTGATATTCTGAAGACTTTCTGAAAACTGTGAAAGTGAAGAAATTGGTGTGACCTTGAAGACTTGGTAATCACTTGAGGAATATGAAGCGTGAAGACTTTTGTTTTTGTAGTTTCATTTTCTCTTTCTTGAGTCATAGGAAACACCGTACTGTTAAAGGGGGTCGAGGAAATACTAAGGAAAAAATTTCCATGTGATGCTCAAACTCAAAATCCTACACCTACCAATCCCTTCGAGTGAAGCCATTGGAAATCTCATACAGTTCAGTCAATTTCTTCAGTGACAGAGACGCAGTTCTTCTGGTCACTGAGGACTTTGCTCTGACTGAGGAGTTAGGAATTCGCCAGCGCGAATTGCCTACACAGTGAGGAACATGATAGCCCTGAGGAATTTGAGAGTCAAATTTCCGACCATTGCTGTGCTGCGCGCCGGCTGTCCAAAATATCCTATCCACCTAACGGTCATATCATTGAAGGGCATTTATGTCTTATCATGTCGGGTTGCTCCCTAGGCTATAAATAGCCGCACCCTACAACCACTAGTTGGTTGGCTGCTCCGAGAGAACTTGACAGTTGTCATTTGAGAGAAACCCATCCTCCAAGGACTTTGAGCGAAAATCATCAAGTGAGGAAAATCCCAAAACCAAACCCCCACAAACCCAAGTGATTGAGCATCACCGAAGAAATTGATCCTGCGTGGATCCGACGCTTGTTACCTTTGAAGACTGTGCTTCTTCCAGACGGTTAGGCGTCAAGGTCTAGAGCATCCAAGAGGAATTGTGGATCGCCGAGTGACCAAGTCTGTGAAGGTTTGGAAGTCACCTGAAGACTTACCACGAGTGATTGGACGAGACCTGTGTGGTCTTAGTTCAAGGAGAATACGGTGAGGACTGGGTGTCCTGAGTTGCGGCTCAGAGACTGGGTGTCCGGGACTGCGTGTGCTCGAGTTTAAATACTCAGCCACTCCAACCAGACGTACAACTGAGATAGCAGTTGGAACTGGTTTACCAAATCATTGTCTTCACCAACTAACTGGTTCTATTTCCTCAACTCTTTCATTTCCTCATGACTGTGTTGTATGTTGTTCATATATGTGCTTGAAGACTTTGACTGAAGACTTTCACAAATTCCTCAGTTCAATTTCTTCAGTCTGTTTGTCTTCATCTTGTTATCCTGTGTTTACGGTTTCTGTACTCTGTGCTAGTCTCCATTTCATCATGATGACTATGTTTGTATCATGTTATGTTTACTTCTGTGTACTTATTCCGCTGCAAGTAGTTCTTCGCTAAGGAATTTCCTCACCAGCAAATTCCTCAGTGAAGAATTCATAAAAAATCGCCTATTCACCCCCCCTCTAGTCGATATAACGCACTTTCAGAACCACCAACCCACGAGTTGGAGTCTTCTTGGCGAAGTTGTTCTTGTTGGGGAAGGACTTGGCTTTGTCTTTTCGAATGAATTTGCCACCATTGTCTTCCCGCTTCTTGTAAGGATAATCCGCAACGAAATGGCTCACATTGTCACAGTTTAAGAAAGTTCGAACTCGTTGCTTGCCCTTGACGCCACTTGAGTTGTTTTTGTTGAAGTTGGGTCTTGAATTCTTCTTGCTCCAAAATTGTCTTGAAGCAAGGGCCATGTGCTCATGATAATCATACTTGGTGTCCTCGGGATTTCTCTCCTCGTCTTCCACTTCTTCCTCTTCTTCCATGATGACCTTGGCCTTCAAAGGAAGGTTGGGCTTCTTTGCCCTTTGAGAACGGAGCACCACATTGTCGGCGGTCTTGTCCAAGATGCTATTGCAATGAACTCATCCAACACTTCACTTGAGGTCATGGAGTGAAAGTCCGGTCTTTGACGAATGACGGAGGACATGGCCTTGTTGTAGGGCATCATGGCCTTGAGGAACTTGCGCTTGATCCAATTGTCATCCATGTCCTTGCTTCCATGATCTCGGAGTGAGACCGCGACTTTGGTCACTCTTCGAAAGAGCTCACGAGGTTCTTCATCTTCTTTCATTGCAAACTCATCGGCTTCATCTTGAACCACTTCATAGTTGGAGCATTGAATGCTAGCACTTCCTCGATAGAGAGACTCAACACATTTCCATGCTTCTTTAGCCATGGCATGAGGTCGAAGATGAGGGAGATCTTCGGGAAGGATTGCATCTTGGATGATGAAGAGAGCACTCTCATTGAATTGATTGTCCATGGCTGCTCGAGGGGTGAAGTTGCTTGGGTCATGAGGATAGAAACCTTCTTCAATGATTCTCCAAAGGTTAGTGTTCACATGTTTTAAATGATGCTTGAAGTGATAAACCCAAGAATCAAAATCTTCATGTTTCACATATTTAGGAGGAGGACCAGCATGATTCAAATGCGTGGAAGGGATCGGCCCTCCATAAATTGGGGGTTCCACATGGGCAAAGATGCCGGTGCCATTTCTACCACTAATAGGACTCTTTTCAATGTTAGCTTCCCCCTTGTCGGAGGTAGCATCCGTCACCTTGTTGGTGGGATCACCCACTTTCATCGGTGAGGTAGATTGTTTAAGTCCTTCTAGGAATTCCTTAAACATGTCCTTGACCTCGGTCGTCATGGAGGTTTTCAATGTTTCCAAAGCCACATTGAATTCCTCACGTGAGATCGAGTTACCCCCATCTCCCGTAGATGATATCAGATCTGCACCGAAGTGCTCTCCCACATCATCTACGACATCAACCATACTCTCTGGACTGTAAAGTCCTTAAAAAGAGACGAGGCTCTGATACCAATTGAAAGGATCGATATGGTTGACTAGAGGGGGGGTGAATAGGCAACTAACAATTTTTAAGCTTTTCTTTACCAATTTAAACTTTGCAACAAAATAGGTTGTCTAGATATGCAACTAGGTGAGCAACCTATATGATGCAAATACAGCTAGCACATAAGCAAGCAATGGAAACAACACAAGTAGGCTTGCAAGAGAAAAGGCACGAAGTAACCAAGAGTGGAGCCGGTGGAGACGAGGATGTGTTACCGAAGTTCCTTCCTTTTAAAGGGAAGTACGTCTCCGTTAGAGCGGTGTGGAGGCACAATGCTCCCCAAGAAGCCACTAGGGCCACCGTATTCTCCTCATGCCCTCACACAATGCGAGATGCCGTGAATCCACTATTGGTGCCCTTGAAGGCGGCGACCGAACCTTTACAAACAAGGTTGGGGCTATCTCCACAAAAATTGGAGGCTCCCAACAACACCACGAAGCTTCACCACAATGGAGTATGGCTTCGAGGTGACCTCAACCGTCTAGGGTGCTCAAACACCCAAGAGTAACAAGATCCGCTAGGGATAAGAGAGGGAATCAAATTTCTCTTGGTGGAAGTGTAGATCGGGGCCTTCTCAACCAATCTCGAGCAAATCAACAAGTTTGATTGGCTAGGGGGAGAGATCGGGCGAAAATGGAGCTTGGAGCAACAATGGAGCTTTGGGGGAAAGAGGTCGGTCAACTTTGGGGAAGAAGACCCCTTTATATAGTGGGGGAATCAATCCAACTGTTACCCCATTGTACATCCCCACACAGAGCGGTACTACCGCTAGGGAAGGGCGGTACTACCGCTGAGAGCGGTTCTACCGCTCCCTACCCAGCGGTACTACCGCGCTGGCGAGGAAGACAGGGCCCTGGCCCAGAGCGGTACTACCGTGGGAGTAAGAGCGGTACTACCGCTTGGAGCAGTACTACCGCCACTACTACCGCTCCTGGTACCGCAAAACCCGACACAAGAAACACCAGTCTCGAATCGAGGTGGTAGTAGCGCGGAACAGCTGTGGTACTATGGCCAAAGCCCGCGAGCGGTACTACTGCCCTGCGGAGCGGTACTTCCGCCGGAGAGCTTCGGCGGTACTACCGTTGTTGACCGCGGTACTGCCGCTGGGACAGAACGGAGCAGGTACGGAAGAACAAGGGCAGCTCCAATGATGCGGAAGGAAGACAGCGGGTGTGATAGGGATGTGTACGTGTTGATTCCACCCTAGTCTTACCAAAGCGGATCCCCTCTTGATAGTACGGTGACTCCTACGAAAATAGTCCACCAACAATGAAACGAAGGAGCTACACCGTCTTGAATAAAACACCGAGGGGAGGTAATCGTCTCGTGCCAATGGATGAATCTCTGAAAGAACTTAACGCACACGATTAGTCCGCAAAAGCATTGTCATCAATCACCAAAACCACTTGGGGATAAATATGCCCTTACAACGAGGCTATAAGTAATCATGCATATAAGATATCAAAAGAGTCAAATAACTTTCATGCATAAAACATAAATCTGATCATAAACTCAAAGTTCATCGGATCCCAACAAACACACTGCAAAAAGAGTTACATCGAATAGATCTCCAAGAGACCATTGTATTGAGATCCGAGAGAGAGAGAGAGAGAGAGAGAGAGGAAGCCATCTAGCTACTAACTATGGACCCATAGGTCTACAATGAACTACTCACGCATCATTGGAGAGGCACCAATGAGGATGATGAACCCCTCCGAGATGGTGTCTAGATTGGATCTGGTGGTTCTGGAACTTGCGGCAGCTGGAATTGATTTCCATCGACTCCCCTAGGGTTTCTGGAATATTGGGGTATTTATAGAGCAAAGAGGCGGTGCGGGAGGTCACCGAGGTGGGCACAACCCATCAGGGCGCGCCTGGGCCCCCAGGCGCGCCCTGGTGTCTTGTGCTCACCTTGGGCTCACTCTTCGCTACTTCTTTGGCCCACTGGATGTATTCTGGTCCAAAAAAATCCACAAAAAGTTTCGCTGTGTTTGGACTCTGTTTGATATTGATTTCCTGCAATGTAAAAAACAAGCAGAAAACAACAACTGGCACTGGACACTATGTCAATATGTTAGTCCCAAAAAACGATATAAAGTTGCGATACAATGATTGTAAAACATCCAAGAATGACAATATAACAACAAGGAACAATAAAAATTATAGATACGTTGGAGACGTATCAGAGCCCATGTGTCGAGGACGATCTTGACGCATTGCATCCTGTTGTTGACGTTTGTAGCAATGTGAATGGATGGGCGTATTAAATGCTTCTAACAACCAGATTCCCCGCTTCCCTTGTGGAGATGGATTACACTAGACTGTCAGCTTTCCGGGAGGCCCCGGGAAGCAGTTCCTGGAGCCCCTACCCCCGGGGGGTGATAACCCACAAGGATAGGGGATCGTAACAGCTTTCGAGGATAGAGTATTCAACCCAAATTTATTGATTCGACACAAGGGGAGCCAAAGAATATTCTTGAGTATTAGCAGTTGAGTTGTCAATTCAACCACACCTGGATAACTTAGTATCTGCAGCAAAGTGTTTAGTAGCAAAAGTGGTATGATAGTAATGGTAACAGTAGCAAAAGTAAAGATAAATGTTTTTGGGTTTTTGTAGTAGTTGTAATAGTAGCAACGGAAAAGTAAATAAGCGAAGAACAATATGTGAAAAGCTCGTAGGCAATGGATCAGTGATGGATAATTATGCCGGATGCGATTCCTCATGCAATAGTTATACCACGGGGTGATATAGAACTAGCTCCAATTCATCAATGTAATGTAGGCATGTATTCCGTAAATAGTCATACGTGCTTAAGGAAAAGAACTTGCATTACATCTTTTGTCCTGCCCTCCCGTGGCAGCGGGGTCCTTACGGAAACTAAGGGATATTAAGGCCTCCTTTTAATAGAGAACCGGAACAAAGCATTAGCACATAGTGAATACATGAACTCCTCAAACTACGGACATCACCGAGAAGTATCCCAATTATTGTCACTTCGGGGTTGTCGGATCATAACACATAATAGGTGACTATAGACTTGCAAGATAGGATCAAGAACACACATATATTCATGAAAACATAATAGGTTCAGATCTGAAATCATGGCACTCGGGCCCTAGTGACAAGCATTAAGCATAGCAAAGTCATAGCAACATCAATCTCAGAACATAGTGGATACTAGGGATCAAACCCTAACAAAACTAACTTGATTACATGGTAAATCTCATCCAAACCATCACCGTCCAGCAAGCCTACGATGGAATTACACATGCACGGCGGTGAGCATCATGAAATTGGTGATGGATGATGGTTGGTGATGACGACGGCGACGAATCCCCCTCTCCGGAGCCCCGAACAGACTCCAGATCGGCCCTCCCGAGAGAGATTAGGGCTTGGCGGCGGCTCCGTGTCGTGAAACGCGATGAACCTTTCTCTCTGATTTTTTTCTCCCCGAGACGGTATAAATGTAGTTGGAGTTGAGGTCGGGAGGTGTCCAGGGGGCCCACGAGATAGGAGGGCGCGCCCTACGGGGGGGCACCCCCCTGTCTCGTGGACAGCCCGTGGGCCCCTGGCCTTGATTCTTTCGCCAAAAATTCTTATTAATTCTGAAAAGTGCCTCTGTGGATTTCCAGGACATTCCGAGAACTTTTCTTTTCTACACATAAAACAACATCATGGCGGTTCTGCTGAAAACAGCGTTAGTCCAGGTTAGTTTCATTCAAATCATGCAAGTTAGAGTCCAAAACAAGGGCAAAAGTGTTTGAAAAAGTAGATACGTTGGAGACGTATCAACTCCCCCAAGCTTAAACATTTGCTTGTCCTCAAGCAATTCAGTTGATAAACTGAAACTGATAAAGAAAAACTTTTACAAACTCTGTTTGCTCTTGTTGTTGTAAACATTAAAAGCCAGCATTCAAGTTTCAGCAAATATTATGAACTAACCATACTCACAATAACACATAGGTCTCACAATTACTCATATCAATAGCATAATCAGCTAGCGAGCAATAATAATAAAACTCGGACGACAACACTTTCTCAAAATAATCATAACATGATATAACAAAATTGTATCTCGCTAGCCCTTTCTGAGACCGCAAAACATAAATGCAGAGCACCTTTAAAGATCAAGGACTGACTAAACATTGTAATTCATGGTAAAAGAGATCCAGTCAAGTCATACCCAATATAAACCAATAATAATGAATGCAAATGACAGTGTGCTCTCCAGCGGATGCTTTTTAATAAGAAGGGTGATGACTCAACATAAAAGTAAATAGATAGGCCCTTCGCAGAGGGAAGCAGGGATTTGTAGAGGTGCCAGAGCTCGATTTTAAAATAGAGATTGAATAACATTTTGAGTGGCATACTTTTGCTGTCAACGCAACAACTATGAGATGGCTGTATCTTCCATACTACATGCATTATAGGCAATTCCCAAGCAGAATGGTAAAGGTTTATACTCCCCCAACCACCAACAAGCATCAATCCATGGCTTGCTCGAAACAACGAGTGCCTCCAACATACAACAGCCCTGGGGGAGTTTTGTTTAATTATTTTGATTTGCTTTGATCTTTTTGGATCATGGGACTGGGCATCCCGGTTACCAGCCCTTTCTCATGAATGAGGAGCAGAGTCCACTCCTCTTGAGAATAACCCACCTAGCATGGAAGATATAGGCAGCCCTAGTTGAAACATGAGTTGCTCGAGCATACAGAACAGAATTTCATTTGAAGGTTTGGAGTTTGGCACATACAAATTTACTTGGAACGGCAGGTAAATACCGCATATTGGAAGGTATAGTGGACTCATATGGAACAACTTTGGGGTTTAAGGAGTTTGGATGCACAAGCAGTATTCCCGCTTAGTACAGGTGAAGGCTAGCAAAAGACTGGGAAGCGACCAACTGAGAGAGCGACAACAGTCGTAAACATGCATTAAAATTAACTCACACCGAGTACAAGCATGAGTAGGATATAATCTACCATGAACATAAATATCATGAAGGCTATGTTGATTTGATTCAACTACATGCGTGAACATGTGCCAAGTCGAGTCACTTAATATATTCAAAGGAGGATACTATCCCATCATACCACATCATAATCATTCTAATAGCATGTTGGCACACAAGGTAAATCATTATAACTCATAGCTAATCAAGCATGGCACAAGCAACTATAATCTCTAAATGTCATTGCAAATATGTTTACTTCATAATAGCTTACTCGGGAACGATGAATCATCATATTTACAAAAAGAAGAGAGATCGAGTTCATACAAGCTTTTCTCATCCCAATAACTCCATCATATATCGTCATTATTGTCTTTCACTTGCATGACCGAACGATGTGTATAATAATAAGAGTGCACGTGCATTGGACTAAGCTGGAATCTGCAAGCATTCAACTCAAGAGAGAGGACAAGTAATATGGGCTCTAAGTTAAATAAACAATCATGCATATAAGAGCCACTAAGCAATTTCAATATAGTCTTCTCGACCCCCAAAAGAAAGAAAATAAAATAAAACTATTTACATGGGAAAGCTCCCAACAAGTAAGAAGAAGAACTAGAAATCTTTTTGGGTTTTCATTTTAATTCCTACTACAAGCAAGGAAATTAAACTAACTAATTTTTTTTGGTTTTTTTTCTAAAGGTTTATCAAACACACAAGAAGAAAACTAGAAAAATAAATTTAAACTAGCATGGATAATACAATGAAAGAGTGTGAGCACCGACGACTAGTGTGTGAACATGAATGTAAAGTCGGTGAGAAATACGTACTCCCCCAAGCTTAGGCTTTTGGCCTAAGTTGGTTTAATACCAAGGACCGTCGCTACTCTCCCCAGTGTAGTAGGAGGTGTAATCAGGATACCACTGGCTGGTCATCTCCAGATCCCGCTGGACAGATGATGCACGATAAGGGTCCAGCTCAGGTTCCGGCTCAGGTTCAGGTTCTGGAGTAAAAGCTTGGGCTAGATGGTTGTTCACCGCTTCCGGCGTAACAAGGCGATTTTCTGCAAGCAAGTCAAATAACAGAGGTGTAGGCAAAATAATAAACTCAAAGTGTTTCTTATTGAATCTAAGTCTATACAAGAGCATCTTCTCTTCGTTGTGAACAATAAACTTGTGTGCTACCATGCTCTTGTAATCTAAAATGTGAGGAGGTAATTTTGTCTCCTCCTGCTCATGGTGCCTAATGGGTATCTGAAAATATTCAGCGAGGCGTGCAGCATAGATGCCTCCAAATATGGGGCCTTTTGTACGATTCAGGGCTAGCCGTTTAGCAACGATGGCATCCATACTAAAAGTATTGTCTCCTAGCAAAGCATGTTGAACAATAATAATATCTGGAACGCTCAAATTTCCACTATTTCCACGACCAATCAAGCATCTACTAGCAAATATAGCAAAGTAGCGTAAAACAGGGAAGTGTATGCTAGAGACTTTTGCCTCAGAGCCCTTCTTTGGCTCTTCTACAGCAATAGTTTTAACGAAGCCATCCACATCTTCACGATGGGGTTCCTCTAATTCTCCCTCATATGGTATCCTACATACCGCGCAAAAATCACGTAAAGACATTTCTCTGAATTCGTCATATAAATGAAATGATACTGCAGGCGGTGACTTCTTAGGATAATAATAAAAGTTTTGCACGAAAGTATTGGTAAGTAAGATATACTGATCGATTCGGTCATTCATAAAACCGGTGAGGCCTGCAGTCCCAATTAAAGCATAAAAGTCTTCATGAATTCCGGCTTATTTCAAGAAATCCTCACACGGCCATTCACATGACCGTACTTCCGCTAAGCGAGGAAGATTATACTTGGGTTTTTCCTTCTCTTTGTCTTGTTTTTCCTTAGAGCTTTGGCTAGAAGAGCCTTTAAAGAGCCTCCTTAACATTTTCTGAAAATTTCTGAAATTTTAGTAACTTCAAAATAAAAGTGAATAAAACTAAACAAGATTGATAGCAACTACTCCTACAAGTGCCTAGAGCCTATATCATGCATTGGAATTGCTTGGGACCTCAAAAATTTAACATGCAAGCTCAAGAACATGGTCACCTATGCAGCAAAAATTTGCAATGAATAAAGCACTAGAACAAAAATTAATTGGACCAATGGAGGAGTCACATACCAAGCAACAATCTTCCAAAGAAGTTTTGCAAATGGAGCTTTGAGCTAAGAGATCAAAAATCGCAGCAAAACGAGCTAGAACTCGGGCTTGAGCTAGATGAGGATTTTTTTGGGTAGAAGATGAAGTGTGTGGGTGCTGGCATAAGTGGAGGGGAGCCACCAGGGGCCCACGAGATAGGGGGTGCGCCCTACAGGGGGGGCGCCCTCCTCTCTCGTGGCCTGGTGCTTGGCCCTCCTGCAGTGTTTTCAGTGCATAAAATCCTCAAATATTACAGAAAAAATCATACTAAATTTGCAGGACATTTGGAGCACTTTTATTTCCAGGCTATTTTTTTAATGCACGGATAATTCAGAAAACAGACGGATAATACTATTTTTGCTTTATTTATTCTAAATAACAGAAAGTAAAAAGAGGGTACAGAAGGTTGTGCCTTCTAGTTTCATCCATCTCGTGATCATCAAAATGAATCCACTAACAAGGTTGATCAAGTCTTGTTAACAAACTCATTCCGAATAACACGGAACCGGAGAAATTTCGAATAACACTAAGTTACCTCAACGGGGATATGAAAATCCCCAACAATAAGAATATCATACTTTTTCTTGACAGTAGGGAGAGGAAATTCAAAACCTCCAAAAATGATAGTTGGAACTTTTTCAATAGAATTGATGCTATGAACTTGAGATTGTTTCCTCGGAAAGTGTACCGTATGCTCATTACCATTAACATGAAAAGTGGCATTGCCTTTGTTGCAATCAATAACAGCCCCTGCAGTATTAAGAAAAGGTCTACCAAGGATAATAGACATACTATCGTCCTCAGGAATATTAAGAATAACAAAGTCCGTTAAGATAGTGACATTTGCAACTACAACAGGCACATCCTCACAAATACCGACAGGTATAGCAGTTGATTTATCAGCCATTTGCAAAGATATTTCAATAGGTGTCAACTTATTCAATTCAAGTCTACGATATAAAGAGAGAGGCATAACACTAACACCGGCTCCAAGATCACATAAAGCAGTTCTAACATAATTTCTTTTAATAGAGCATGGTATAGTTGGTACATCCGGATCTCCAAGTTTCTTTGGTATTCCACCCTTAAAAGTGTAATTAGCAAGCATGGTGGAAATTTCAGCTTCTGGTATCTTTCTTTTATTTGTGATGATATCCTTCATATATTTAGCATAAGGATTTACTTTAAGCATATCAGTTAAGTGCATACGTAAGAAAATAGGTCTAATCATTTCAGCAAAGCGCTCAAAATCCTCATCATCCTTTGACTTGGATGGTTTAGGAGGAAAGGGCATGGGTTTCTGAACCCATGGTTCTCTTTCTTTACCGTGCTTCCTAGCAACAAAATCTCTCTTATCATAACGTTGATTCTTTGATTGTGGGTTATCAAGATCAACATCAGGTTCAATCTCTACATCATTGTCTTTGCTAGGTTGAGCATCAACATGAACATTATCATTAACATTATCACTAGGTTCATGTTCATCACCTGATTGTGTTTCAGCATCAGAAATAGAAATATCATTGGGATTCTCAGGTGTTTCTATAGTAGGTTCACTAGAAGCATGCAAAGTTCTATTGTTTTTCTTTTTCTTCTTTTTAGAGGAACTAGGTGCCTCTAAATTATTTCTCTGAGAATCTTGCTCGATTCTCCTAGGGTGGCCTTTAGGATACAAAGGTTCCTGAGTCATTCTACCAGTTCTAGTAGCCACTCTAACAGCAAAGTCATTTTTATTATTTAATTCATCAAGCAATTCATTTTGAGCTTTAAGTACTTGCTCAGCTTGAGTAGCAACCATAGAAGCATATTTGCTAACGCGGTGAAGTTCATCTTTAACTCTAGCTAGATTATCACCTACGCGTCCTATCTCGAAAGCATTATTCTTTAACTCTCTACCAACATAAGCATTAAAACTTTCTTGCCTAGCCATAAAGTCATCAAATTCATCTAAGCATGGGCTATGAAATTTAGTAGAGGGTATTTCAACTTTATCATATCTATAGAGAGAATTTACCTTTACTACTTGTGTCGGGTTATCAAGACAATGTGGTTCTTCAGGCGGTAAATTAAGACCATGTATTTCTTCAATAGGAGGTAAATTCTTAACATCTGCAGCTTTAATACCTTTTTCTTTCATTGATTTCTTTGCCTCTTGCATATCTTCAGGACTGAGAAATAAAACACCTCTCTTCTTCAGAGTGGGTTTAGGAATAGGCTCAGGAGTTGGCTCAATTGGTTCAGGAATTACTTCAGGAACTGGCTCAGGAAGAGTCCAATTATTTTCATTAGTCAACATATTATTCAATAGTATTTCAGCTTCGTCGACTGTTCTTTCCCTGAAAACACAACCAGCACAACTATCCAAGTAGTCCTTGGAAGCATCGGTTAGTCCATTATAAAAGATATCAAGTATTTCATTTTTCTTGAGAGGATGATTAGGCAAAGCATTAAGTAACCGGAGAAGCCTCCCCCAAGCTTGTGGGAGACTCTCTTCTTTGGTTTGCACAAAATTATATATTTCCCGCAAGGCAGCTTGTTTCTTATGAGCAGGGAAATATTTAGCAGAGAAGTAATAAATCATATCCTGGGGACTACGCACACAACCAAGAGCAAGAGAATTATAACAAGTCTTAGCATCACCCTTTAATAAGAACGGAAATATCTTAAGGATATATAAATAGCGAGACTTCTCATCATGAGTAAATAGGGTAGCTATATCATTCAACTTGGTAAGATGTGCCACAACAGTTTCAGATTCAAGGCCATAAAAAGGATCAGATTCAACTAAAGGAATAATATCAGGATCAACAGAGAATTCATAATCCTTATCAGTAACACAAATAGGTGAAGTAGCAAAAGCAGGATCAGGTTTCATTCTAGCATTAAGAGACTGCTGCTTCCATTTAGCTAATAATTTCTTAAGATCATTTCTATCATTGCAAGCGAGAATTTCCATAGCAGATGTTTCATGCATAACATAACCCTTAGGAACAACAGGTAATACATAATCATTGGGGGGACCTTCATCATCACTATCATCAGTAATAGGATCTTCAGTAATTTCATTCCCACTGAATCTAGCAAGTTGTTCATCTAGAAATTCACCTAATCGCATAGTAGTATCACGCACAGAAGTAGTTTCATCATGCATGGCAGAGGTGGCATCATCAATAACATGCGACATATCAGAATTCATAGCAGTAGCAGGTTTAGGTGTTGCAAGCTTACTAATAACGGAAGGAGAATCTAGTGCAGAGCTAGATGGTAGTTCCTTACCTCCCCTCGTAGTTGAGGGCAAAATAGTAGTTCGATCGTCTTTCAAGTTCTTCATAGTGATCAACAGATATAAATCCCAAGTGACTCAGAGAATAGAGCTATGCTCCCCGGCAACGGCGCCAGAAATTAGTCTTGATAACCCACAAGTATAGGGGATCGCAACAGCTTTCGAGGGTAGAGTATTCAACCCAAATTTATTGATTCGACACAAGGGGAGCCAAAGAATATTCTTGAGTATTAGCAGTTGAGTTGTCAATTTAACCACACCTGGATAACTTAGTAACTGCAGCAAAGTGTTTAGTAGCAAAATTGGTATGATAGTAATGGTAACGATAGCAAAAGTAAAGATAAATGTCTTTGGGTTTTTGTAGTAGTTGTAACAATAGCAACGGAAAAGTAAATAAGCGAAGAACAATATGTGAAAAGCTCGTAGGCAATGGATCAGTGATGGATAATTATGCCGGATGCGATTCCTCATGCAATAGTTATAACATAGGGTGATATAGAACTAGCTCCAATTCATCAATGTAATGTAGGCATGTATTCCGTAAATAGTCATACGTGCTTAAGGAAAAGAACTTGCATGACATCTTTTGTCCTACCCTCCCGTGGCAGCGGGGTCCTTACGGAAACTAAGGGATATTAAGGCCTCCTTTTAATAGAGAACAGGAACAAAGCATTAGCACATAGTGAATACATGAACTCCTCAAACTACGGTCATCACCGAGAAGTATCCCGATTATTGTCACTTCGGGGTTGTCGGATCATAACACATAATAGGTGACTATAGACTTGCAAGATAGGATCAAGAACACACATATATTCATGAAAACATAATAGGTTCAGATCTGAAATCATGGCACTCGGGCCCTAGTGACAAGCATTAAGCATAGCAAAGTCATAGAAACATCAATCTCAGAACATAGTGGATACTAGGGATCAAACCCTAACAAAACTAACTTGATTACATGGTAAAACTCATCCAACCCATCACCGTCCAGCAAGCCTACGACGGAACTACTCACGCACGGCGGTGAGCATCATGAAATTGGTGATGGAGGATGGTTGGTGATGATGACGGCGACGAATCCCCCTCTCCGGAGCCCCGAACGGACTCCAGATCAGCCCTCCCGAGAGAGATTAGGGCTTGGCGGCGGCTCCGTGTCATGAAACGCGATGAAACTTTCTCTCTGATTTTTCTCTCCCCGAGACGGTATATATGGAGTTGGAGTTGAGGTCGGGAGGTGTCCAGGGGACCCACGAGATAGGAGGGCACGCCCTAGGGGGGGCGCGCCCCCCTGTCTCGTGGACAGCCCGTGGGCCCCCTGGCCTTGATTCTTTCGCCAAAAATTCTTATTAATTCTGAAAAGTGCCTCCGTGGATTTCCAGGACATTCCGAGAACTTTTCTTTTCTACACATAAAACAACATCATGGCAGTTTTGCTGAAAACAACGTCAGTCCGGGTTAGTTTCATTCAAATCATGCAAGTTAGAGTCCAAAACAAGGGCAAAAGTGTTTGGAAAAGTAGATACGTTGGAGACGTATCAGGGGGCACCGATGTGTACCTTTGAGTCGTACCCTAGCATCCCATACTTTGGAGTTGTGGAGAAGTCAAAACACCACCTGTGTTGTCATGGGAGAGACTGTATGCTTGGGAGCCACTGTCAAGCCCTAGGCCGATAGGCCCAATATACCCTAGTTCCTGTTGGTCCGACAGATACTTGTAATCGTGTATCACATTTGACATCTATTGTAAGACATATTATCAATCAATCAATCTTCATGATGTGTTCTTCAATGAATTCTTCGTGTATAGTCAAGGCAGGTAGAAAATTCCTATGACATGGGAAAGATATTAACAAGCAAGGTAAATTCTTGGTCAAATGGGAGATTGTGTGTCTCCCAAAAGAGGTTGGTGGCATGGGAGTCTTGGACTTAATACAACAAAATAGGGCACTCCTAATAAAAAAAGGTATTCAAATTCTTCAATCACCAGGACATTCCATGGGTGGAACTAATTCGGAAACCTTACTACGATAACCATTTTGTGCCTAAAGAGAATTCAAATGTTGGGTCCTTCTGCGGAAAGACTATTGCAGACTCTTTCCTGATTTCAAGAGCATGACCCCTATCCAGGTAAATCATGACAACACTGCCCTATTATAGCACGACAAGTGGTATGACAGACCGCTAGAACTCAAATTCCCATAGCTTCACTCTTTTGTCTGATGAGATTATTGTTACAAAAGGCCCATGAAACAACGCAAGAAGACACCTATGACATGTTCCATCCGCTCTTGTCTAGAATGGCAATGGAAGGAGTTTGCACACATTATTTCCAACATGATCTAAATAATTGTCTGGATACTTGGAAATATCATGGCCAAGCTGTTATAAATTACAACATGAAAGTATATAATGAGCTGATTGGAAACCCAGTAAAGTCACTTGAAACATTTCATTTGATTTGGAAATCTTGTTATCTTTCTAAATAGAATTTCTTTTTCTAGCTCCTTATACTGGACATAATAAACACAAGGAAGATGCTAATGAGGACAAACTTTCATTTGGATTGGTACAGTTGTGTATTATGTGGTGATAATCATATTGAGGACCCTAGGCATCTGTTTTTCAGTTGTAACTTTAGCCAAATTTTTTGGCTATCCATTGGTATGGAGTGGAATACTGACTATATGTTATCAATATGTTGATTGATGGCAAAAGCATAATGAACCCTATATGTTTCAAAGAAATCTTGATCACTAGATGTTGGAGCATATGGAATCGCAGGAATGGGATTATTTTGAAAACCAGCAGCTATGTATGAACCATACGTGCTTTCAAGGATACCTTTCAAATGGTCATGGTGAGAGCCAAACCTAGTTTAAAGGATGACATGCAGGAATAGCTTGATACATTGCAAACTCGTTGTAACAGCTTTGTAACACCCCAACCATTGTAAGTACCCATTATTAATAGAAAATGAGACATAGTAGGGGCCTTCCCTACTGTATTATGGTCAAAAAAAGATGGTATAGCAGCATGAGGTTGCACAGGTCCAACAAGTGGGAGCGCTTACGACTTTGGCGATGAATATGGTTTTGTTTTGGTAATGTGTCAAGTGTTTCAGTAAGCACATAAACTTGATGTTCCTTTCTTATGATTTTCTTACAATAAGCACATGAAATTGATGTCCCTTCGCTTGTAACAAACAATTTGTGTAATTAAATAAAGTCATCATTAGAAGAAAAAAACTAGTGTGATTTCAATTTAATTTTATCTTTTACTGGTAGTTCATGTCCCGTTCGTTGTTTTCCCATTGTACTAGTTTTTTTTTGTTTTTCTTGGTAATTATCAAAATTTTCTTTTACTGGTAATTATCAGATTTAAGATGCCCTTTGGTGTCTTCTATAAAGAAAAGAGTTACGGTGGACAATCATCTGCTCGGTTGCGCGAAGAGTCATGTTTGTAGGTTAACAGGAAGAGTTTCGACATAATATTCTTATCATGCTTCCAAGTTATTTTTATTCATGAAAGAAAAAAGGAATAATTTTTTGAGTAAACCATATGTGAAGGAATTTCAAAAAATGTTAATCCATGACCAATACTAAAAAAATGCATGAAAATTATTTGATGAAAAAATGGTACCTTTGTTTTAGAAAATGCATATATTTGTTTAGGGGAAATAACATGCATATATATGACCAATATTTAAAAAAACATTGATTTCATGGCGCGTTTCCAAAGCCCGGCCCAGCTCGCTTAGTTGGGTTTCACCTTAGGCCTGTTGTTTGCGAAAAGAAAAAAACTCGGCCCTCTCCTGTCCTCTTGACGGCCGCAATTTCTTGATTATTAAAAAGAAAAGACTGCCGCAACCGCAATCCCTAGTCCTCCCCCTTCCTCCTCTCTCGTACCACACTCTCACGAGCGCCGCCTCCGCCGCCGCGGCATATCCAGCCTCCTGCGCCGACCTCCCAAGTGTCTACGCTGGATCCGTCGACCCGAAGCACTTGTAAGCAGTTTAAGACTCGAGCCCTCTACTATTGGTTAACGGGTTGCCAAGTCGATTGGGGTTTTTTCAGCCGTGCGTGCTTGCGTTGATTTGCTTTGCTTGCCTCGATGTAGCTGTCCCGTTGCCGCATCCTGTTTTCAGCTGATTTTTGCGTTTTTCAGTCTTCCTATATCATGATGTTACCTACCTGCTGTCTGCTGAGTCTAAAGCCCTGTGACTGTGAGCTTCATGGAGGGGAGCTAAAAACCTAAACTTGTACTGTACAAAGTTTACTAGAAGCAATACAGACCGATCCTGGCCCAGATGGGCTGCGTCCCTAGTGTGGGGGTAGTAATGCTGTATAGTAAGATGGGATTGCAGCAGATTCTCTAGTTCAGTTCTGCTTTCTATCTTGCCTATCGGGCTCAAATGTCTGTGTTATTTTTACAAGTCGAAATGTATATAACCATTTTATAAGTGATGGGTAGAATAAAATTGCTCCTGAAAACGATTAATGATTCCGTGGGTGTCCAGCAAAACTTACAACTGAGTGCTATAGTTGGTTTCTGGCTTTGCTTTGCAAGTTTTATGAATAATTCTTGGTGAGTTAAATCTCATGTGCTTGTCTTTTTTTGTTGTTGTATGTTTTTCTTATCGTGCAGATTCACGTGACGTGTTACAGAATATAAACTAGAAGTGTGTTGCCATGGCTCAGGTGAATGTATTATCCTTTTCTTTATTTTGTGTTCTCTGCTTTAAATCAATTTTTCTGACATCAAAGCTAATGTCTAATACCTGGTTGTTATGTTTTAGGATGCTGTCGCTCTTAATGGACTGAATTACGAGAGTCATATGCAGTTTAGGAGGTCCGTCGTACCGATTCTTATATATCGTCGTCAACAGAAAGAGGAACAGGAACATGAAGGAGAAGAGGAACAGGAACCAGAGCCGGAACCAGAACCGGAACAGGCAAATCCAAATGACCCAATTTCTGTTGTTCCGGGCATAGTCACTGTCGCTGGTGAGACATTTTGCCACATCATAGCAAATAAGAGATTGCTTTTTACCCGTCGTCGAGGCAGGTATAGATTTGAAATTGCTTTCCCCAACATGAACTTAGACCTTGACAACCTCAATGTGGAAAGACATGGCTTGTTGGCTGCTTTCTACTGCCCTGTTCCTGCTGGAATTGTAGATGCCGTGCATTTCAGCAATCAAACTGCACAGAACCAAAAACTTAAGATGTATGGATATCAGATTAGTGCATCAGGACAAGTACAAAGGGATCTAACTAATGGCTATCTGACGTAAGTTCTTTGTACGATGTTATTGAGTTGCTAATGTTTTTTGCTTTGTTTTTATCCTAATATATCTATGTACATAGTCACATAGGGAACCGTGTGGGGCAAGAATACATCGGACATGATTGTACTCCTTCAAAGTTATCGCTAAGTGGGTCACCCATTTTTAATGAGGAAAGACAGCTCGTTGGTATATCATACGCGGATTTTGGTATAACCAAGGCCTTGAATGTGGAGAATATAGCTTCCATGCTTTCAGAGTTTTATGATGGAATGGAGAACAGGGTATTGTATTTTGTTGTATCAATTTAATGTGATGTTATTATGCTTTCTATGCTTATTTCTTTTATGTTTTGTTTCAGCCTATGTCAGATATCTTACAACGTATCAGAGATGTTGGTGAACATCAATTTGTTCCGCCTGCGGATCATATGACTTGATGGTAGGCATAGCATTCTCATTCCAGTATGCATAATCTCTGCCCATTGACTTACTTTGACATTGTCTGATCATCATCTTGTAGGGCCTTAGTGTGAACTTGAAGGAAGGAAGTTAGAACATTGGTTTTGTTTTCGTTGTTTACTCGGTTTGTTACCTAGCTTTAGCTTCTCATTGACTGTTCCAAGTAGTCTACATGTGCAAACACTGTATGTGCCATTTGGTTGGTGGTGTTTCCCTGCACGCAACAGAACATTCTCTTCAGTCTGTAACTCTGTGTGCCTGTTGTGATCCAATCTGACGAAGCAGCTTACATTTGAGATCCAGTCTGATGAGTAGTGTGACAATGCGATGTCTTGTTATTGTGAACTGAGATTATCCAAATCCAATCAAGTTTTGATGTGATCCACAGGGTTTCCTTTTCCTTTTGATTCATTGTTGGTTTTGTGGTGGTTTCTTTTCCTATTTACTTGTATATCTGAATTCTCTGGAGATTGTGTTGGTGCTGCTGCAAGAGGACACTAAGATATAATCTACTGTGCAAGATTTTTATTGTCCTTTTAGACTAGGAAAAACATGATAAATTCTTATCTTTGTGATGGGTACCATATATTATTAAAAAGAAGATCAAAAATAGGCATACACATGGGACACACTTGTCTATATTTAGGTAGGCATGTTGAGCTCACTTGGGAAAAACCATTGCCTAAGTGCTAAACCAGTGCTCTGGGTCGCAATATCTGATATCATCCTCATAGATGCTGAATAAGTGGTGAAAACTGAGATGATGTTATTGCTGAAATGCATGTTACTCCCTATGTTATCAGACCTGAGTACGAAGCAAACGCTAATTTCAATCTTCAGGGGCGGTACCCCTGGTACCATTCTCATTGAAAGCAACACTAGTAGGATTATAAATAACTAATCCAAGTGGCATCGAACCTCACACAGGGCACAATCTATTCGACAGGGTGTCGCGTTAAAGGCAAGAGGCGCTGATTTTTTGAGTTTGCGCCAAAGTGCTGTGCCTTTGGATGGAGCCTATCTGCATCCATGTTGATCAAAGTAGAATGTAACTACTTTCAGGACAATGCAGGGCCATCTGCAGGCTCCATCTTGCCAGGAGCGATATGTCCTAGTCGTTGTGTCAGAATTGTATCGACATTTCTTATGACAAGTGTTAATGAATTTACAGACATAAAACACAGTTTCATCAGCCTGAACCGAACCCATCTCTTAATAGACCTAGTTTGGCCTTAGTACAAGTCCATTACATAAAAAGAGGCATGCGTACACTAGTATTTCAGGGTTCAAATTAAGTTACAGAACAATTCATACTTGCTACACAGGGCCGGCAGCTTGAGGGCAAGATAGAAAGCATTCATCGAGATACAGTTCATCACATTAGTATTGTTCCCGCTGGTACTTAAGTTCTTCCTCCAGATCTACTTCTTCCTCAAGCTTGTGCCATGTCGGATAGCACCAAAATGGCTTAGGCACGGGCCATCTGTTAAGAGCAACACATGAATAAGCTGCTAAATAATACTCCTTGTTTGGAGTATATATCTAGCAAAAGGTCTTATTGAATGCGTAATAAATAAACAATACCTGTTTGGGCTATGATCATCGTTGACAGCAACAAACCTACAAACAGACCAAAAATAGTTTTAACATACAAGAACATGTTAAATAGCTAAACAAACACACACACACACGCGCGCGCGCGCGCGCGTGAGAGAGATCAAAACCATTGCAACATCAGTTTACTGCTGCATATGTCTGAACATTAAGAGGCGAAATGGTTCAACCGCAAAAGATTAGACTTGAAAACTAGCACGAGTTCAAAATAAAAAGTAACCTCAAAACAACAACCAAAACTGACCAAGATTTTGCCACTATAATTCCAGGTTAGAGTGATGCTATGAGACATAGGATACAATACTTGCATATATGCTCAACAGTCACGCAATCACAGGATGGTCTTACCGTATGTTATTTATCTTATTTCAGGTTCTAGTTAATGTGGTCAGTTATAGAAGATCAAAATGATAACAGATGTTCTATTGAGGCAAGTAAACTTTCAAGCTTGAATATTATGCACATGAAAGACGTTTGCATACTGTACACAAAATTACATAAATATAGGAAGCGTACCCTTGTGCATCAAAATTCTTCAAGACTTCTACAATTATATTCACTGGTACGTATGGAGTTTCTTCCAAGCCATAGAAGTTCATGCCAATTAAGTTTCCATCAAAATCAATAAGAGGCCCTCCAATCCCAGCCTAGCACAAACACATAAGTAACAAAGAGGAAAAGACAGTATTTGTAAGCCATAAAAGATGTGGTGATGGATTTAATTACTCGTTCTGATGCAACTATTTATTTCCACCATACGAAAAAACACACGTACCTTGGTGATTTTACAAGTGGAGATCTTAAGCTCTTTGCAACCAAGCTTACTTGGTTTGTCAATCACTATCCCACTTGTGGCCATGAATTTACCCGATTTGTAGCCACGCCCTACAGCTACTACCTTCATCTGAGGCTTAATTTGCATCTGATCGTCGATTTGTGCTGTCCGAGAACAGCAGAAACCCATGATGTGGACGACAGCAATGTTATAATGTAAACTGTAATGTTGCAATGTCCCTGTGGTACGTCGATTATCTGGAAGGCACACTACAATCTGCAATAAATGATACGGTGGGACTAAACCAGTGTTATAATGAATAAATAAAAAGGGTAATTAAACAATTATTAGCAGAGTAACAACCTTCAGGTTATCAGCAACAGTGTTTTCATCATCAGAAATCCTAACCAAACTTGCAGAGGTTAGAACTCTTGTGGTGGACCCATTGCAGTCTATGAATACACCCGTGCAAGCAAAACACCTTTTTCTTCCTACAAGAGTAATGATTCACATAATTTAGTGATGAAATTGAGAAGAGAATACCGAAAGTAAACGAGCTTATAGTGAATAAAATAAAATTACCAATGAATGAAGCCAATGTGACAACACTTTGAGACATATTTGAATTAACGCTTCTTTCGAGTTCGCTCCAGATATCTTCACTAAATTCCTCTTCAAAATTATTAAGCAACCGCATGCCCGCTGACCACAGCAATAAAGGTTCAGTAGGTGAGGGGTGTTGGAGAGACCAGCCAGATGTCAGATGTTCAACAGAATGAGTAATAAATATCAAAAAGACACAAACGAACTCACTATCGTCCCAAACCGGGAATGGATAACCACTGGACCTCAGCTCTTTTTTTGTAGCATCAGCTGAATTTTAACATAGTAAAGTGATTGATGACCCCATGTATAATGATGATCAGGAAAACTGAAAGCAATGACTCACCAGAATCAAGATATCTCGGCCACCGAGTACATAAGAACGCCCACTTTGATAATCTATCCACGAGTCCTGGTACCACAGGGGTGAAACAATTAATGACTGTGACCAATGATCAATAATTAACACTGAAAGTGACCCAACCTGGATGACATTCTGGATCACAGAGAGTACATATGGAAGGTTTCTGATCCTTAGTTTTCTCTCCTCCCTTTGAGCTGTCTAAAATGGAGAAGATTAGGGAAAGGAAATAAGCAGAGTTTAGAAAACCGAAAAGTGGTATGAAGGGGAGTATATTCTCATATAGCATGGTAGTGATGAATTGCCTGACGAAGTGATGACTGCACAATTTAGCAATCTGAAGGAGTGAAGTTCTTTTCTCACCTTGTGAATCAAACTTGTGAGGTCTGGGAAATTTTCTGATTGTATTTTTACTTGTAGCCCTGCAGCAGAATGTGATAAACTCATCGGTGTAATAGAGAAATCCGCAAAAGTATGAGATTGGAGTTATGTATGCATGAATCTCAAACAGCTACATACACTTAATACACTTAAATGTCAAAAGGGGGCAAATTAGAGATTGGAGTCAGATTGCACTAAATAACAACACAATGGGGAAAATCCTAAAGCCTAAATATTTCGACGAAAAAACGATAAAATGGAGAAAATATTATACCATACCTACCGGGAACTTTGACTACCTTATCATTTAAACAAGTACAATAACTTTAACATGGACACCAGAGTCCCAATTGAGTACAGGGCAACTGCGAGACATGCTGACAAGACATGTGGTATGGATATGTGTCAAGGTCACACTGCAACTTATCCAGCCACAGATGTCACAAACAACCAATTTGATATCAAGGGGGATGTTCTCAAATGCAGGTCAGCTACGAGATGCAAGTATACTCTAGAAGCTATAAAAAACATCACAACAGCTCATGACTGGCACAAGCTAACGCATTTCAAAAATGGTTTGACATTCAACATGGTTGATACTCATGTTTCAATTTCAAATATGCTACTACCCAACCTCGGCTACTGATGTAAGGAATTGTTGTTAGGTACTTTTCATTCATTTTGTATTTCTGCTGATGATGTGTGGTCAGCTTCCTGGAAATTCCAGGTTGAACAATAAATTCACAACAAGCGGAACAGATGGCCTACGGTCATCCAGGAATTGTTTCAGTTACTAGTTGTTTGCCGAAGGACAGGCCTGATGCAATAGTTAGTACTCCCCCACTTGTGGCAAGAGGTCCTGGTTCAACACGAACTCTCTACATTGCACTGTGCAGGGGCAAGGCTTGCCTTGTATAATCCTTCCCCAGACCCCACCTGGTGTGGGAGCTTCTAGCACTGTGTCTGTCCTTTGAGACTAGTTGTTTGTTGTTAATCATTATCCAGAATAGAGTGTGCTCAGCGAAGTTTATTGGCAAATCAGGCCAGGCGTTGAGTGTATAGCACTAATTTCTCTTCCAATAGTTTTCATTCGCTCAGTATTACAGTAATTGAGCACTTTAGACTCCTCACTACATACCAATTTATGACCATGCTTTAACTGCTCTTTGCCTTGTACAACACATGTTGTAAATTAAACAATGTGATTTCATAGTCAATGCAAAATGCCTGCACATTTTTTGAGAATGCAAATAGCCTTAAACAATGCTTTGTCAATAAAAAATTAACAGCACAATGACGTGAGAGATTTGTATAATGCCTGTTGTTAGCTGCAGTATGACGTAAGCCACTACTGTATTAAGTGCAATCTTGGTTAAGCTTTCCACCATTATTATTTTTCCTAAGCATGTGTAACCCATGTGCACAAAAACTAATAAGATCAAGCAGGAGAGAGTAATCAAGGGTAAAAAAGAGGAAGAGATATATAAGCCAGACAGAGAATCTTTGGCTCATAAGTAAGTATGGAGGACATACCACCATGGAATTATTTTGCTGAACTGCGACAGGAGTTCAAGAATTGTATTCCTTGGTAGGAATGGAGTCTCTTTCTCATCATAAAAGTTCATCCCAACGAAATTCCCATTAAAATCAACAAGGGGCCCTCCAACTCCAGTCTATGAAAAGAATAATGTGACACTCAGCCAAGCACAAGAATTTAGGGATGCTGAACAAAGTTTGTATAATTGCAAAACAGGACTGATCTTTTGTGCCCTCAAAAAATTGTTCAAGTGCATATAATGACAAAATTAAACCGCCCATATAATGACACAATTTCATTTATTTATTTCCGCTATGTACAGAAAGTGAGGAATCAACAGTGCACCATAGTAATTTCACATGTGGAGATGGCAAGCTCCTCGCGGTAAGCTCCTCTTGGATTGTCAGTCAACATCCCAGCTGTGGCCATTAATTTTCCTGAGTTGAAGCAACGCCCTACAGCAACTACTTTACTCTGAGACTCAATTTGCCGCTGATGATCTAGACATGCAACTTGAAGAGAATGATAGCGAATGATGTTGATAACAGCGACATTGTGTTTCAAATCATAGAATTGCAACCATCCCGATTCAATTTTGTTATCTGGAAGGCGCACTTCAATCTGAAATGATAAAGCAAGACAACAAGTATACGCCCTGGTTAGCAGAATGGTTACCATGATGTTAAATAAGCAAGCAAAAGTGTAAAACAAAAACAAATTGGAGTACCAACCCTCATGTCGTGAAAGATCTTGCTGTTGTCATCAATAGATCTAACCAAACTTAATGAAGTCAGAAAACTTGTAGTTTTTGGAGTGTTCACGGTAATTATGCCGGTGCATGCAAAAAACAGTTTATTATTTCCTGCACAAGATTGTATTTCCAAATTCTCAATCATGAACTACCAACGAAGAGATGTGGATAAAAAGACACAAAGCTAATGTTTGTAATCACCATCATCGAATGAAGCAATTGATACAACAGTGCCTGCTAAGTTCGAGGCGACTTCTTTACTGAGTTCCGTCCACACACCTTGACCAGAATCACTTAAGCTGCCAAATTCCTCTTCAAAAGGATTGTCCGGAAGCGAATCACCTAGTTAGGGAAGCATACAACACAATCTGGATGAAGCTGTATACATGGTACGCGCGGAAGGAGGGATAAACAGCGAGATTGAAACCAGTGGCTCACCTTGGCTACTTGTGGAAGCTTTTTGTTTTTTAGTCTGGCTTCTGGTGCGAACTCCTTCTCGCTTCATATCTCCAGCCTAGAGCAGAAAGAACAAATTAAGAGAGCATATTTCCTCCATCGTAATTAAGAAAAAAATTACGATCAAAGCAGAGTTTTATTGCATCAAAGCAGAGTTTTGGTTCCAATCATCCAATTCCAACACCGTAATAAAGGAAATAAAAGGTGGAGCGTGGCCGAGCCAAACTTCAGAAAAATTGTTGGCTCTAGCAAACGTGGATCTAAAATGCGAGAAATTGTGAACGCCATCCGCAACGCAACGCAACGCATCGCTCAACCGCGAATTGAGGGGAGGGGAGGGGGTTCAGCTAATCACTGGGTGAAAGAAGCTCGTACCACAAAATCAAATGCCCAGAAACCGCGGCTGGGTTGGGACAGCGGTGAGGAACGGCGATGGCGGCGGTGGCGGTGGCGGCGGTGGCGAAGCGCCTGGGGGTGGGGAGTGGAGGCGTCAGACCTAGGGCACGCGGTGGTATCTCAGGAAGGGAGGGGGCTCGGGAAAGGAAAAGGAGGAAAAGAAGGACGGAACGGGACGGTCGGAGACGATGATCACTTTTCTTTTTCATGAAAAAACTTTCCTCCAACTCTCTCTCTAAAAAAAAAGTCCTGATAACGCCCACATGTGTGGCATACGAACATTCGCCCACACATCATGTGTGGTGTGAGCATGAGGCGGCCCACACGAGCTGTGTGTGGGCGCGGCTACTTCATGTTGTACGCCCAACAAGTACTACTCATCCTCACCCCGTGCGTGTGGCGCAAAGGAAATATGCCCACACGTCCTGGCGCAGCTACGTTAGGTACCCGCGGGATGATGATTTAGTTGCCATCCTGGATGACTGATGTAGTTATCCGGGATGGCAAATGTAGCTGTAAAAGCATGACAACTTTCTCTGTTTTGGTTAATTATAGTTGCCATGTCTAATTTATGGTAGTTGTCGCGTGTAATCTCTACTCCTAATGTCAGTTGGTAGTCTCCGTTCCACAGTTAAATTTCATCCCACCAACACCGGTTTATTTTCGTCCTCCCTCCCAACTCCCACGTCCCATCGATTC
>NC_041385.1:65640350-65709271 GCF_002162155.2 Triticum dicoccoides
CCGCGACTCGCGAACCAACAAAAACAAACATAGCGATGCACCCACAAGGTCTAGGCGGCAAACCTCCGGTCGACTGAAAAAACAGTGTGAAAAATATCTACGACAAAAAATCAGCGAAAGAAAAAACGGCAACCGAATCGCACGCACTTACAAGCGAGACCTCCTGCTCTCGAGCGAAACGAGGTGTCCTCCCTTCCGCAATCCCTAGCCGACTCACCACCCTCACCCCTATAGCCGCCGCCAGCCTATCCACACCTCCCCACGCCGACCGACTCCGGCCCTCGATGGCGCTCCTCTTCTTCGCGGATACTCCACGCACCTCTGATTTCCTTTCCACGCCTCTCCCCACGCTCTGGTGGTGCTGACAACAAAGGTTGACGTCGCGCGTCGAGGTGCTGACTGCCGAGGCGCCGGCGCCATATCACCGGCGGCGGACAGAACGATTCCTTTTGTTTTCCTCAGCCACACGCAGAAAACTATGCATGCCATTAATGAGCTGGGGAGAGCGTCGGTCATCGTACATCCATTGTAAGATCATCTTCATTACACAACATCGAAGTGACCAAATTAATACAAGTTCAAACATAAAGTTCATACATACTTCTCATAAAACACCCTACAACTATATATCTAGCTAAAGCATTTAAATGCAACAACAAATGCGATAACAATCACAACTATGGTAATAATCGATCCAACAACATAATGACACCAAGCCTCTTTATTAATGGCATGTTTTCTAATCTTTCTAATCTTCAAGCGCATTGCATCCATCTTAATCTTGTGATCATCGACGACATCGACAACATACAACTCCAAATTCATTTTCTCTTCTTCAATTCTTCTCAATTTTTCTTTCAAATAATTGTTTTCTTTTTCAATTAGATTTAACTTCTCGACAAGAGGGTCGGTTGCAATTTCCGGTTGACATACCTACTAGATAAAAATATCCATGTCAACTTGATGGGCATAATTGTCATAAACACGAAATGAAACAAATAGTTATAAAATAAAATATACCACATCTGAAACATAAACTGGACGTGGGCTTGTGGCCACCCCAAAGGTCAGTTGGAGGTGTCCTTTGGACGCAAGGAAGCTTATATCCGGATAGAAATCGTGTTAAAATTTCAGCCCAATCGGAGTTACGGATCTCCGGAAATTTAAGAAACGGTGAAAGGCCAAAAACAGGGGTCGCGAAATAGAAGAGAAACAGAGAGACATATCCAATATCAGAGGGGCTCTCGCCCCTCCACCACCATGGAGGCCGTGGACCAGAGGGGTGCTACCTTAGAGCACTGCGTTGGTTTTCCCTTGAAGAGGAAAGGGTGATGCAGCAAAGTAGCGTAAGTATTTCCCTCAGTTTTGAGAACCAAGGTATCAATCCAGTAGGAGGCTCCTCAAAAGTCCCTGGTACCTACACAAACAAACAAGAACCTCGCAACCAACGCGATAATGGGGTTGTCAATCCCTTCACGGTAACTTGCAAAAGTGAGATCTGATAGAGATAATAAGATAAGATAAATATTTTTGGTATTTTTATGATATAGATTGGAAAGTAAAGATTGCAAAATAAAGATAGATGGAAACTTATATGATAAAAGATAGACCCGGGGGGCATAGGTTTCACTAGTGGCTTCTCTCAAGATAGCATAAGTATTACGGTGGGTGAACAAATTACTGACGAGCAATTGATAGAAAAGTGCATAGTTATGAGATTATCTAGGCATGATCATGTATATAGGCATCACGTCCGCAACAAGTAGATCGAAACGATTCTGCATCTACTACTATTACTCCACACATCGACCGACTCCTGCCTGCATCTAGAGTATTAAGTTCATAAGAACAGAGTAACACATTAAGCAAGATGACATGATCTAGAGGGATAAACTCAAGCATATGATATAAACCCCATCTTTTTATCCTTGATGGCAACAATACAATACGTGCCTTGCTGCCCCTACTGTCACTGGGAAAGGACACCGCAAGATTGAACCCAAAACTAAGCACTTCTCCCATTGCAAGAAAGATCAATCTAGTAGGCCAAACCAAACTGATAATTCGAAGAGACTTGCAAAGATAACCAATCACACATAAAAGAATTCAGAGAAGATTCAATTATTTCTCATAGATAAACTTGATCATAAACCCACAATTCATCGAATCTCGACAAACACACCGCAAAAAGAGTTAGATCGAATAGATCCAAGAAGATCGAGGAGAACTTGGTATTGAGATTCAAAGAGAGAGAGAAGAAGCCATCTAGATAATAACTATGGACCCGAAGGTCTGTGGTAAACTACTCACAACTCATCGGAGAGGCCTTGGAGATGATGTAGAGGCCCTCTGTGGTCGATTCCCCCTTCGGCAGAGCGCCGGCGAAGGCTCCAAGATGGGATCTCGCGGATACAGAAGGTTGCGGCGGTGGAATTAGGTTTTCATGGTGCTCCTGGATGTTCTCGCTGTACGTGGATATATATAGGAGGAAGAAGTAGGTCGGTGGAGCCACGAGGTGCCCACAAGGGTGGGGGGCGCGCCCACCCCCCTAGGGCGCGCCGGGAACCCTCGTGGCCGCCTCGTTTGCTGCCTGACGTCCACTCCAAGTCTCCTGGGTTGCGTTTGTTCCAAAAAGATCGCTCCCGAAGGTTTCATTCCGTTTGGACTCTGTTTGATATTCCTTTTCTTCGAAACACTAAAATAGGCAAAAAAACAGCAATTCGGGCTGGGCCTCCGGTTAGTAGGTTAGTCCCAAAAATGATATAAAAGTGTAAAGTAAAGCCCATAAACATCCAAAACATGTAATATAATAGCATGGAACAATCAAAAATTATAGATACGTTGGAGACGTATCAAGCATCCCCAAGCTTAATTCCTGCTCATCCTCGAATAGGTAAATGATAAAAACAGAATTTTTGATGTGGAATGCTACCTAGCATAATTCTCAATGTAATGTTGTTTATTGTGGCATGAATGTTCAGATCCAAATGATTCAAGATAAAAGCTTATAAAACATAAAAATAATAATGCTTCGGAGCATACTAACAAATAATCATGTCCTATCAAAATAGCATAGCCAAAGAAAGCTTATCCCTACAAAATCATATAGTTAGGCCATGCTTCATTTTCATTACACAAAATACTGTTGGGGAACGTAGTAATTTCAAAAAAAAATCCTACGCACACGCAAGATCATGGTGATGGCATAGCAACGAGAGGGGAGAGTATAGTCCACGTACCCTCGTAGACCGAAAGCGGAAGCGTTATGACAACGCGGTTGATGTAGTTGTACGTCTTCACGATCCGACCGATCCAAGCACCGAACATATGGGGCCTCCGAGTTCAGCACATGTTCAGCTCGATGACGATCTCCGGTCTCCGATCCAGCGAAGCTCCGGAGATGAGTTCTGTCAGCACGACGGCGTGGTGACGATGATGATGTTCTACCGGCGCAGGGCTTCGCCTAAACTCCGCGATGATATGACCGAGGTGGAATATGGTGGAAGGGGGCACCGCACACGGCTAAGGAACGATCCGTAGATCAACTTGTGTGTCTTTGGGGTGCCCCCCATCCCCATATATAAAGGAGCCAGGGGGGAGGAGGCGGCCGGCCAAGGAGGGCGCGCCAAGGGGGGAGTCCTACTCCCACCGGGAGTAGGACTCCCTTCTTTCCAAGTAGGAGTAGGAGAAAGGGGGAAAGAGGAGGAAGAGGGGAAGGAAAGGGGGGCGCCGCCCCCCTTCCCTTGTCCTATTCGGACTAGGAGGGGGAGGGGCGCGCGGCCCCCTCCTGGCTCCTTCCCTCTTCTCCCTCGTGGCCCATGTAGGCCCAATAACCCCCCGAGGGGTTCCGGTAACCTCCCGGTACTCCCGTAAAATGTCGATTTCACCCGGAACGATTCCGATGTCCAAATATAGGCTTCCAATATATCGATCTTTATGTCTCGACCATTTCGAGACTCCTCGTCATGTCCGTGATCACATCCGGGACTCCGAACAAACTTCGGTACATCAAAACTTATAAACTCATAATAAAACTGTCATCGTAACGTTAAGCGTGCGGACCCTACGGGTTCGAGAACTATGTAGACATGACCTAGAACCATTCTCAGTCAATAACCAATAGCGGGACCTGGATGCCCATATTGGTTCCTATATATTCTACGAAGATCTTTATCGGTCAAACCGCATAACAACATACGTTGTTCCCTTTGTCATCGGTATGTTACTTGCCCGAGATTTGATCGTCGGTATCCAATACCTAGTTCAATCTCGTTACCAGCAAGTCTCTTTACTCGTTCTGTAATACATCATCTTATAACTAACTCATTAGTTACAATGCTTGCAAGGCTTAGGAGATGAGTATTATCGAGAGGGCCCAGAGATACCTCTCCGACAATCGGAGTGACAAAACCTAATCTCGAATTATGCCAACCCAACATGTACCTTCGGAGACACATGTAGAGCACCTTTATAATCACCCAGTTACGTTGTGATGTTTGGTAGCACACAAAGTGTTCCTCCGGTAAATGGGAGTTGCATAATCTCATAGTTGCAGGAACTTTTGTATAAGTCATGAAGAAAGCAATAGCAGTATACTAAACGATCAAGTGCTAGGCTAACGGAATGGGTAATGTCAATCACATCATTCTCTCAATGATGTGATCCCGTTAATCAAATGACAACACATGTCTATGGTTAGGAAACATAACCATCTTTGATTAATGAGCTAGTCAAGTAGAGGCATACTAGTGACATTAAGTTTGTCTATGTATTCACACATGTATCATGTTTCCGGTTAATACAATTCTAGCATGAATAATAAACATTTATCATGAAATAAGGAAATAAATAATAACTTTATTATTGCCTCTAGGGCATATTTCCTTCAGTCTCCCACTTGCACTAGAATCAATAATCTAGTTCACATCACCATGTGATTAACACCCATAGTTCACATCACCATGTGATTAACACCCATAGTTCACATCGTCATGTGATCAACACCCAAAGGGTTTACTAGAGTCAATAATCTAGTTCACATCGCTATGTGATTAACACCCAAAGAGTACTAAGGTAAGATCATGTTTTTCTCGTGAGAGAAGTTTAGTCAACGGGTCTATCACATTTAGAGCCGTATGTATTTTGAAAATATTCTATGTCTACAATGCTTTGCACGGAACTACTCTAGCTAATTGCTCCCACTTTTAATATGTATCCAGATTAAGACTTAGAGTCATCTGGATCAGTGCCAAAACTTGTATCGACGTAACCCTTTACGATGAACCTTTTGTCACCTCCATAATCGAGAAACATATCCTTATTCCACTAAGGATAATTTTGACCAATGTCCAGTGATCTACTCCTAGATCACTATTGTACTCCCTTGCCAAACCAAGGCAGAGTATACAATAGGTCTGGTCCATAGAATGGCATACTTTTATAGAACCTATGACTGAAGCATAGGGAATGACTTTCATTCTCTTTCTATTTTCTGCTGTGGTCAGGGTTTGAGTCTTACTCAATTTCACACCTTGTAACACAGGCAAGAAACTCTTTCTTTGACTGTTCCATTTTGAACTATTTCAAAATCTTGTCAAGGTATGTACTCATTGAAAATCTTATCAAGCGTCTTGATCTATCTCAATAGATCTTGATGCTCAATATGTAAGTAGCTTTACTGAGGTCTTTATTTTAAAGAACTCCTTTCAAACACTCCTTTATGCTTTGCAGAATAATTCTACATTATTTCCGATCAACAATATGTCATTCACATATACTTATCAGAAATGCTGTAGTGCTCCCACTCACTTTCTTGTAAATACAGGCTCTGTACAAAACTATATGCTTTGATCAACTCATCAAAGCGTATATTCCAACTCCGAGATGCTTGTACCAGTCCATAGATGGATCGCTGGAGCATGCACATTTTGTTAGTACCTTTAGGATTGACAAAACCTTCTGGTTGCATCATATACAACTCTTCTTTGAGAAAACCATTAAGGAATGCAGTTTTGACATCCATTTGCCAGATTTCATAAATTGTGGCAATTGCGAACATGATTCGGACAGACTTAAGCATCGCTACAGTTGAGAAAATCTCATTGTAGTCAACACCTTGAACTTGTCAAAAACCTTTTTGCGACAAGTCGAGCTTTGTAGATAGTAACACTACTATCAACGTCTGTATTCCTCTTGAAGATCCATTTATACAATATGGCTTGCCGATCATCGCGCAACTCCACCAACGTCCACACTTTGTTCTCATACATGGATCCCATCTCAGATTTCATGGCCTTAAGCCATTTTGCGGAATCTAGGCTCATCATCGCTTCCTCATAGTTCGTAGGTTCATCATGGTCTAGTAACATGACTTCCAGAACAGGATTACCGTACCACTCTGGTGCGGACCGTACTCTGGAAGACCTACGAGGTTCTGTAGTAACTTGATCTGAAGTTTCATGATCATCATCATTAGCTTCCTCACTAATTGGTGTAGAAATCACTGGAACTGATTTCAGTGATGAACAATTTTCCAATTCGGGAGAAGGTACAGTTACCTCATCAAGCTCTACTTTCCTCCCACTCACTTCTTTCGAGAGAAACTCCTTCTCTAGAAAGGATCCATTTTTAGCAACGAATATCTTGCCTTCGGATCTGTGATAGAAGGTGTACCCAACAATTTCCTTTGGGTATTCTATGAAGACGCACTTCTCCGATTTGGGTTCGAGCTTATCAGGATGAAACTTTTTCACATAAGCATCGCAGCCCCAAACTTTAAGAAACGACAACTTGGGTTTCTTGCTAAACCACAGTTCATATGGTGTCGTCTCAACGGATTTAGATGGTGCCCTTTTAACGTGAATGCAGCTGTCTCTAATGCATAACCCAAAAACAATAGTGGTAAATCAGTAAGAGACATCATAGATCGCACTATATCTAATAAAGTGCGGTTATGATGTTCGGACACACCATAACATTGTGGTGTTCCAGGTGGTGTGAGCTGTGAAACTATTCCACATTGTTTTAATTGAAGACCAAACTCGTAACTTAAATATTCATCTCCGCGATCAGATCACAGAAACTTTATTTTCTTGTTACGATGATTTTTCCACTTCACTCTGAAATTCTTTGAACCTTTTAACTATTTCAGACTTATGTTTCATCAAGTAGATATACCCATATCTGCTCAAATCATCTTGTGAAGGCCAGAAAATAACGATACTTGCCACGAGCATCAACACTCATTGGATCGCATACATCGGTATGTATTATTTCCAATAAGTCAGTAGCTTGTTCCATTGTTCCGGAGAACGGAGTTTTAGTCATCTTGCACAAAAGGCACGATTCGCAAGCATCAAATGATTCATAACCAAGTGATTCCGAAAATCCATCTTTATGGAGTTTCTTCATGCGTTTTACGCCGATATGACCCAAACGGCAGTGCCACAAATAATTTGCACTATTAACTTTGCATCTTTTGGCATCAATATTATGAATATGTGTATTACTATGATCGAGATCCAACAAACTATTTTTATTGGGTGTATAACCATCGAAGGTCTTATTCATGTAACTAGAATAACAATTATTCTTTAACTTTAAATGAATAACCGTATTGCAATAAACATGATCAAATCATATTCATGCTCAACGCAAACGCCAAATAACATTTATTTAGGTTTAACACTAATCCCGAAAGTATAGGGAGTGTGCGATGATGATCATATCAATCTTGGAACTATTTCCAACACTCATCGTCAATTCACCCTCAACTAGTCTCTGTTTATTTTGTATCTCCTGTTTCGAGTTACTAATCTTAGCAACCGAACAAGTATCAAATACTCAGGGGCTACTATAAACACTAGTAAGGCACACATCAATAATCTGTATATCAAATATACCCTTGTTCACTTTGCCATCCTTCTTATCCACCAAATATTCCGGGCATCTCCGCTTCCAGTGACCATTTCCTTTGCAGTGTAAGCACTTAGTTTCAGGCTTTGGTCCAGCTTTGGGCTTCTTCGCGGGAGTGACAACTTGCTTGCCATTCTACTTGAAGTTCCCTTTCTTTCCCTATGCCCTTTTCTTGAAACTAGTGGTCTTGTCAATCATCAACACTTGATGCTCTTTCTTGATTTCTACCTTCGTCGATTTCAACATCACAAAGAGCTTGGGAATCGTTTTTGTCATCCCTTGCATACTATGGTTCATCACAAAGTTCCAATAACTTGGTGATGGTGACTAGAGAACTCTGTCAATCACTATCTTATCTGGAAGATCAACTCCCACTTGATTCAAGCGATTGTAGTCCCCAGACAATCTGAGCACATGCTCACTAGTTGAGCGATTCTCCTCCATCTTTTAGCTATAGAACTTGTTGGAGACATCATATCTCTCAACTCGGGTATTTGCTTAAAATATTAACTTCAATTCCTGGATCATCTCATATGGTCCATGACGTTCAAAACATCTTTGAAGTCCCGATTCTAAGCCGTTAAGCATGGTGCACTAAACTATCAAGTAGTCATCATATTGAGCTAGCCAAACGTTCATAACGTCTGCATCTGCTCCTGCAATAGGTCTGTCACCTAGCGGTGCATTAAGGACATAATACTTCTGTGCAGCAATGAGGATAAACCTCAGATCACGGATCGAATCCGCATCATTGCTACTAACATTTTTCAACACAATTTTTCTCTAGGAACATATCAAAATAAACATATGAAAGCAACAACGCGAGCTATTGATCTATAACATAATTTGCAAAATACTACCAGGACTAAGTTCATGATAAATTAAAGTTCAATTAATCATATTACTTAAGAACTCCCACTTAGATAGACATCCCTCTAATCCTCTAAGTGATTACGTGATCCATATCAACTAAACCATAACCGATCATCACGTGAGATGGAGTAGTTTTCAATGGTGAGCATCACTATGTTGATCATATCTACTATATGATTCACGCTCGACCTTTCGGTCTCCGTGTTCCGAGGCCATATCTGCATATGCTAGGCTCGTCAAGTTTAACCTGAGTATTCCGCGTGTGCAAAACTGGCTAAGCACCCGTTGTAGATGGACGTAGAGCTTATCACACCCGATCATCATGTGGTGTCTGGGCACGACGAACTTTGGCAACGGTGCATACTCAGGGAGAACACTTCTTGATAATTTTAGTGAGAGATCATCTTAAAATGCTACCGTCAATCAAAGCAAGATAAGATGCATAAAGGATAAACATCACATGCAATCAATATAAGTGATATGATATGGCCATCATCATCTTGTGCTTGTGATCTCCATCTCCGAAGCACCGTCATGATCACCATCGTCACCGGCACGACACATTGATCTCCATCGTAGCATCGTTGTCGTTTACACCATCTATTGCTTCTACGACTATCGCTACCGCTTAGTGATAAAGTAAAGCAATTGCAGGGCGTTTGCATTTCATACAATAAAGCGACAACCATATGGCTCCTGCCAGTTGCCGATAACTTCGGTTACAAAACATGATCATCTCATACAATAAAATATAGCATCACATCTTGGCCATATCACATCACATCATGCCCTGCAAAAACAAGTTAGACGTCCTCTACTTTGTTGTTTCAAGTTTTACGTGGCTGCTACGGGCTTAGCAAGAACCGTTCTTACCTACGCATCAAAACCACAACGATAGTTCGTCAAGTTGGTGCTGTTTTAACCTTCGCAAGGACCGGGCGTAGCCACACTCGATTCAGCTAAAGTGAGAGAGACAGACACCCGCCAGCCACCTTTAAGCACGAGTGCTCGTAACGGTGAAACCAGTCTCGCGTAAGCGTACGCGTAATGTCGGTCCGGGCCGCTTCATCTCACAATACCGCCGAACCAAAGTATGACATGCTGGTAAGCAGTATGACTTGTATCGCCCACAACCCACTTGTGTTCTACTCATGCATATAACATCAACGCATAAAACCTAGGCTCGGATGCCACTGTTGGGGAACGTAGTAATTTCAAAAAAAATTCCTACGCACACGCAAGATCATGGTGATGGCATAGCAACGAGAGGGGAGAGTATAGTCCACGTACCCTCGTAGACCGAAAGCGAAAGCGTTATGACAACGCGGTTGAGTCGTACGTCTTCACGATCCGACCGATCCAAGCATCAAACATACGGGGCCTCCGAGTTCAGCACACGTTCAGCTCGATGACGATCTCCGGTCTCCGATCCAGCGAAGCTCCGGAGATGAGTTCTGTCAGCACGACGGCATGGTGACGATGATGATGTTCTACCGGCGCAGGGCTTCACCTAAACTCCGCGACGATATGACCGGGGTGGAATATGGTGGAAGGGGGCACCGCACACGGCTAAGGAACGACCCGTAGATCAACTTGTGTGTCTTTGGGATGCCCCCTCCCCCCGCCCCCGTATATAAAGGAGCCAGGGGGGAGGAGGCGGCCGGCCAAGGAGGGCGCGCCAAGGGGGGAGTGCTACTCCCACCGGGAGTAGGACTCCCTTCTTTCCAAGTAGGAGTAGGAGAAAGGGGGAAAGAGGAGGAAGAGGGGAAGGAAGGGGGGGGGGCGCCCCCCCCCTTCCCTTGTCCTATTCGGACTAGGAGGGGGAGGGGCGCGCGGCCCCCTCCTGGCTCCTTCCCTCTTCTCCCTCGTGGCCCATGTAGGCCCAATAACCCCCCGGGGGGTTCCGGTAACCTCCCGGTACTCCGGTAAAATGCCGATTTCACCTGGAATGATTCCGATGTCCAAATATAGGCTTCCAATATATCGATCTTTATGTCTCGACCATTTAGAGACTCCTCGTCATGTCCGTGATCACATCCGGGACTCCGAACAAACTTCGGTACATCAAAACTTATAAACTCATAATAAAACTGTCATCGTAACGTTAAGAGTGCGGACCCTACGGGTTCGAGAACTATGTAGACATGACCTAGAACCATTCTCGGTTAATAACCAATAGCGGGACCTGGATGCCCATATTGGTTCCTACATATTCTACGAAGATCTTTATCGGTCAAACCGCATAACAACATACGTTGTTCCCTTTGTCATCGGTATGTTACTTGCCCGAGATTTGATCGTCGGTATCCAATACCTAGTTCAATCTCGTTACCGGCTAGTCTCTTTACTCGTTCTGTAATACATCATCTTATAACTAACTCATTAGTTACAATGCTTGCAAGGCTTAGGAGATGAGTATTACCGAGAGGGCCCAGAGATACCTCTCCGACAATCGGAGTGACAAAACCTAATCTCGAATTATGCCAACCCAACATGTACCTTCGGAGACACCTGTAGAGCACCTTTATAATCACCCAGTTACGTTGTGATGTTTGGTAGCACACAAAGTGTTCCTCCGGTAAACGGGAGTTGCATAATCTCATAGTTGCAGGAACTTTTGTATAAGTCATGAAGAAAGCAATAGCAGTATACTAAACGATTAAGTGCTAGGCCAACGGAATGGGTCATGTCAATCACATCATGTCTATGGTTAGGAAACATAACCATCTTTGATTAATGAGCTAGTCAAGTAGAGGCATACTAGTGACATTAAGTTTGTCTATGTATTCACACATGTATCATGTTTCCGGTTAATACAATTCTAGCATGAATAATAAACATTTATCATGAAATAAGGAAATAAATAATAACTTTATTATTGCCTCTAGGGCATATTTCCTTCAAATACTCCCATCATGCACAACCCCGATGATGAGCCGAGCAATTGGTTCATACTTTTTAACGCTTCAGCTTTTTCAACTCTTACGCAATACATGAGCGCAAGCCATGGACATAGCACTATCACTACAAAAAAAAAGACACATCCGTGACATTTTGGGCCGAACGAATTTTTATTCTGTCATACATATGACACTTCTATGACGATAATTGTGACAAAACCCGGTATCATCATAGATGTGGTGGTCTCCTACTTCTATGACAAAAAATCATGACAGAAAATGGGCTTTTCGTCCTGGGCGGGCCGGAGACGCAGCTGCATGACATTTTTTGGGCCGTCCATGACGGAAAAAACCGTGGTAGAAGCGAGGGGGAGGAAAATTTCGGGGAGTTGCCGGTTACGGTGGGAGAGCGATGCGCGTTTCTCTCATACGTACGCGCGTGTGTGCGAGGCGTTGGCTCTAACTGAAGCCGAGCGAGGTGTTGGGCTCTAACTGAACCCGAGCGATTGCACTGCAGGCTACGCGTTACTGAACCCGAGGGATCGATCGATGGCTGTTAACTGAACCCGATGGAGCGATTCCTTCGCTACTGCTGCTAACTGAAGCCGATCGATTGGATGAACAATGAGCGTTGCGGGGGGGTTTGGATGAACAGTGAGCGGTGGCGTTGCCTCTGGATGAATAGGAACCCGTGGTGTGGAGGGCTGGATGAACAGTAGACGGTGGAGGGGTGGCCGTGGAGGGGTGGTTGAACAGGACCCCGTGGTGTGGAGGGCTGGATGAACAGTAGACGGTGGAGGGGTGGCCGTGGAGGGGTGGTTGAACAGGACCCCATGGTGTGGAGGGCTGGATGAACAGTAGACGATGGAGGGGTGCCCGTGGAGGGGTGGTTGAACAGTAGCTGATGGAGTAGCGCGCGGTGGAGGCTGGATGAACAGGAGCCCGTGGAGGCTGGATGAACAGGAGCCCGTGGAGGCTGGAGGAGGTCGACGGTAGCCCGTGGAGGCTGGAGGAGGTCGACGGTGGAGATGAACAGTATCCCGTGGAGTCCCGTTTTGCGGTACGCCACACCCCTCCCCCCATTTCGACCGTAGCGCTCCAACACAAGTCCGTTTCGTCCATTTTGCAGTACGCCACACCCCTCCCGATGAACAGGACCCCCGTTTCGACCGTAGGAGGTCCGTTTCCTCCGTTTTGCGGTACGCCACACCCCTCCCGATCAACAGGACCCCCGTTTCGACCGTAGGAGGTCCGTTTCGTCCGTTCTGCGGTAAGCCATGCCTCGTTTCCATCGCTAGTTCCGTCCAAGCCGGTTGGCTCCCACGCGTTCCGTTGCCTCCCGATGAACACGACGCATTCCGTTGCCTCCCGATGAACACGACGCATTCCGTTGCCTCTCGATGAACTTGCGAAAGTGAGATTTGATAGAGATAATAAGATAAGATAAATATTTTTGGTATTTTTATGATAGAGATTGGAAAGTAAAGATTGCAAAATAAAGATAAATGGAAACTTATATGATAAAAGATAGACCCGGGGGCCATAGGTTTCACTAGTGGCTTCTCTCAAGATAGCATAAGTATTACGGTGGGTGAACAAATTACTGTCGAGCAATTGATAGAAAAGTGCATAGTTATGAGATTATCTAGGCATGATCATGTATATAGGCATCACGTCCGCAACAAGTAGATCGAAACAATTCTGCATCTACTACTATTACTCCACACATCGACTGACTCCTGCCTGCATTTAGAGTATTAAGTTCATAAGAACAGAGTAGCGCATTAAGCAAGATGACATGATGTAGAGGGATAAACTCAAGCAATATGATATAAACCCCATCTTTTTATCCTTGATGGCAACAATACAATATGTGCCTTGTTGCCCCTGCTGTCACTGGGAAAGGACACCGCAAGATTGAACCCAAAGCTAAGCACTTCTCCCATTGCAAGAAAGATCAATCTAGTAGGCCAAACTAGACTGATAATTCGAAGAGACTTGTAAAGATAACCAATCAAACATAAAAGAATTCAGAGAAGATTCAAATATTTCTCATAGATAAACTTGATCATAAACCCACAATTCATCGGATCTCGACAAACACACCGCAAAAAGAGTTACATTGAATAGATCTCCAAGAAGATCGAGGAGAACTTGGTATTGAGATTCAAAGAGAGAGAAGAAGCCATCTAGCTAATAACTATGGACCCGAAGGTCTGTGGTAAACTACTCACAACTCATCGGAGAGGCCTTGGAGATGATGTAGAGGCCCTCCGTGGTCGATTCCCCCTCCGGCGGAGCGCCGGCGAAGGCTCCAAGATGGGATCTCGCAGATACAGAAGGTTGCGGTGGAGGAATTAGGTTTTCGTGGTGCTCCTGGATGTTCTTGGGGTACGTGGATATATATAGGAGGAAGAAGTAGGTGAGTGGAGCCACGAGGGGCCCACAAGGGTGGGGGGCGTGCCCACCCCCCTAGGGCGCGCCGGACACCCTCATGGCCGCCTCGTTTGCTGCTTGACGTCCACTCTAAGTCTCCTGGGTTGCGTTTGTTCCAAAAAGATCGCTCCCGAAGGTTTCATTCCGTTTGGACTCCGTTTGATATTCCTTTTCTTCGAAAAAATGAAATAGGCAAAAAACAGCAATTCGGGCTGGGCCTCCGGTTAGTAGGTTAGTCCCAAAAATGATATAAAAGTGTAAAGTAAAGCCCATAAACATCCAAAATTACAAAACAGTATAACTCAGCCACCTACAGCTTCCCACAGCGAGTTGAGATCCTTGATCGTCCGATCAAACTAAACAATGGAGTAGATTGCTCGGTCGTTCCAGCACAGCCGGAGGCAGTTTCACCTCGCAACCCGAGCGCCCCTGAAGTTAATGGGCTGCTGCTCCCGACATCCACCTGGGCGCGTTCTCATGAATTGGGCCAAGACTGTGCGGCCCATATCTTTCTTAATGGCCGATATGCGCGGGCCACGCAGGAGAGAGAAATCTGTCAGCCACAAGCCTTCTCCTCTTATCTACAAACCTAATCCTATCACGACGGATGATCGACAGTAACGGCGACGGTGACAAAGGCAGATCCGGTAATGGTGCATGCCGGCCTTGGTGACGGTGCACAGCAGCGCCCAGAATCCTACCTCCATGACGATGAGATTTTGCTCACCTTCCTCTACCCCATGGGGCTCGCCTCTCTCCCCTCATTGTCAACGGTGAGGCAATTGCGTTGGTACGCTGGGTGTCGGGGTTTAACAATCGCGACTAAGCTCTGAAGCGCCCAAATCCGGTTTAACAATTTCCAGTTCAAAAAGGAATTAACTTCTCGCAAGTTCGAGTTTAAAGACCCTCAGAAAAATTTCCGGCTTTAAAAGAAGGATTCCGGTTCAATATCCGGCTCAAGGGGAAAATGTCTCCCACAAAGCTTTGAAGCTCTCCATATCCGGTTCAAGATCCCGGTTTAAGAAGAATTTATCTCTTGCAAAAAGTTAAAATTGCCAAAGAGGACCTGCTGCCATGATGCACGGTTCAAACATGGGTATCCTGCCTTTATTAGCCCGACATATTATTGATCACATGGGGGCTTCTGCTTCATAAAGCGGGGTTTCTGTTCTTTTTATATCATGCGTGGTTACATGCAGTGGCTCTGTTTTTTAAACGGCCTCCGGTTTACCCCTTGACATTTGCTTTTTATATATCACTGGGGGCCTTGGTCGTGTCCGAACCAACGAACACCCTTTGATAGGCGACAACCACCAGATCATTTGGGGACATGGTCAAGTCTGAACCAGTCATGCCTCTTGGTCGGCCTAAGGCCACAATATCACTTGGGGGCATGGTCGAACCCGAACCATTGTCACGCCTCTTGATCTGGCATATATGCCACGAGTCATTTGGAGACCTGGCTGACTTGAATCATTGTCACTCCTATTGGGGGCCTTGATCCTGTCCGACCATGGTAATACCATCTGAACAAGCTCAGTATAGCATATTTTTTCAAACGGTTTTTATCATTGCCTTTGCTTCCATGTTATTTTCATGGTTTGTTTGTTCTTTGCTTTTGTCAGATTTCTTTTATGTCGACAAACACCTTTTTTCCGGTTCAGCCGATGGATTTGATTCCCCTTTAATCCGGAGACTATCTGCCCGGTTTGATTTTCTGTTACCATCCTATTATGGAGTAAACCGGTGTTTATCAACCCGGCTTGACTTTCAATTACAAGTTGTCAGTACATGATCAAATCATAATCCGGAGACTATCCGCCCGGTCTGGTTTGACTACGAGTCGCCAGTATTATATATGGTTAAACTGGTGTTTATCACAACCCGGTACGGTTTATCATAAACCGGCACAGTATGAAAGGAGTTATCATTACTCAAGGTTGGGATTATCATCCTTACTACAAAAAGTTGGTAAAGCCAACAATGTGATTCAATGTCATAGGTATGATATATTTCATATTTGATTATTCTTAAGTGCAGCCTTGGTTATAAACCTGGGTTATATGTTGGGCATTATGACCCGTCCGGCGGTAAACCGCCAGGACACTTTAAACTTGTTGTATGCAGGAACAGGTTGAATAAAGCATGATGATAAATTATCCGGTGTTTATTAAACCGGACAGGCTTTAAGACGATAAGTCGCCAGTATATGATGGAAAATTATCCGGTGTTTATTAAACCGGCCTGGCTTAAAGACGATAAGTCGCCAGTATATGATGGAAAATTATCCGGTGTTTATTAAACCGGCCTGGCTTTTGGACTATACGTCGCCAGTATATATTTGGATTGTGCCATTGGAATCATGCGCTTATAAATCATTGGATTATATTATTCAAATAGCCAAACTTGGCTGAATTTTCATTATGATACTGAATAAAGTTTTCATACCGGGTTATATTATCTTGAATAGCCAACATGGCTGGATTTTTGTTATGGTTATCAATAACCAGTATTATGACTGAGGTTTTCAAAGTCGCTTTAGCACAATGGTTGTTATTTTATCAATGGATATGACTTATTTTACAATTGAAGGAATAGTCCCGAGTTGCTGCAGGCTTACAACCCGGCACTTGGGGGCTACATTATTAAAGTTGAGATTACATCAAATATGCAAGTCTCATGTCGCTGCAAGCATGCACCATGATACTTGGGGGCTAATGCAAAGTCATTCTTTGTTCATCTTATTGAAGACCCGACTCATCACATTATAATGAGCCGGCCCTTGGGGGCTACCAATTGCTCCTATAAACAATTGAAGGTACAAAGTTTTTTATTCATTATATTGAAGGTCCACTGCTCAGTTGGTAAAGCACAAGGCTCTTAACCTTGTGGATGTGGATTCAAGTCCCATGATGGGGGTTACATCATATGATGTTATTTTTTGAAGCATATATCAAGTCCCAGCTCAATATTATCTTACTGAGCCGGCCCTTGGGGGCTACACATCATTGCTCAAATCTATATGATTATACCTACAAAGTCCCTGCTTAGTATTGCATAATGACCCGGCACTTGGGGGCTAAATAATATGGAGTATTCAGTTTTTACTAGAGATGAACAACATGGATTTCTTCAAAGTGGCAGTAATTGTATGGAAACAAGTCTCAAATCATCACATTGTTCAGTTCAAGACTTGGGGGCTACAGGTAATATGGATATAAGGGAGAAATATCTTCCAATTTTCAGTTTGAGCAAACCAAATTGACCCGGCATCACCAATCATCATGAACCGGCGTTGGCGACAAACATAACCCGGAATTATCAGTTTTTATAACCCGACAATGATGGTAATCATAAACCGGCAAGTTCTATATCTTCAGACCGGCTGAATATTAGCTGAGTATTCCAAGACCCACATTTCTCAAGCCGGCGCTTTGGAAGCCGACTCAAGTGGATTATTCTTCGCAATATTTTTCTATGAGAAACCAACATCAGCAATTGAGTATGACGCTGGCTTATTGACCTGGATTTTTCTAGGAGGAGGAAATGACAAGGACTTAAGGATGATCAAGTGCCGGTTTACAAGAATTCTTAACCCGGAGCACAACCTATCAAGTTTGTTCTTGTGTTTATTTTACAGGATCAGTTTAACATGGATAAATCCAAATTAAACTGGGGGCTAATGTCGGGGATATACCCCGCTGTGTAAACCGGCCGGAAGTTTAACCCGGCCGGACTGGGCGACTCACTGATAACCCGCCCGGAGCTTGGCGGTTCACGGGATACCCGCCCGGTCTTGGCGGTTCATTCGTAACCCGGCGGGCGGGTCAGATGGATGACGAGGCCCATGGCCCAGAAGGCCGGTTCACGTTTAACGGTGGGCCGGTTTAAGAGGAAAGGCATGAGGAATATTTACCTTACAAGGAGTTAAGACTAGGACTTGTATCCGGTTTGTATTAGAGATAGACTAGTCCTAATCCTAATAGGACTCCACATGTAACCCGCCCCTTCAACATATATAAGGAGGGGCAGGGCTCCCTAAAGAGGGACAAGTTACAAGCGACAAGCAAGAAGCAATAATCTCTAGGACTAGACACAAAGAGGAGAGCCGGTTTACGGTGACTCCCTCATGATGATAATGAGACCTAGCCTCAAACAGCATGTAGGGTTTTTACCGGATGATGTTTCCCGGGGCCCGAAGCTGTCTAAATCCCTGTCTTGTGTTGCGTCTCTCGATTCCGCTCAACCCCTCTCAAGCTACCACATAGATGCGTTGGCCTCGCGACTAAGTCCTTACCCTAGGACATCTGCCGTGACAAATCCACGACACTGGGCATGAGAATAGCAACCCACAATCGTAGGTCTACATCCGGAAGGCCACATTATGATCGCCAGATCACGCAGTGATGTATGCATTCCTCTATCTCTGCTGATTTCTCATCAATCACTAAACTATGTCCCTTGATTTTTACCAATTTGTAAAACATGTCAGTAATGTGAAGAAGCTTTGGGAGAATGTTTACGGGGTTGTCTGAGAGATGCTGCAGCAGCAGCGGTGAAAGAGCTGCTGCCCTCGTCGGCGTCAGTCTGATCAACATGAGTTCCTCGGCCAACAACATCAGGTTCAGATTCAGGTTCAGGTACCACCAACGAGTACCACTCCACTTACATCGGCACCCCCGACAAACTCTTCAATGACTCCCACAATAGTAAGGCATGCTCCATTGTTCTACTAATCTTTTTGTGTGTGTGTGTGAACCACACTATTCTACTAAAACTAACTTATGTGCGCAGCAAAGAAAATGTTAGTGTCTTTCTCTATATTTGCGCATATTGTTTGGTTAGATTCAAGGGAATGCAAGGATGAGAGGAGCATCAAAGGCTGGTATGTCATTGTGTCCAACAAATACACCTCCCAGATTCTCACCTAAGATTCATCCTCATCTTCTTGTTCTTCAGAATGGTCTGCTACCTCCGGTCCGACCTGTTCAGCAGGTCTGTGCTAATGGTCCATTCAATGTGGACGTGGATTCTTGGTAGGATACTGAATCTGCTAGGGATGATGGAGATGAGAACGATGAAACTGGGAGAATTTCCAGATAATCTGGGTTAAGTTTCTGCGTCTTGCTAACAGGTTTGGGAAAGCGACTCACAATATGGTGGTCTCACAGGTTCTTTACCGGCTCAGGCTTCACAAAACGATTAGAAGAAATGGTCCTGGTGTTTTTAACTTTGACCGAGCACAAGAGATGGCAGAACGGCTTGATGCTGCTGGAAATTACTTTGGTCCTTTAATTGTTGATTAGTTGTATATGTATTATACTCATGAAAACCACCTTAATACCAGAATCCAATTGTTACGTGTGGAATTAATCCGGCGAATTTTGCAACCTCGGAATAACGACATTGCTTGTAGTGTGCTTTTTGTAGTGTAATCAGGATTAGTGATGTTTGACAGATTCTGCAGCCACAAAATAACTTTAAGAGAATGAACGTGTTAGAGTGCACTAACCGACGGTGTGACTGCAGATTCTGGTGGCTGATATTGTTGATGTTACAATCACATGTGATGGAGCAACCACTCTGAGGATTTTAGAAATTGAGGATCTAGCAGGGAAGGTGATGCCTAATTGCACCCGGAAGTCGTCAGTATATACCACACTAATTAATTTCTTTACTACGTAAATGTTGCTTATTTTAGTTGATGAACAATTGTTCCATGTATTAAGCTGTCTAGGTTTTTTTTTCTCCTGCATGATGGAGTGGGTTGGATCTACTTGTTGCTAAAAGTGCGTATATCATTCATTTCTAAATTCTAATACTTACGGGATACTTACTTGATAATTTCTATCATTCTTATCTCAAGATGGATGGGCGCGGCAACGCGCGCCTTTATGTTCTAGTAGGTAATATAATAGCATGGAACAATCAAAAATTATAGATACGTTGGAGACGTATCAAGGGGAAACCCTTCTCCCATCTAGGGGAGGTCAAGGAAGAAGAAGAAGGAGGGGGCTCTCTCCCACTCTCTCCCGGTGGCGCTGGAATGGCGCCGGGGCAATCATCTTGTGACAGCGATCTACACCAACACCTCCAGCATCTTCACCAACATCTTCATCACCTTCCCTCCATCCATATTCAGCGGTCCACTCTCCCGCAACCCGCTGTACCCTCTACTTGAACATGGTGCTTTATGCTTCGTATTATTATCCAATGATGTGTTGTCATCCTATGATGTTTCAGTAGATTTTTGTTGTCCTATCGGTGATTGGTGAATTGCTATGATTTGTTTAATTTGCTTCTAGTTATGTTGCTGTCCTTTGGTGCCACCATATGAGCGTGCGTGTGGATCACACCAGAGGGTTAGTTGTATGTTGATAGGACTATGTATTGGAGGGCAAGGGTGATAGCAGCTTCAGCCTAGCATAGAAATTGAGGCATACGGGATTGAAGGGGGACCAATATATCTTAAGGCTATGGTTGGGTTTTACCTTAATGAATGACAATAGTTGCGGATGATTGCTGGAGTTCCAATCATAAGTGCATAGAATTCCAAGTAAGGGATGACATGCTAGCAATGGCCACTCCCACATTAAACTTGCTATCGGTCTAGTAATGTAGTCAATTGCTTAGGGACAATTCCCCAACTCCTACCACCACTTCTCAACACTCGGTATACTAACTTAATTGTTTATTTATCTAAACAGCCCCTAGTTTCTATTATCTTGCAAACCTATCCCCAACACCTACAAAGTACTTCTAGTTTCATACTTGTTCTATGTAAAGCGAATGTTAAGCGTGTGTAGAGTTGTATCGATGGTCGATAGAACTTGAGAGAATATTTTTTTCTACCTTTAGCTCCTCGTTGGGTTCGACACTCTTACTTATCGAAAGAGGCTACAGCTGATTCCCTAGACTTGTGGGTTATCAAGACCTTTTTCTGGCGCCGTTGCCGGGGAGCAATTGTGTGGGGTGAATATTCTCGTGTGTGCTTGTTTGCCTTATCACTAAGTAGATTTTATTTGCTATTCTAAGTTGCTCTTTATCTTTAGTTATGGATATGGAACACGAAATACCAAAAAATTAGGCGTACTAGCTACTCATGGAGATGGGGAACCTCCTAAAATCCTCGATGCTCGCTATGTGGAAAGTATTAAACACTACTTTGATAATCCTAAGAAAACCTCGTTCAACTTGATAATGGGAGACACATTGGATCAATGTGAATACTTTATGGATTATCGCTTGACTCTAAAAGGAAAATTGTTATGGGATCAAATTCATATGTTGCATTGGTGTGCTTGGAATGTATGCCAGAGATATGATACCTGTTGCGCTAGGATGAAGGCTCCACACCTTTCCTTTTCATGTAAATTTAATGATAATGAAACCTTGGCTTCTTATGCTAATGCTATATATGATTGCTATGATGTGGAACAAATAGAAGAATTTGTTGCTTTTAAGGGTTCTTATGAAATTGAATCTTTGTTTGAAAAGTGTGAACATTTTGATGATGCTCTTTACAGACCTGAAAATTATGCTATATTTAAATATTGCTATGAGAAATGTGAATATAATGCCGATATTAATGAGTTTATTGAGAAAGTCTCCGCTATCCAAGAAGAGACTAATATTTTGTAGGAATCTATGGTAGAAGAAATTTATGACACTATGAGCTCATTAGATGAAAAAGATGAGGGGAGCGAAGAACAAAAGGAGGAAGAGCGGATTGATCACCCGTGCCCACCTTCTAATGAGAGTAACTCTTTATCCCATACGTTGTTTATATTTCCCTTCGTGCTTACCGAAGGATGAATGCTATGATGATTGCTATGATCCCTTGGATTTGTTTGAAATATCCCTTTTTGATGAACTTGATGCTTTCTATGCTTGTGCCCATGATGCCAATATGAATTATGCTTATGGAGATGAACTTGCTATAGTTCCTGTTGCTATTGCACCCACGCATGATAGTCCTATTATCTTTTTGAATTCTCCCAGCTACACTATATCAGAGAAATTCGTGCTTATTAAGGATTATATTAATGGGTTGCGTTTTACTACTACACATGATGGTTTTGATAAATATAATATGCATGTGCATGCTGCTCCTACTTGGAATTATTATGAGAGAGAAACTACTTCTCTGCCTCTCTATGTTTCTAGTACTATAAAATTGCAAGAAATTGTTTATACTATGCATTGGCCTTTACTTGATGTGCATGAATTGTTCTTTTATGACATGTCGATGTATAGGAAGAGAGTCAGACTTCATTGTTTGATGATATATGTTGCTTTGTGCTCAATACGAAATTAATAATCATTGTTAATTAAAAATGGCTTTGATATACCTTGGGATCCAGGTGGATCAATTGCTTGAGCACTATATGCCTAGCTTAATGGCTTTAAAGAAAGCGTTGCCAGCGAGACAACCCAGAAGTTTTAGAGAGTCATTTATTTTTGTTTTGTGCTTTTATAAAGTGTAAAAACAAAAAAATAAAGCGGGGAACCTAAAACTTTTTCAAAAAGAAAAGTGAAAGTAAGAAAGACGAGCACCGTTGAAGTAGGGGAGCTCCTTGAACTTTGTTCATGCCCATGGAAACTTTGCAAACCTTGATTACATAAACTTTTAAACAACAATAATTATCCCCTTGTACAAATCCATTGTATTATAAAAATAATGTGCCGAGATTTGCCTTTAGGATGATTAGATTGCTTGTTTGGTTTGTACAGTGCAAAAACAGAAACTTTAGCTGTAGTTTGTGAATTTAAATTTTTTACTGGAACGTCAAAAGTTTCTGAAATTTTTACACAATACTTCTATGCAATATTTTTATTTTGTCCTAAGTTTTCAGAATTTTTGGAGTTACAAAAGTATGGTAGATGTTCAGATTGCTACAAATTGTTCTGTTTTTGATAGATTCTGTTTTTGATGCATTGTTTTACGTGTTTTGATGAATCTATGGATTGTATCGGTGATATAAGTCGTGGTGAAGTTAGATTACAATAGTTATAATGCAAAAGTAAAATATGAATGAGTTTTCAACAGTACTTAAAGTGGTGATTTGCTCTATTATACTAACGGATCTCACGAGGGGTTTTGTTAAGTTTTGTGTGATTGAAGTTTTCAAGTTTTGGGTGAGATCATGATGGATGAAGGAATAATGAGTGGCAAGAGACTAAGCTTGGGGATTCCCGAGGCACCCCAAGGTAATATTCAAGGACTCCCAAGCTACTAAGCTTGGGGATGCCCCGGAAGGCATCCCCTGTTTCTTCTAACGACCATCGGTAATTTTACTTGGAGCTATATTTTTATTCATCACATGATATGTGCAAATTCTTGGAGCGTCTTTTGTGTTTATTTTTCCTTCTTATTTTATGCACCATGCTGGTATGAGAAAGTCCTCGGTTGATTTATAGAATGCTTCATGCACTTCACTTATATCTTTTGAGTATGGCTTTATAGAATGCTTCATGTGCTTCACTTATATCATTTGAAGTTTGGATTGCTTGTTTCTCTACACATAGAAAACCGCCATTCGTAGAACGCTCTTTTGCTTCACTTATATTTGTTAGTGTGTGGGCATATCTTTTGTAGAAAGAATTAAACTCTCTTGCTTCACATATATATATTTAGAGAGTTAACAGGAATTGGTCATTCACATGGCTAGTCATAAAATCCTACATAAAAACTTGTAGATCACTGAATATGATATGTTTGATTCCTTGCCATAGTTTTGCGATATAAATATGGTGATATTAGAGTCATTCTAGTGAGTAATTGTGGATTGGTAGAAATACTTGTGTTAAGGTTTGTGATTCCCGAAGCATGCACGTATGGTGAACCGCTATGTGATGAAATCGGAGCATGATTTATTCTTTGATTGTCTTCCTTATGAGTGGTGGTCAGGGACGAGCGATGGTCTTTTCCTAGCAATATATCCCCCTAGAGGCATGCGTATTAGTACTTTTATTCGATGGCTAATAAATTTTTGCAATAAGTATATGAGTTCTTTATGACTAATGTTGAGTCCATGGATTATACGCACTCTCACCCTTCCACCATTGCTAGCCTTTCTCGTGTCACACAACTTTCGTCGGTGCATAAAACCATCCTTATACCTTCCACAAAACAGCCACCATACCTACCTATCATGGCATTTCCATAGCCATTCCGAGATATATTGCCATGCAACTTCCATCATCATCATATACATTACTTGAGTGTTCATTGTCATAATGCTTTGCATGATCATAAGATAGCTAGCATGATATTTTCATGGCCTGTCAGTTTTTTGATATATTTGCTATGCTAGATCGTTGCACATCCTGGTACACTGCTAGAGGCATTCATATAGTCATCATATGTATCAGTTTTATCAAGTTGTGATACTGAGTTGTAAGTAAATAAAAGTGTGATGATCATCATTATTAGAGCATTGCCCTAATGAGGAAAGGATGATGGAGGCTATGATTCCCTCACGTCGGGATGAGACTTCGGACTTACAAAAATAAAAAGAGGCCAAAGAGCCAAAATAAAAAAGAGAGCCCAAATAGCCCAAAATAAAAAAAATATAAATAAAGAAATAAAATGAGAGAAAAAGAGAGAAGAGGAAATATTACTATCCTTTTACCACACTTGTGCTTTAGAGTAGCACCATTTTTCAGATAGAGAGTCTCTTGAGTTATCACTTTCATATACTAGTGGGATTTTTTCATTATAGAACTTGGCTTGTATATTCCGATGATGGTATTCCTCAAATGCCCGTGATGTCTACTACACAACCTTCTTCTTGTAGACGTTGTTGGGCCTGCAAGTGCACAGGTTTGTAGGACAGTAGCAAATTTCCCTCAAGTGGATGACCTAAGGTTTATCAATCCGTGGGAGGCGTAGGATGAAGATGGTCTCTCTCAAACAACCCTGCAACCAAATAACAAAAAGTCTCTTGTGTCCCCAACACACCCAATACAATGGTAAATTGTATAGGTGCACTAGTTCGGCGAAGAGATGGTGATACAAGTGCAAAATAGATAGTAGATATAGGTTTCTGTAATCTGAAATAATAAAAACAGCGAGGTAACAAGTGATAAACATGAGCGTAAACGGTATTGCAATGATAGGAAACAAGGCCTAGGGTTCATACTTTCACTAGTGCAAGTTCTCTCAACAATAATAACATAGATAGATAATATAACAAGCCCTCAACATGCAACAAAGAGTCACTCCGAAGCCACTAATAGCGGAGAACAAACGTAGAGATTATGGTAGGGCACGAAACCACCTCAAAGTTATTCTTTCGAATCAATCTATAAAAGAGTTCGTACTAGAATAACACCTTAAGATACAAATCAACCAAAACCCTAATGTCACCTAGATACTCCATTGTCACCTCAAGTATCCGTGGGCATGATTATACGATATGCATCACACAATCTCAGATTCATCCAACCAACACAAAGTACTTCAAAGAGTGCCCCAAAGTTTCTACCGGAGAGTCAAGAACGCGTGCCAACCCCTATGCATAGGTTCCCAATGTCATCAAACCCGCAAGTTGATCACCAAAACATACATCAAGAACGTGTGCCAACCCCTATGCACCCCTATGCATAGGTTCCCAATGTCATCAAACCCGCAAGTTGATCACCAAAACATACATCAAGTGGCACATGATATCCCATTGTCACCACAGATAATCACGGCAAGACATACATCAAGTGTTCTCATAAAAGACTCAATCCGAAAAGATAACTTCAAAGGGGAAACTCAATTCATCACAAGAGAGTAGAGGGGGAGAAACATCATAAGATCCAACTACAATAGCAAAGCTCGGGATACATCAAGATCGTGCCATAGAGGGAACACGAGAGAGAGAGAGAGATCAAACACATAGCTACTGGTACATACCCTCAGCCCCGAGGGTGAACTACTCCCTCCTCGTCATGGATAGCGCTGGGATGATGAAGATGGCCACCGGTGATGGGTTCCCCCTCCGGAAGGCACCGGAACGGGCTCCCGAGAGGTTTTTGGTGGCTACAGAGGCTTGCGGCGGTGGAACTCCCAATCTATCTTCTGTTTTGGAAGTTTTAGGGTACGTAGGTATATATGGGTGCAGGGGGTACGTCGGTGGATCTCCGGGCTGCGCACGAGGTAAGGGGGCGCGCCCCCCACCGTCGTGGGCAGCCCGGGAGTCCCCTGACGTGCACTCCAAGCCCATCTGGTTGGTTTCCTTCCAAAATTAACTTCTCCAGTTGATTTCGTTCCGTTTTGACTCCGTCTGATATTCCTTTTCCTCGAAACACTGAAATAGGCATAAAACAACAAATCTGGGCTGGGCCTCCGGTTAATAGGTTAGTCCCAAAAATAATATAAAAGTGGATAATAAAGCCCAATATTGCGTAAAACAGTAGATAAAGTAGCATGGAGCAATCAAAAATTATAGATACATTGGAGACGTATCAAGCATCCGCAAGCTTAATTCCTGCTCGTCCTTGAGTAGGTAAATGATAAAAAAGAATTTTTGATGCGGAGTGATACTTTGGCATAATTTCAATGTAAATCTTCTTAATTGTGATATGAATATTCAGATCTGAAAGATTCAAGACAAAATTTCATAATGACACAAAAATAATAATACTTCAAGCATACTAATCAAAGCATCATGTCTTCTCAAAATAACATGGCAAAAGAAAGTTCATCCCTACAAAATCATATAGTTAGGCTATGCTTCATTTTCGTCACACAAAGATGTTCCCAACTTCTATACCCCCGATGACAAGCCAAGCAATTGTTTCATACTTAAATAATCTCAAAAAATTTCAACCTTCACGCAATACATTAGCGTGAGCCATGGATATAGCACTATGGGTGGAATAGAATATGATGATGGGGATTGTGTGGAGAAGACAAAAAAAGAGAAAGTCTCCCATCAACTAGGCGTATCAACGGGCTATGGAGATGCCCATCAATTGATGTCAACATGAGGAGTAGGGATTGCCATGCAACGGATGCACTAGAGCTATGAATGCTCAACAAAAGAAAACTAGTGGGTGTGCATCCAACTCGCTTGCTCATGAAGACCTAGGGCATTTGAGGAAGCCCATCGTAGGAATATACAAGCCAAGTTCTATAATGAAAAATTCCCACTAGTATATGAAAGTGATAACACATGAGACTCTCTACATGAAAAGCATGGTGCTACTTTGAAGCACAATATATGAGACTCACTACATGAAGAACAAGGTGCTACTTTGAAGCACAAGTGTGGAAAAAGAGATAGTAGCATTGCCCTCTTCTTTTTTTGGGCCTTTCCTTTTTTGGCCTTTCTCCCCCTTTTTTTGGGCCTTTCTTTTTTTGCCTTTCTTTCTTTTTTTTGTTTGTTTGGGCAATGCTCTAATAATGATGATTATCACACTTCTATTGATTACAACATAAGGATTACAACTCGAAACTTAGAACAAGATATGACTCTATATGAATGCCTCCGCCGGTGTACTGGGATGGTGTAATGAATCAAGAGTGACATGTATGAAAAATAATGCATGGTGGCTTTGCCACAAATACGATGTCAACTACATGATTATGCAATGGCAATATGACAAAAGTAATGTATGTCATGATGATGATGATGGAAGTTGCATGGCAATATATCTCGGAATGGCTATGGAAATGCCATGATAGGTAGGTATGGTGGCTGTTTTGAGGAAGATATAAGGAGGTTTATGTGTGATAGAGCGTATCATATCACGGGGTTTGGATGCACCGGCGAAGTTTGCGCCAACTCTCAAGGTGAGAAAGGGCAATGCACGGTACCGAAGAGGCTAGCAAAGGTGGAAGGGTGAGAGTGCGTATAATCCATGGACTCAACATTAGTCAAAAGAACTCATATACTTATTGCAAAAATTTAGAAGTCATCAAAAATTCAAGTACTACGCGCATGCTCCTAGGGGGATAGATTGGTAGGAAAAGACCATCGCTTGTCCCCGACCGCCACTCATAAGGATGCACAAGCCAGGTACACTTCATGTTTCAAATTTGTTACATAACTTTAACCATACGTGCATGCTACGGGACTTGCAAACTTCAACACAAGCATTTCTCAAATTCAAATTACCCAACTAGCACGACTTCGATATTATCACCTCCATATCTCAAAACAATTATCAAGCATCAAACTTATCTTAGTATTCAATTCTCTCAAAAGAAAGTTTCACATATCTTGAATACCAAGTATATTAACATTAAGAAAATTACCATGCTAATAATGACTCTCAAAATAATCTAAGTGAAGCATGAGAGTTCATCTATTTCTTAAAAATAAAACTACCACCATGCTCTAAAAGATATAAGTGATGCACTAGAGCAAATGACAAACTACTCCGAAAGATATAAGTGAAGATCAATGAGTAGTTGAATAATTATGCAACTATGCGAAGACTCTCTCTCATTTAATAATTTCAGATCTTGATACTCTATTCAAACAGCAAGCAAATCTAAAGAAAACTACATTGCAAGGATAGCACAACTCATGTGTAGAAGCAAAAACTTAGGCTCAACCGATACTAACCGATAGTTGTTGAAGAAGAAAGGTGGGATGCCTACTGGGGCATCCCCAAGCTTAGATGCTTGAGACTTCTTGAAATATTACCTTGGGGTGCCTTGGGCATCCCCAAGCTTGAGCTTTTGTGTCTCCTTAATTCCTCTCATATCATGGTTTCTCTTTTTATCAAAAAGCTTCATTCACAACAAACTCAACAAGAACTCGTGAGATAGGTTAGTATAAACCAATGCAAAACCTTATCATTTTCTACTGTAACAAATCACTAACATTATTATTCAACGTTGCATACTAAATGCCTCTGCATATTTAATACTCCTATCCTCAAATAGAACCATTAAACAAACAAACATATGCAAACAATGCAACCATAACAGCAATCTGTCAAAACAGTACAGTCTGTAAAGAATGCAGGAGTATCAATACTTCACTAACTCCAAAAATTATGAACTAAAATTCCCACTCTAATAAATTTATCAGAGCTCAGTATGCAAAAAGATTCAACATTATACCACTCTCTGACTTTTCTAGGGAATTTTTGCAACAGAGGTAAACTTTCTGTTTTCAAACAGCAACATGTATACTAGCAGAATAAGCATGGCAATGGCTATCCTTGACTTTTTTATTGAAACTAAAGATGCAAAACATTATTATAACTAACAGAAAGCAAATACTAACAAAAGAAAATGATGCTCCAAGCAAAACACATATCATGTGGTGAATAAAAATATAGCTCCAAGTAAAGTTACCTATGAACGAAGACGAAAGAGGGGATGCCTTCCGGGGCATCCCCAAGCTTAGGCTCTTGGTTGTCCTTGAATATTACCTTGGGGTGCCTTGGGCATCCCCAAGATTAGGCTCTTGCCACTCCTTATTCCATAGTCCATCAAATCTTTACCCAAAACTTGAAAACTCCACAACACAAAACTCAACAGAAAACTCATAAGCTCCGTTAGTATAAGAAAATAAAACAACCACTTAGGTACTGTAATGAACTCGTCCTAAATTCATATTGGTATAATATCTACTGTACTTAAACTTATCTATGGTTCATACCCTCCGATACTACTCATAGATTCATCAAAATAAGCAAACAACACATAGAAAACAGAATCTGTCAAAAACAGAACAGTCTGTAGTAATCTGTATCATACGCATACTTCTGGAACTACAAAAATCCTACAAAATTAGGAAGTCCTAAGCAATTCGTGTACCCATCCAGATCAAAAAGAATCAGATCAGAATAACGTTTCTGTGAATTAACAAAACTAATGTACTGGGTGCAAAAGTTTCTGATTTTCAGCAGGATCAACACAACTATCACCGTAAGCCATCCTAATGGTCTTACTTGGCACTTTATTGAAACAAAAGCTATAAAAGATGATTACTACAGTAGCATAATCATGTGGAAACACAAAAACAGTAAGGATAAATATTGGGTTGTCTCCCAACAAGCGCTTTTCTTTAATGCCTTTTCAAGCTAGGCATGATGATGACAATGATGCTCACATAAAAGATAAGAATTGAAACATAACGGGAGCATCATGAAGCATATGACTAGCACTTTTAAGTCTAACCTACTTCCTATGCATAGGGATTTTGTGAGAAAACAACTTATGGGAACGATAATCAACTAGCATAGGAAGGTAAAACAAGCATAGCTTCAAAACTTGAAGCACATAGAGAGGAAACTTGATATTATTGCAATTCCAACAAGCATATGTTCCTCCCTCATAATAATTTTCAGTAGCATCATGAATGAATTCAACAATATAACCAGCACCTAAAGCATTCTTTTCATGAGCTACTAGCATAGAAAATTTACTACTCTCCTCATAAGCAAACTTATTCTTTATGGCGTACGTATCATCACAATAATCATCATAGATAGGAGGCATGCTTTCATCATAGTAAATTTGCTCATCAAAGCTTGGGGGACAAAAAATATCATCTTCATCAAACATAGCTTCCCCAAGCTTGTGGCTTTGCATATCCTTAGCATCATGGATATTCAAGGAATTCATACTAACAACGTTGCAATCATGCTCATCATTCAAAGATTTAGTGCCAAACAATTTTGAGATTTCTTCTTCTAGCACTTGAGCACAATTATCCTTTCCATCATACTCACGAAAGATATTAAAAAGGTGAAGCGTATGAGACAAACTTAGCTCCATTTTTTTGTAATTTTATTTTATAGACTAACTAGTGCTAAAACAAGAAACAAAAAGATTCGATTGCAAGATCTAAAGATATACCTTCAAGCACTCACCTCCCCGGCAACGGCGCCAGAAAAGAGCTTAGTTGACGGGGTGTGAGTGAGTGCCCTTTTACCTAGCCTCCCCGGCAACGACGCCAGAAAAGAGCTTGATGTCTACTACACAACCTTCTTCTTGTAGACGTTGTTGGGCCTGCAAGTGCACAGGTTTGTAGGACAGTAGCAAATTTCCCTCAAGTGGATGACCTAAGGTTTATCAATCCGTGGGAGGCGTAGGATGAAGATGGTCTCTCTCAAACAACCCTGCAACCAAATAACAAAAAGTCTCTTGTGTCCCCAACACACCCAATACAATGGTAAATTGTATAGGTGCACTAGTTCGGCGAAGAGATGGTGATACAAGTGCAAAATAGATAGTAGATATAGGTTTCTGTAATCTGAAATAATAAAAACAGCAAGGTAACAAGTGATAAACGTGAGCGTAAACGGTATTGCAATGATAGGAAACAAGGCCTAGGGTTCATACTTTCACTAGTGCAAGTTCTCTCAACAATAATAACATAGATAGATAATATAACAAGCCCTCAACATGCAAAAAAGAGTCACTCCGAAGCCACTAATAGCGGAGAACAAACGTAGAGATTATGGTAGGGCACGAAACCACCTCAAAGTTATTCTTTCGAATCAATCTATAAAAGAGTTCGTACTAGAATAACACCTTAAGATACAAATCAACCAAAACCCTAATGTCACCTAGATACTCCATTGTCACCTCAAGTATCCGTGGGCATGATTATACGATATGCATCACACAATCTCAGATTCATCCAACCAACACAAAGTACTTCAAAGAGTGCCCCAAAGTTTCTACCGGAGAGTCAAGAACGGGTGCCAACCCCTATGCATAGGTTCCCAATGTCACGAAACCTGCAAGTTGATCAGCAAAACATACATCAAGTGGCACATGATATCCCATTGTCACCACATATAATCACGGCAAGACATACATCAAGTGTTCTCATAAAAGACTCAATCCGAAAAGATAACTTCAAAGGGGAAACTCAATTCATCACAAGAGAGTAGAGGGGGAGAAACATCATAAGATCCAACTACAATAGCAAAGCTCGGGATACATCAAGATTGTGCCATAAAGGGAACACGAGAGAGAACACGAGAGAGAGAGAGAGAGAGAGAGAGATCAAACACATAGCTACTGGTACATACCCTCAGCCCCGAGGGTGAACTACTCCCTCCTCGTCATGGATAGCGCCGGGATGATGAAGATGGCCACCGGTGATGGGTTCCCCCTCCGGCAGGGCACGGAACTGGCTCCCGAGAGGTTTTTGGTGGCTACAGAGGCTTGCGGCGGCGGAACTCCCGATCTATCTTCTGTTCTGGAAGTTTTAGGGTACGTAGCTATATATGGGTGCAGGGGGTACATTGGTGGACCTCCGGGCTGCTCACGAGGTAGGGGGCGCGCCCAGGGGGGCGCCCCCCACCCTCGTGGGCAGCTCAGGAGTCCCCTGACGTGCACTCCAAGCCCATCTGGTTGGTTTCCTTCCAAAATTAACTTCTCCAGTTGATTTCTTTCCGTTTTGACTCCGTCTGATATTCCTTTTCCTCGAAACACTGAAATAGGCATAAAACAGCAAATCTGGGGTGGGCCTCTGGTTAATAGGTTAGTCCCAAAAATAATATAAAAGTGGATAATAAAGCCCAATATTGCCTAAAACAGTAGATAAAGTAGCATGGAGCAATCCAAAATTATAGATACGTTGGAGACGTATCAGCCCGAGGTCTTCATGAGCATGCAAGTTGGATGCACACCCACTTAGTTTCATTTGTGAGCTTACATACACTTATAGCTCTAGTGCATCTGTTGCATGACAATCCTTACTCAATTACATCGATATCAATTGATGGGTATCTCAATAGCCCATTAATTTGCCTAGTTGATGTGAGACTTTCTCCTTTTTGTCTTCTTCTCACAACCACCATATTCTATTCCACCTATAGTGTTATATCTATGGCTCACGCTCATGTATTGCGTGAAAGTTGAAAAGGCTTGAGAAAATTAAAAGTATTAAACAATTCCTTGGCTTGTCATTGGGGTTGTGCATGATGAAATACTTTGTGTGATGAAGATGGAGCATAGCCGGACTATATGATTTTGTAGGGATGACTTTCTTTGGTCATGTTATTTTGAGAAGACATGATTGCTTTATTAGTATGCTTGAAGTATTATGGTCTTAATGTCAAATGATAGACTATTGCTTTGAATCACTCGTGTCTTAATATTCATGCCATGATTAGATTATATGATCAACATTATGCTAAGTAGCATTCCACATCAAAAATTATCTTTTTTATCATTTACCTACTCGAGGACGAGCATGAATTAAGATTGGGGATGATGATATGTCTCCGTCGTATCTATAATTTTTGATTGTTTCATGCCAATATTCTACAACTTTCATATACTTCTGGCAACATTTTATATCATTTTTTGGGACTAACATATTGATCCAGTGCCCATTGCCAGTTATTGTTTGTTGCATGTTTTTTGTTTCGCGAAAAATCCATATCAAACTGAGTCCAAATGCGATAAAAATTTACGAAGATTTTTTTTGGAATATGTGATTTTTAGGAAGCGGAATCATTGTGAGACGATGCCCGAAGGGCCCACAAGCCCTTGAGGCGTGCCCCTACCTAGGGCGCGGCAAGGGGGCTTGTGGCCACCCCAAAGGTCGGCTGGAGGTTTCCTTCGTACGCAAGGAAGCTTATATTCGGATAGAAATCATATTAAAATTTTATCTCAATCGGAGTTACGGATCTCCGGGAATTTAAGAAACGATGAAAGGCCACAAACAGGGGTCGCGAAACAGAGAGACATATCCAATCTCGGAGGGGCTCTCGACCCTCCACCACCATGGACCAGAGGGGAAATCCTTCCCCCATCTAGGGGGGAGATCAAGGAAGAAGAAGGAGGAGGGGGGCTCTCTCCCCCTCTCTCCCGGTGGTGCCGGAACACCGTCGGGGCAATCATTGTGTGACGACGATCTACACCAACACCTCTGTCATCTTCCCCAACATATTCATCACCTTCCCTCATCTATATTCAGCGTCCACTCTCCCGCAATCCATTGTACCCTCTACTTGAACATGGTGCTTTATGCCTCATATTATTATCCAATGATGTGTTGCCATCCTATGTTGTTTGAGTATATTTTTGTTGTCCTATCGGTGATTGGTGAATTGCTATGATTGGTTTAATTTGCTCGTGGTTATGTTGTTGTCCTTTGGTTCCCATCATATGAGTGCGCATGTGGATCACACCATAGGGTTAGTTGTATATTGATAGGACTATGTATTGGAGGGCAAGGGTGACAACAGCTTCAGCCTAGCATAGAAATTGATGCATACGGGATTGAAGGGGGACCAATATATCTTAAGGCTATGGTTAGGTTTTACCTTAATGAATGACAGTAGTTGCGGATGCTTGCTGGAGTTCCAATCGTACATGGATATAATTCCAAGTAAGGGATGGCATGCTAGCAGTGGCCTCTCCCACATAAAACTTGATGTCGGTCTAGTAATGTAGTCAAGTGCTTAGGGACAATCCCGCAACTCCTACCACCACTTTTCCACACTTGCTATACTAACTTAATTGTTTATTTATCTAAACAGCCCCTAGTTTCTATTTTTGTGCTCTTTATTATCTTGCAAACCTATCCCACAACACCTACAAAGTACTTCTAGTTTCACACTTGTTCTAGGTAAAGCGAGTGTTAAGCGTGCGTAGTGTTGTATCGGTGGTCGATAGAACTTGAGGGAATATTTGTTCTACCTATAGATCCTCGTTGGGTTAGAGACTCTTACTTACCGAAAGAGGCTACAACTGATCCCCTACACTTGTGGGCTATCACCAACTGGGACTAAAGGGGCTCGCAGGTGCCCCAGCCTGCCGCATCCACTTTAGTCCCGGTTGGTATCACCAACCGGGACTAGAGGTACCATTTGAACCGGGACTAATCCTTGTTGTGCCCTCGTCCGCTCCTAGCCGTTGGAAACGGGAAAAATGCTCCCATTAGTCCCGGGCCCAAACCTGGCCGGGACTAATGCTCCGAATGAAAGGTAGTTTTAGGTGAGATCACGATGGATGATGGAATAAGGAGTGAAAAGAGCCTAAGCTTGGGGATGCCCATGGCACCCCAAGGTAATATTCAAGGAGAACCAAGCAACTAAGCTTGGGGATGTCCCGGGAGGCATCCCCTCTCTCTTCTAACGACCATCAGTAATTTTACTTGGAGCTATATTTTCATCCGTCACATATCATGAGTTTTGCTTGGAGCGTCTTGTATTTTAGGAGTCTTTGCTTTGTTTTGCTTTTGCTTTTTAGTTTGTCACAATCGTCCTTGTTGGACACACCTATTTGAGAGATCCATAATGATGTCATGATTTGTTAGAATTGCTCTATGTGCTTGACTTAAATTTTTTGAGCTATGGAATTGCTCCAGTGCTTCACTTATATCTTTTTGAGCACATTGGTGCTTTAATTTTGAAGAAATACTCTTATGCTTCACTTATATTATTTTTAGAGTTAGTAAAATGTTAAAGAAATATCCTCTTGTGCTTCACTTATATTATTTTGAGAGATGAAATTTTTTAAGAAATATTTATGCTCTTGTTCTTCACTTAAATTTGTTTGAGCGATTGTTATAAGCAATGGTAATATATGAAATAAGCCCCAAAGTTATAGATATTCAAGAGGGATAATAAAAACTATCATGAAGATCATTGGATATTAAAACTTGATTCCTTGCAATACTTTTGCGATAGGAGATAGTAATACGTGAGTCATGTTGGTGAGTAATTATGCTTTAGTAAGAATATTGGTGTTAACGTTTGTGATTCCCTATGTAAGGACGAAAGTCAATAGTTATGCAATGAAGTTACATCCTACTTATGGTGCATCATTCGGTGTTAGTTATGTTTAACTCTTGCTTATGATAGTTTTTGTTTCTTGGTTTGTTGCTTCTCAATCTATTTGCTAGCCTTCCGTTGTACTAAGCGAGATACCGCTTGTGCATCAAAACTCCTTAAACCAAGTTGTGCCAAATTAGTCCACCATACCAACCTATATGCGGTATTTCCATGTCGTTCCAAGTAAATTTGTTTGTGCCAACTCTAATTTTCAAAATGAATTTCCTTTTTGTGTGCCCGTACTGCTCATGAAGCTGCAGGGGGTGGCCAAATTTTTCCATGCTAGATGTGTTATTCTCAAGATGAGTGTTTGTTCACTTGTCACTGCACGAGAGTGTGGCTGGTAATAGGGATGCCCAGTACCGAATTGAAAAAGAAATTTATTTATGCTGTCAATAATAAATTACTTGGAAAGTGTTGGTATGGAAGGCGCCCATGGATATGGCTTGCCATGGATTGTGAGAAAATGGTGAAAAAAAGGAATAAACTTTATTTTATGTTTGGGAACCGCCTTTGATGTATCTAGCATGGAAAGTATTCGGAATTCTCGGCCGTTTTTGTTGACGGGAAAAGCATGCCTCTCAAAACAATTTTATCTCTCAATTTAAGCTTTGAACTGTGGCACCTCTACAAATCTCTGCTTCCCTCTACGAAGGGCCTATCTATTCACTTTTATGCAATTTTTATTTTTATTGAGTCTCCATATTCTCTTATAAAGCACCAACTAGGGAGCACTATTATCATACTTGAGCATTGGATGTAGCTAATAGTTGAGCGTGTTTCATGAATGGATCAATGATTGAGCATAATGGGTTAGGATAGCTTTCTTTAGTGTTAATATTTTGAAAAACATGGTTGATTGTTCATATGCTTGAGTATTGAGGTCTTCATGTCAAATTATAGACTATTGATTTGAATCAACTAAAGTCCAAATGTCCATGGTACAAAAGAAAGGAATATGTGATGAAGATGATGGGTAGCATTCCACATCAAAAATTCTGTTTATATCATTTACTTACTCAAGGACAAGCATGAATCAAGCTTGGGGATGCTGATCGTCTCCAACATATTTATAATTTTTTATTGTTCCATGCTATTAAAGTATCATTCTTGGATGTTTTACACTCTTCACTAGCAACTTTATATCATTTTTTAGGAATAACCTATTGACATAGTGCCCAGTGCCAGTTGTTGTTTTCTGCTTGTTTTTCACTTTGCAGAATATCAATACCAAACGGAGTCCAAATGCCACGAAACTTTTTGTAGATTTTTTCTGGACAGAAGACACCCAGGGAGCCAAGGAAGTGCACCAGAGGAGGGCTGTGGTGCCCACTGGGCACTAGGGCGTGCCAGAAGACCCAGGCGCGCCCTAGTGGGTAGTGGGCCCACAGGAGGCTTCTCCATCGACTATCAGCTCTATAAATACTCTAAAATCCTCAAAATCCTAGGGGAGTCGACGAAACACAATTCCAGCCGCCGCAAGTTCCAAAACCACGAGATCCAATCTAGAGGCCTTTTTCGACACTCTGCCGGAGGGGTCAACGATCACGGAGGGTTCTTCATCATCACCCTTGCCCCTTCAATGATGCATGAGTAGTTTACCACAGACATATGGGTCCGTAGGCAGTAGCTACATGGTTTATTCTCTCTTTTTGATCTTCAATACAATGTTCTCTTCGATGTTCTTGGAGATCTATTTGATGTAATGACTTTTTGCGGTGTGTGTGTTGGGATCCGATGAATTGTGAGTTTATGATCAGTTCTATCCATGAATATTATTTGAGCCTTTGTTGAACTCTCTTGTTCATGATTGTTATAGGCTCATATTTCTTCTCCAAAACTTTGGCTTGGTTTGGCCAACTAGTTTGATTTTTCTTGCCATGGGAAGAGGTGCTTTGTGATGGTTTCGATCTTGTGGTGCTCAATCTCGGTGACAGAAGGAGACATGACACGCATGTATCGTTGCCATTAAGGATAAAAAGATGGGGTCTATTCCTACATGAATATATCTTGTCTACATCATGTCATTGTTCTTATTGCATTACTCCATTTTCCATACTTAATACACTAGATGCCTGCTGGATAGCGGTCGATGTGTGGAGTAATAGTAGTAGATGCAGGAAGGAGTCTGTCTACTAATCTTGGACGTGATGCATGTATACATGATCATTGCCTTGGATATCATCCTAATTATTTGCTCTTCTATCAATTGCCCAACAGTAATTTGTTTACCCACCGTATGCTATTTTCTCGAGAGAAGCCTCTAGTGAAATCTATGGCCCCGGGTTCTATTTCCTATCATATTATTTTCAAATCTATTAATACAAAAATCGAAAAATACCTTGCTGCACTTTTTCTTTATTTATTTTATTTTGTGTTTTTGCTAGATCTATTTATCCAATCTCATACAATTTAATCTATCTCAATACTGAGGAGGTATTGACAACCCCTCTTACGAGTTGGGTTGCAAGTTTTTGTGTTTCGTGTGTAGGTGTTGTTTACATAGTGTTGATTGGTTCTCCTATTGGATTGATAGCCTTGGTTTCATAGAAATACTTACTGTTATTGTGCTGCATCATCCTCCCCTCTTTGGGGAATTACCAACATAGATACAAGCAATCAAGGTGAAGGAAGGAGTTCGAAATTTCACTCCTCTGGTTGCTTTTCATGCCAAGCCAAAAAACCTCGCAGATAAGCTGCGGCCCACAGTCTCCTCTTCTTATAAATTTGTCTCAACCAAGTTACTATTTTTTCCTACTGCTATCTTTTGGCAAACGCGTGCCATCTCTCCTCAAACATGGCCGTGGACGTGGTGTAGTATAGAAGAGTTCAGAACTGGTTCAAGGACTTGTGAGTGAGGTGAATCTTCATATTTTCTCTCTCTCTATATGCCATGTACATATACGGTGCCGCACATTTGGCGAGACTTCGCAAATTGCCCTGATCATTGTAGTGCTGGCGTCCATGATTACACTCTTCTGCAGCTTCTGACATATGGACCTCAAAAATGTTTGCAGCAGCCACACATATGTCTCTTCAGTCTCATACAAAACTATGGCACAACCAAAAACAGCAGTATTCGCTGATTGTTAAGACCAACAAAAGGTATGAATGGCATACCATAACGATTCATCTTGTACGTGTTGTCAACTACAACCATGTTTTCGAAGTCCTCATAGTCCTGACGAGACTGTGAGACACACGAGAACATTCTATTCATATGTCGTTCTTTATCTAGTTTGTACTCGAAAAGAAGCTAGAATCCCTCTCTTTCCTACTGGCCATGATGCCTATGGCTGTGGCAGCATCACCTTTTGAAAGCAGCTTCCTCTTCTTCATGGAGTAAAGGTTGTATATATCACACCTCGTAAAACCAACACTGTCATACCATAGATGTTTGCTCATGAAGGAATCCATAATAGTGTGAATTCTAATTCCTGCGGCTCCCATGGACAATATCTCAGCTTTCTGGTACTCTTTGATTTTTTCTGTGGGACCAAAGAAAAGGTACTTCATCCGGTTTTGCTAACATATGGTTATGCTTGTCCTCAACACTTATAACATACCAAACCCCACACTTTTTGTCAAGCTTCACGGTCAGGTGTGCTTCATAGTTGCAGCGTGACTTGGGTCTGAGCCTGTTGCTACGTCCATCCTTGATTAGCAACTTGCTGTCACGTTTCCCTTCTCGGGAACAAACATACCACCTCAAACGCATATGTGACTCATTTTTGCTATACCTGACCTTATCCTTTCTAATGCTGAAACCATTATCCTAGCATAGGTGCTGTAGAAAATGAATGCAACTACTTCAGACATAAAAGGCATTTCTCTTATCTCCATGAACATATCCCTCTTATCATCTGCATGGGTAGTATCCTGGACATTCTCTTTCCCCTCGTCTTCTATCACCTACACAATAAAAACATAGCCATGAAAACAATTTTCTATGGTTTAACATTACTTCCATACAACATTGATTACATACATACCTCACTCATGTTGACCGACGACTGCGACTCCCTAGAATCAGATGCATCTACTGATTCGTCATCAAGGCATGCCTCCACGTCGGATTCACCGTAATAGTCATACGCATTATGAGATCCTGAAATTAGGTGAAAAATTCAACACAAATACATAATTAGTTATCATATAATATTCCAGAAAAAAAATTTCAATTTGCATGCCAATAAAAAATTCCACTTCCATACCTGACTAATGTAATCTTCATTCGAGACCTCGGAGTTGTTTTCCTCACTATAATCATCCACGTCCATCTATAAATTTTCAATACAAAAAATATAATATTGTCGGATGCCACAAAAAATTACAACATGATGATGCCACTCACATTAACATCTTCCCCTTTATTCGCATTCTCTGACCAATAACCACGACTGAATTTTCATCATCTATCCAGTCTTTCAGCAGTTCTCCAAACTCCATATCTACCACGATATCAGTTAACTCATTGTTCGTCATTTCCCACAACAAATAGTAAGTATCATCACATGCGCAAACAATATCAATAATGAAATAGACAACACATAGCACAGGATTATGAAGGTTAAGTAAACTACCCGAAGCGAGGGTGTTCAGATCGTGCAAACAATATCAATAATGAAATATACAACACATAGCACATGATTATGAACGTTAAGTAAACTACGCCAACCGAGGGCATTCAGATTGTGCACACAACCGAGGCCAACGACCTATGACCATCAATGGATCATCCCCTGTCTCCAGAGCGGTCGACGGGGAAAAGGTACGTGAAACCTAGTAAGGAAAATGTCCACTTTGGATCGCAAGGAGCAGCACTACTGAAACTAGATCAGTGATAACCTGCGCCGCTGGATACCTAGGTTAGCCACTGCATCAAATAATGATAGTCGTCGTGCACACAACTGACGGCACCTGACGCTACATTAACCCTAGATAGAAGACACCCACATTAGTCGGCGTGATCACTTTGTATCATGAGGAGCAGCACTACCAGAACAAGATCCGCGATCGCCTACGCCGCCGGTAGCTAGATTGCCCGCCCCGCTAGGTTAACCACTACCATGAAGATGGTGGCAGTTCGTTCGATGCTATCGCGAGCGAGACAAATGGGGGGACACGGGATGCGGTACCTACGAGCACTGAAGGTTCAAGACGGTGACGTGCGCTATCTGACGAGATCGCCGCCATCGATATTCGTAAAGAACCGCAACTAGGGTACTGTGTGAATGATGGAGTTGGCTTCGACAGGTCGTACGTGGTAGTGGGGTCATGCAATGTTTTTTTCTGGGGGAGGGTACTAGACCTATATGGTATGGGTTATACTGGTTATACAGGGCTTGGATATGGGCTACGACGGGCCAGAGAAAAAAAAGCTGGCGAGGGACAAGGATACCCCTGGGAAATTAAGTTAGGTGGAGCACCGATCCTAGTCCATTCCAACGCTTCACCACGAACTGGCCCAGATGTTGTACAAAAAGAACTTTTTTTCCAACTGGATTGAAACCTTGAGAGGAGCAATCTGAAAATTCTAATTAAGAGCATCTACAACCGGACCCCCCATACCCGCCCTAAATGCTCGGGTCGGCCGCCCAGTCACTGTCCGGACGCAAAAACCGCACCCAACAGGACCTCGCAAATCCGACTAAAACACCCAACTGGGTGGCTTTCCAATACGCGGTTCTTATCTCGGCTGATATGCAGACTCCAGGACACGGGCGACATGTAGGACAGACATCAAGGGCCCACTTGGGGACACGGACAGACCATTTGTCCGACAGGTGCCTCTTCCGCTCTGCGCTGCGTGGCGCCGCACCGCGTGCCTCCCGAGGGAGCAAGTCTGGCTATTTAATCCGGACGGCGACGGCCCAACCCTAGCCCATCCCCATTCCTTCGCTCTCCCTCCCACCAGTGCCAACAACTTCCAACCGCTCACTGTAGCCGCTAGCCATGGCCTGACAGAGGATCACCACCTATGCCATGTTGATGCCGGAACGCGGGTTGCAGCTCGAGGAGGAGATCCGGGCAAGGTGCGCCACTTGTGTCGTTGTTGGCTTGCCTCCGGATTCACCGGAGCCGAAGTACGAGGAGGAGGGGGAGGAGCAGCAGCAAGCGGAGCAGCCCCTAGCCCATGAAGGGGGTGATCCGGAGGAGGACGACATGGCAAAGCCAAAGAAGGAGGTTGAAAGGGATCGAGAAGAGGTGTCTAGAGGGGGGGTGATTAGACACTAAGTACCAAAAGTTGCAGTTTTTAACTTCTTTAAGTTCAAGTGGAGTTTAGGCACAAGTTTAACAATCACAAGACATATCAAGTAAGCATGCAAAGAGTATATGCGCAGCGGAAAGTAAAGCATGCAACTTGCAAGAATGTAAAGGGAAGGGTTTGGATGATTCAAACGCAATTTGGAGACACGGTGATTTTTGAGCCGTGGTTCCGATAGGTGGTGCTATCGTACATCCACGTTGATGGAGACTTCAACCCACGAAGGGTAACGGTTGCGCGAGTCCACGGAGGGCTCCACCCACGAAGGGTCCACGAAGAAGCAACCTTGTCTATCCCACCATGGCCGTCGCCCACGAAGGACTTGCCTCACTAGCGGTAGATCTTCACGAAGTAGGCGATCTCCTTGCCCTTACAAACTCCTTGGTTAAACTCCACAATCTTGTCGGAGGCTCCCAAGTGACACCTAGCCAATCTAGGAGACACCACTCTCCAAGAAGTAACAAATGGTGTGTTGATGATGAACTCCTTGCTCTTGTGCTTCAAATGATAGTCTCCCCAACACTCAACTCTCTCTCACAGGATTTGGATTTGGTGGAGAGAAGATTTGAGTGGAAAGCAACTTGGTGAAGGCTAGAGATCAAGATTCATATGGTAGGAATGGAATATCTTGGCCTCAACACATGAGTAGGTGGTTTTCTCTTAGAAAATGGATGCTGGAAGTGTAGGTTCGTTCTGATGGCTCTCTCCACAAATGAAGAGTGGGTGGAGGGGTATATATAGCCTCCACACAAAATCTAACCGTTACACACAACTTGCCAAACTCGGTGGGACCGAATTGAGAAACTCGGTCGGACCGATTTAGCAAATAATGTGTCCATTAGGATTTTCGGTGGGACTGACATGCAACTCGGTAGGACCGATATGGTTAGGGTTAGGGCATAACGTAATCTTCGTGAGGCCGATTACACAATCTCGGTGTGACCGATTTTGGTAATAAGCTAACCAGAGAGTTGGTCAGACAAACTCAGTTTGACCGATTACCCAAACTCGTAGGACCGATTTTGGTAATAAGTTAACCAGAGAGTTTGCATTGTAATCTCGGTAGTACCGATTGCTCAAACTCGGAGGGACCGATTTTGGTAATGGACATACACAGAGAGATTACAATCCCATCTCGGTGAGACCGAGATCCCTATCGGTGAGACCGATTTGCCTAGGGTTTGTGGCAGTGGCTAAGACATCTGAACTCGGTGGCGCCGGATAGAAAGAATCGGTGGGGCCGAGTTTGACTTTTGGTATAAGTCATATGTGGATATGAGAAAGTAGTTGAGGGCTTTGGAGCACATCACTAAGCATTTTGAGCAAGCAAGCCATTAAGCAACACCTCATCCCCTCTTGATAGTATTGGCTTTTCCTATAGACTCAATGTGATCTTTGATCACTAAAATAGAAAATACAAAGTCTTGATCTTGGAGCTTGAGCGAATCCTTTGTCCTTAGCATCTTGAAGGGGTTCCACATCCTTTAGTCCATGCCACTCCATTGTTGAACTTGTCTGAAACATACTAGGTAAAGTGTTAGTCCAACAAGAGATATGTTGACATTAATTACCAAAATCACCCAGGGAGCACTTGTGCTTTCAATCTCCCCCTTTTTGGTAATTGATGACAACATACATCAAAGCTTTAGATAAAGATATACAGAATAGCAAGTAAAGCTTTGGAAAGACATGTAACATGCATAGGCTCCCCCTACATGTATGCAATCATGTGAATATGGAATATAGAAGCATGTGAGAGCATAACCATCACAGAGTAAGCAATGTGTTACATGTATCTTGGCTATATGCATCGGAGCAAATGATGTGAATATGGGAAATGTACCTTCATGCTCATGAGTCCTTCTTGCAAACAATATGTACATCAGCAAGAATTCCTCATACGCATGATTGTGATGCATATACTTACCTTGTGGTCTTGAGTTGGCTTAGGATGGAATGAACCTGTGAAAATAAGGTTAGATAACACAGATGCACTTACTAACCAGAGCAAACAGAAAGAACCACAAGAGTACCAAGATTGGGATGACATGTTGAGAGTGAGTACCAAGTACCACATTGAATATAGACATGTCCCCAAAGGTAAAGATGTGCAATGAATTTGAAGAATTTCTTTCCCTTAGATGTCTTGCTCCCCCTGAATCTAGCATGGGATACTGGGAGAAGATAGGGAATAGAAAATGAGAGCTCATATGAAATAAGCACATATGAACATGTCTTTCCCCTCAAGAAGACATGTGGCATATCTCCTCTTGAACACCAAGCATTTGGGATCCTTGAGGATTACTCTCTTCTTGAGTATTCTCTCCGCCTGGAGATATCTCTCCCCTTGTTGAAGTATATCTCTCTCCCCCTATTGAAGTGATTAAGCTTTGATGTGATCTCTCTCTCCCCCTTTGACATCAATTTCCAAGAAGGGCCTTCTGGAATTTCTCGTGAATGGGTTTGGTCCTTGAGTCACAACACAAAGAAATGATAAAAATGTGATGCTTGTAGAGGACAAGATTCATTGAGTGGAGCTGGATCAAAAGTAAAACAGGAATAAGTGGCAAAATGTCTTTCCTATTGTGGAATCGATGGCACCGAGTTGGATGCTTAGGTTGCACCGAAATATTTCAGTTAGACCGAAAACAAGAAACCGGTGGGACCGAGTTCATCGCAGAGAAAACATTTTGTCACGTCAGCTCACTAGACAAGTAAGATCTCACAAGGATTTGGAAGGAATTAACTGAAAGATTTGCAATGAATTGGATGCAGGGAATGCAGAACATAATAGAAAGAAAAGAAATCTAGATGAAGTTTTTTTTGTTTTGAAAGGGGAAACAAATATGCATGAGACAAATGCAAGAGCATAGAAAAGAACACAAGAAAACTTGATCTAGAGATGGTCGGCGACAAGGTCACCTATGTTAGAGTATATTGACTTAGGAGTCAAGTGAGATCACTTGATCATAGGTCATACTCGTCGTTTAAGCTCAAAATGGGGTCACCATTTTTCGTTTAAGCATCTTGATGTATTCACATCTTGACAAGTTGCTTTGACTCATGTCTTGGAGTAAAGCTTCTCTTAAGATGGAATAACATACCTTGGGCGGTGGTGTTGATCGTGATCATGTAGTTGAACTTGTGTGGGTTGCTCAAGGTTGATGTAGCTCATCAAGAGTTGGGAGCACCACATGGAATTTGAGTTCATCTACCTACATGGGTTAGTTTTTGCAAGCAAAAGCACTTGGGTATCCAAAATGACAATCATGAAGCTTAACATAGAATTTGTCAAAGGATATGTTTAAATGGTTTTGTGCTTCCTTGTCTTCAACCACCATTGTGTAGAGACTTGGTGATGTAGAGATTTCTCAATTTGTGAGTGAGTTGAAATCTCATAGATTTTGATTCATCCAAGTACCTACAAGGTTTAGATAACATGCAAGGTGCAAATATATCCAAGATATAAGATTTTCATCGTAAGAGAAATATCAAGGATTGGTCATAAGCTCATGTCTTGCATGTATCCAATGGAGTTCCTACTCCAAGTTTGAAGCATCAATGATGTTCAATTCATCTCTTAACCTGCAAAACACTTTCTCATCAAGTGGTTTAGTGAATATATCCGCTAATTGCTTTTTGGTGCGAACATGCTTAAGATTAATGTCACCCTTTGCAACATGATCTCGAATGAAATGATGACGAACTTCAATATGCTTAGTTCAGAGTGTTGCACGGGATTATGAGCAATCTTGATAGCACTTTCATTGTCACAAAGTAATGGAACATGTTTCACATATATCCCATAATCCTTAAGAGTTTGGGTCATCCAAAGTAATTGAGCACAACATGAACCAGCGGCAATGTATTCCGCTTCGGCGGTGGATAAGGATACCGAGTTTTGTTTCTTGGAAGACCAAGACACAAGAGATCTACCAAGAAATTAACAAGTACCCGAAGTGGATTTTCTATCAACCTTGTCACCGGCATAGTCCGAGTCGGAGTAGCCAACAAGATCGAAAGAGGCCCTCTTATGATACCAAATGCCAAAATTTGGTGTATGGATTAAGTATCTCACTATCCTTTTCACGGCCTTAAGATGACATTCTTTAGGAGCAGCTTGATATCGTGCACACATGCACACACTTAGCATGATATCGGGACGTGAGGCACATAGATATAACAATGAACCAATCATAGAGCGATAAACCTTTTGATCGACCGGTTCACCATCTTTGGTCAAATCAAGATGTCCACTAGTAGGCATGGGTGTAGTCATACCTTTGCATTCTTGCATATTGAACTTCTTGAATAAGTCCTTGGTGTACTTCGTTTGAGAGACAAAGGTACCTTCTTTAGTTTGCTTGATTTGCAAACCAAGAAAGAATTTGAGTTCACTCATCATAGACATCTCAAACTTCTCCGACATTAGCTTCCCAAACTTTTCACTAAAATGAGGGTTAGTAGAACCAAATATAATATCATCAACATAGATTTGGCATACAAATAGTTCTCCATTGACCCTTTTAGTAAAAAGAGTAGAATCTATTTTTCCAATTCCAAAGCCTTTTTCAATAAGGAACTTGGTCAAGCATTTATACCACGCTCTAGGAGCTTGTTTAAGACCATAAAGAGCTTTGTGAAGTTTGTAAACATGATTAGGTTTCTTAGGATTAACAAAGCCGGGAGGTTGTTTAACATAAACTTCCTCCTCTATTTCACCATTTAGAAAAGCACTTTTAATGTCCATTTGGTACAAGGTGATATCATGGTGATTAGCATAGGCAAGTAAGATGCGAATGGACTCAAGTCTAGCAACGGGAGCATAAGTCTCACCATAGTCCATACCTTCGACTTGTGTGTAGCCTTGGGCGACAAGACGTGCTTTGTTGCGAACTACTTGTCCATCTTCATCTTGCTTGTTGCGAAACACCCATTTGGTACCGATGATGTTGTGGTTGTTGTCGGGCTTCTCAACTAATGTCCAAACTTGATTTCTCTCAAAGTTGTGTAGCTCTTCATGCATGGCGTTTATCCAATCCGGGTCTTCCAATGCTTCTTCAACCTTCATAGGTTCAATTCTAGAGATGAATGAATAGTGTTCACAAAAGTTAGCTAAACGAGTTTTAGAGTGAGTGATTCTCCCGGTTTGATATCATTGTAGATTTGCTCGACGGGATGGTCTTTAGCAATTCTTGCTCGAACTCGTGTCAGCTTTTGCTTGGGTCTTGGTTGAACATCTTCTTCATCTTGTTCTTTCTTGGTCTTCTTCATTGTTAGCGTTGTCGTTCTCTTGTCGTGGTGGAGAAGGAGGTTGTTGATGTTTGTCTTGGTGTGCTTCCTCGTTTCCTTCATCTTGGTGTGTCCCACTTGTGGATGCTTCCGTATCAATTCTTGGTTCACCTTGTCGTGAGGTAGAAGCTTCCACTTGGACGGATGAGGTACTCTCCTTCACCTCCGTTGGACGAATCTTGCCAATAGACAAGTCTTGGATTGCTTCCGAAGGATCTTTGTCTCCTACATCAATTGGCAATTGCTCTACTTGCAAGATGTTAGATTCATCAAACTTCAATTCTACTGTTTCTTCAACCTTTCGGGTGAAATTGTTGTAGACACGGTATGTGTGAGAGTTTGAGCCATAACCAAGTAGGAAACCTTCATGAGACTTAGGAGCAAATTTAGAACGAAGATGCTTATCAAGAATGTAGCATTTTGAGCCAAATACTCGAAAGTATCCAACATGGGGTTTGTTACCAGTGAGAAGCTCGTATGCCATCTTGCCGAGTAGCTTGTGAAGATACAAGCGATTTGTTGCATGACAAGCTGTCTCAACCGCTTCCACCCAAAAGTGCTTCGGCGTCTTGTATTCATCAAGCATCGTTCTCGCCATTTCGATGAGCGTCCGGTTCTTCCTCTCAACAACTCCATTTTGTTGAGGTGTGTACGTAGCCGAGAACTCATGTGAAATCCCTTCTTCGTCAAGAAAGGTGTCCACATTTGCGTTCTTGAACTCCGTTCCATTGTCACTGCAAACCTTCTTGATCTTCACTTCAAATTGATTTTGGGCCTTCCTAGCGAAGTTTTTGAAGATCTTTTGGACCTGCGATTTATCATCAAGAAAGGACACCCACGTAAATCTTGAAAAATCATCAACTATAACTAGATCAAAAGAATTTCCACCGAGACTTTTGTAGGTGTTGGGACCAAAAAGATCCATATGAAGTAGCTCGAGTGGCCTCCTTGTGGTCATGATGTTCTTCACGGGATGCCTTCCTCCAACCTGTTTACTTGCCTGACAAGCGCTGCAAAGTCTATCCTTATCAAATATGACATCATTAACTCCAAGGATATGATTTCCTTTAATAAGCTTGTCAAGGTTTCGCATACCAACATGACCTAATCGTCTATGCCATAACCAACCTTTAGAGGATTTAGCAATAAAGCAAGTTCTAGGATGAGACTTTTTAGTGAAATCAACAATGTATAGATCACCTCTACGCACACTGATAAAGACCATTTTATGATTATCTCTACGAAAAACTTGGCAATCTACTTCAGTAAATAGGACATTGAAACCGAAATCAGCAAGTCTAGATACTGAAAGTAAGTTGTAGCCAAGAGATTCAACGAGCATGACATTTTGTATGGAGCTATCATGTGATATGGCCACCTTACCGAGGCCAACCACCTTACCCTTTGAGTTGTCACCGAAAGTGACATACTTTCGAGGACCATCGTTTTCAGCAAGCTCCCGAAACATGTCTTTATCTCCGGTCATGTGATCGGTACACCCACTATCAAGAACCCATTCCTTTCGTCCTGCCATATATCCCCAAAGATTTGCCATAAGACCAAAGTGTCTCATTGCATCATCAAGATTGAAGTCACTATCATCATCCTCATCATAGTATCCATGTTCAACATCGTCATGTGGTGGATCAAATCCTAGAGAGGGTAATTCGTTAGAATGATTTTGACAATGATCTTGTTTATGAATTTTTATAGCTTCGGAAATAATATCACTAATAATTCCAACATCTCATTTGGCACACATAAGGTTTGTAAGCTCAAATAGACAATCACCAAACATAGGATCACTAGAATTCATCTTACTCAAGGCAATAGACTTATGGAGAATTTCATCAAGATTTTTCAGGGAATAATTTGGAAAACGTTCCTCAAGAAATTTCCATATGGTGTAGGCACACTTAAGAGTAGGCAAACATCCTATCAAGTTTCTAGGCAAGCCTCTAATGATAAGTTCAACAGTTCTAAGATTGCGAATCATGTCAATTGACTCATCAAGGGTAGGATGCATAGGATCAACATGAGGTGCACAAGGGCTAGCAATGTACTTGTTCAAATGATATTGATTGAAAATCACAAGCATCTCATTTTTCCACTCTTGAAAGTACTCTCCATCAAGTATAGGCACTCTATGTCTAAGACTCCCAATAGTAGACTCATCCATCTTCCACCAATGGTGTTTAAACTAAAGCAATGGAGACCAAAGCTCTGATACCAATTGAAAGGGATCGAGAAGAGGTGTCTAGGGGGGGTGATTAGACACCACGTACCAAAAGTTACAGTTTTTAACTTCTTTAAGTTCAAGTGGAGTTTAGGCACAAGTTTAACAATCACAACACATATCAAGCAAGCATGCAAAGAGTATATGAGCAGCGGAAAGTAAAGCATGCAACTTGCAAGAATGTAAAGGGAAGGGTTTGGAGGATTCAAACGCAATTTGGAGACACGGTGATTTTTGAGCCGTGGTTCCGATAGGTGGTGCTATCGTACATCCACGTTGATGGAGACTTCAACCCACGAAGGGTAACGGTTGCGCGAGTCCACAGAGGGCTCCACCCATGAAGGGTCCACGAAGAAGCAACCTTGTCTATCCCACCATGGCCGTCGCCCACGAAGGAATTGCCTCACTAGCGGTAGATCTTCACGAAGTAGGCTATCTCCTTGCCCTTACAAACTCCTTGGTTAAACTCCACAATCTTGTCGGAGGCTCCCAAGTGACACCTAGCCAATCTAGGAGACACCACTCTCCAAGAAGTAACAAATGCTGTGTTGATGATTAACTCCTTGCTCTTTTGCTTCAAATGATAGTCTCCCTGTCGGTGTCAAAACCGGCGGATCTCGGGTAGGGGGTCCCAAACTGTGCGTCTAGGTGGATGGAAACAGGACACGAGGGACACGATGTTTTTACCAAGGTTCGGGCCCTCTCGATGGAGGTAAAACCCTACGTCCTGCTTGATTAATATTGATGATATGGGTAGTACAAGAGTGGATCTACCACGAGATCAAGGAGGCTAAACCCTAGAAGCTAGCCTATGGTATGATTGTTGTAATGTATGTTGTCCTACGGACTAAAGCCCTCCGGTTTATATAGACACCGGAGGAGGCTAGGGTTACACAGAGTCGGTTACAATGGTAGGAGATCTACATATCCGTATTGCCAAGCTTGCCTTCCACGCCAAGGAAAGTCCCATCCGGACACGGGACGGAGTCTTCAATCTTGTATCTTCGTAGTCTTGGAGTCCGGCGGATAATTATAGTCCGGCTGTCCGGACACCCCCTAGTCCAGGACTCCCTCAGTAGCCCCTGAACCAGGCTTCAATGACGATTAGTCCGGCGTGCATAATGTTCGGCATTGCAAGGCGGGTTCCTCCCTTGAATAATCCAGAGAAGATCATGAACACCAGGATAGTGTCCGGCTCTGCAAAATAAATTCCACATTCCTCCGTAGAGAGAATAAAATATACACTAGCTCAATCTGCAGACGTATTATGCGGCGTGATATCACACCGCTGCCAAGCCACTGTTTGAATCGTTTTTTACTATACCACCTCAGCACGTTTAGCGAAGCGGTTTCCTTGGCACGTCTTGTCGAAGCAGAGATCGTGTTCCCCTTATTCCGGGATTCTCATCAATATGGACGTGGGTAACCCAACCGCGCCATTGATGGTGGCGCTTGGGAGATAAGCGAGTTTTACCAGGCCGGTGGGGGACGCACAGTTTCGTCCGCCTATATATAAGGGAAAAGGATTTACCTTCTCACCTACGCCTTCTTCCTCCTTTGCTTACACATCTCCGCGCACTCAAGCTCCAACACCCAAGCTCGCGCATCTCACCTCGACCTTCTCCGAATATGTCCAGAGGGGGAGGCAAGTGGTTGGCCTCCACCGTTAAGGAGGAGCACATCACCAAGCTGCGCAACACCGGATACCTCTCCGGCGATATCGCGCATCGGCTGCCCGACGAGGGGCAGCTCGTCCCTACCCCTGGGCCTCACGAGAGGGTCGTCTTCCTTCCCCACTTCCTCCGCGGACTGGGCTTTCCGCTCCATCCATTCGTTCGGGGGCTCATGTTCTATTACGGCCTGGATTTCCAAGATCTGGCGCCGAACTTCATCCTCAACATCTCGGCGTTTATCGTCGTGTGTGAGGCCTTCCTCTGCATCCGGCCCCACTTCGGCCTGTGGCTCAAGACCTTCAACGTCAAGCCGAAGGTTGTGAAGGGCACGCAAGCGGAATGCAGAGGCGCCATGTTGGGTAAATTACCCAACGTCCTTTGGCTCGAAGGGGCCTTTGTGGACTCCGTCAAGGGATGGCAATCGGGGTGGTTCTACATCACCGAGCCGCGCAAGCCCACATGGGCGGCGGCCCCCGAGTTTAGATCTGGCGTCCCCACGCAGCTCACCTCCTGGAAAGAGAAGGGCTTGCTGTGGGGCGATTCGAAGGAGGTGACTGGACTCCGAACCTGCATCCAGAAGCTGGTGAGCAATAAGCTCAGGCTCGTCGACGTGGTCCAAGTCATGCTCATCCGCCGGATTCTCCCATTCCAAGAACGGGCATTCAATCTGTGGGAGTTTAATCCGGAACAGCACCAGGCGCTGAGCGGGCTCTTCGATACGACATATGAAGGCGCCTAGAGGGTGTTGTTTAAGGGCGCCGAAGCCCCCGCATCCGCGACGGAAGATCGCGGATTCAGCTCGCAGTATCCAACTGACGAGGTAAGTGATTCAACCCCATTACGGGACACTTTATAGTAATCGAATTGATTATAAGAGGGTTTCATCCCTTCCTTTCCTTTGACAGGAATGGATGGAGAAAGCCAGACAGCTTATCAGCCCGGCTCCCATGCCAGAAGATCCAGTGGACGCCCGCTTAGCAGGGCTGCTGGTTCCGGCACCGCACGTGGTGCCGGAGAATAAGGCCAAGAAGGTGGCCACGGGGACTCGAAAGAGTTCCCGCAATCAGGCGTCTGACGACGACGCGGACTCCTCCCCCGAAGATGAGGAGGAGGAGGAGTACTCTCTCCCGGAGTGGGGAGAGAAGAATAGGAAGGCTTCCCCAATAGGGGAGGCCGAACGGTCCAAGAGGGGGAGAGTTATCCCCCCGGACAGTTTTGCCAACACCAGCGTTGGCGAGGATGAGTGGCCTCCAAGGGCCAGGCGTCCGGCGAGATCGTAAGTGTCCGGATCCTTTATACGCAATATCTTTTATGTCACGTAGTGTCCTTCTAACGCCGCATTCTGTCCCTAGTCCGGCCGATGACGATCTCCCTGACTCATCGAGCGGGTCATTGGCCTCGTCGGATGTGAATTCACTTCTGACTGCCTCTACCCCACGCGCCGACGAGGACGCCGAAGTGGGATCCCAGAGAGGGACCCATCAGGAGGAGGCTCCGGAGGCGCCGTCAGGCAGCCTCTCGGACTTTGCGCCGGACTCTACACTGGAACCCGCAGTGGTTCCAGAGTCCGGCAAGCGGCCCCTTCGAAAGAAGGGCAAGACCGTGACACCGGCGGCCTCCGTCCAACCGGAGGCGCCGGATAGCCTGCTGGAGGCGCTTAAAGGCGCTTCCATTGAGGAAGAACACCGCACTATCATGAGTGCGGTGATTCAAAAGGTTCAGCTCGCCAAAAGCGGGCTGACCGAAGCCTGCAGCAGCCTTTTAACAGGCTTTGAGGTAAGAAGTTAAAATTATGTAATGTAATACCGCATAGACAGTAGCCCCTGATGCTCAGTTCGGTGTTCGGAAAGAAAAAGCCGGACTGAGGATCTAACAAGATATGCGCAGGGTTGCTAAAAATATGTCAATATGGGTTTGCAGGCTGCGCTGCTGGCCTCTACCGCATTAACGGCGGAGGTCGGTGTGCTGAAGCAGGATCTCGAGTGGTCTGAGCGAGAGCTCGGCCATGCGAAGAAGCAGCTCGAGGACAAAGAAGGTGAGTAACACCACTTTGAATGGTTACCTTACAGAAAAGGATTTTGGTTGCACTAAAATTAACCAGGATAATATTTGTACCGCAGGGGCCACTAACGAGGTGGCCGCCCTGAAGGATGCTGTGTCCGCGGCCGAACACAGTGCGGCCGCGGAGCGGGCAGAGCGGGAAAAGCAGGAGGCACGGGTGGCGGAAGTTCAGCAAGAGCTCCAGGCTCTCATGGAAAAGCATGAGAGTTTGGAGCGTGACTCCAAGACTCGAGAGTCCGAGCTTGCCTCGGCTCTCGAAAGTGCCAAGTCCGCCAAGGCCGAGGCCCATAAGGCCCTTCAGGAGGTTGAAGATATAAAGAAAATAGCGGCGGGTAAGGCATTTTTCATGCAAAGCAAGCATGTTAATGTAAAATACCTGACACTTACCCGCATTCGGAGCTCTCCAGGGGCGTTTGCAGATCTGCCGCGTAGTGCGTCCGATGCCGCCACATTCTATCGTGGCGAGGAGGGGAGCTCGACGGAAAAAGTCTTCTGGTCTCAGTATGCTGAGGCCGGACACCCGGTGCCCCCAAGCGACCAGCTGAAGCAGCTGGTCGAACTCCACAAGGTAGCTGAGGAGGCCATGAAGGGCCTTATAGTCCGGCTGTGGCCTGGACAGGCCATGCCTGGGAGCTACTTTGGCCTCGTGCGGCGGCTGGTGGATGCATGCCCCTGGGTGGATGTCATCAAGCGCTCCGCCTGTATTGAAGGTGCTCGCCGGGCTCTTGCCTGCACAAAGGTGCAATGGGGCAGGTTGGATGCGGAGAAGCTTCTCACGGACCCACCACCGCCGGGCAAGGAGTATCGCACGCCCGAGATGTATTATAAAACTGCCCTGAAGGGAGCCCGCAATATTGCGGATGAGTGCCCCCGAAATGTAATCTTTGAGTGAATTTGCTATGTATTATCCTGCGCGCTGAAACTTTGTTCATGTGCGCGTTAAGCAACGCTTGTTTAATTTAAAATATTACCTTCTGTGCGGCCGTTTATAAAATCTGAGAGATGGCAAGTCGTTGGCTTCAGCCCCCAAGCCACAAGTGCTGGGGTGTTCGGGATAAACTTGAGCACTCTTGTTCCCATTGTTGGGTCCATCGAGGGAGGCACTCAACACAACGAACAAGGCAACCGGACTTATAGTGCTTGAACACTCTCACTTAGCCATAGAATTCTATAATTTTAAATTTCGGCGAAGCCCCTGGTATTCGGAAGACCGAATCCGGGGCGCTATCCACGCCTTCGTCAGACATTGTCCGGAACTTCGCTCGAAGCGGCGTGAGTCTTTAAGGACCCGAAAAAACCTCTTGAACAGCAACCAGTCTCTCGCCTTATCATGCCAGTCAGTTTTAGCTTTCTCCACTGAGGCGCTCGCCCGGCTCAACCGGGGCGCAATCGCAGTGGTTCTCCCAGTGCCACCTTAGCCGACGGAACGGAACGTAAGGCACCAAAACGTGGGAGCCGGGCAAACCCAACTGTTGACCCAAGACATGATTCGGAGCCGATTCATATAATGCTATAAGTTCGGGGTGCCGCACTTGTGAAAGTGTTCGGACTTATCACACCATAGAATGGGGGACATAAGCCCCCGGTGTATTAGGCCGTACCAAAATATACGGGTGCAAGATGTCATATAATGAGCATATATATAAAAGGTAATGCAATTGCGATCAAAAAGGTGCTGCATTATTTATGAAAGAAAGTCTGCTAGTGGAGCGGACTGATACAAATAGTGCGGTAAGCAAGGGATTTGGACTAAGTAAACATGTCCCCCTCCAGGGATGAGCTGCGGACTTGGTGTATATAATCGAATTTAATGCTCGTAATTGAGACCACCTGAGTGTTCGTCGCGGCCTTCTTTAGTCCCTAACTGTTGCATCATGAGTTCGGTAGGTTCGCCGCCGGACAGGGCTTCTGGTTAACAGAGTCCTGTGTACATAAAAGAAGAAAAATAAAATAAAAAAAGGGGGGCACACTTGCGAGCCCCCGGTGTGGTCGAACCGCACTCTGGGTCCGTTGCGATCGTGCCCCCTCCCCTGTGCCCATGGTATCTCCAAAGCGTAATGATGTACGCGGAGTGTTATTCTTGCGATCATGCGCGGGCGAGGGTTGGGGCCGCATTGCTACGCGTGCTCTGATCGCGCCAGGTGGTCTTGGTTGGCATTGCTCCGGGCGCGCTTTGCTGTATCCGGCTTTTTAACGGCCGGACTCGAGAATTGCCTTAGAAGGCTGCTCTGTACTTCTGCCGCGAGAGCCGCTGTATGTTCCTCCGTCCGGAGGGAGCGTTCCGTATTCCCATTGACCGTGATGACTCCACGAGGGCCTGGCATCTTGAGCTTTAGGTATGCATAATGTGGCACCGCGTTGAATTTCGCAAACGCGGTTCGTCCGAGCAGAGCGTGATAGCCGCTGCGAAACGGGACTATGTCGAAGATTAACTCTTCGCTCCGGAAATTATCCGGGGATCCGAAGACCACTTCCAGTGTGACTGAGCCTGTACAGTTGGCTTCCACTCCTGGTATGACACCTTTAAAGGTTGTCTTTGTAGGTTTAATCCTTGATGGGTCTATGCCCATTTTGCGCACTGTACCCTGATAAAGCGGGTTCAGTCTGCTGCCGCTGTCCATCAGGACTCTCATGAGGTGGAACCCATCGACGATTGGGTCTAAAACCAATGCGGCGAATCCGCCATGGCGTATGCTGGTCGGATGGTCTCTTCGATCGAAAGTGATCGGACAAGAGTACCATGGGTTGAACTTTGGGGCGACTGGCTCCATCGCATAGACGTCCCTTAGTGCGCGTTTCCTCTCCCTCTTGGGTATGTGGGTCGCGTATATCATATTCACCGTCCGCACTTGTGGGGGAAAACCCTTCTGTCCTCTGTTGTTCGGCGGTCGGGTCTCTTCCTCGTCGTCGCTATTTAGCCCCTTGTCATTGTTTTCGGCAATTAACTTGCCGGCCTGCTTGAACACCCTGCAGTCTCTATTAGTGTGGTTAGCTGGCTTTTCAGAGGTGCCATGTATCTGGCATAAGCGGTCGAGTATTCGGTCCAGATTGGACGGACCCGGAGTGGTTCTTTTGAATGGCTTCTTCCGCTGACCGGGTTTAGAGCCTCGGAATCCGGCGTTGACTGCCGTATCCTCCTTATCGTCGCCGTTAATGCGGCGCTTGTTTTTGTTTCGACATGGCCTGCCGTTGTTGTCCTTAGTATCCGGACTGCCAGAATTTTTACGGAGATTGTTGCTGCGGGCTAGCCAGCTGTCCTCTCCCGCACAAAAGCGGGTCATTAACGATGTGAGGGCTGCCATGGATTTCGGCTTTTCCTACCCCAGGTGTCGGGCTAGCCATTCGTCCCGGATGTTATGTTTGAAGGCTGCAAGGGCCTCTGCATCCGAGCAATCGACGATTTGATTTTTCTTCATCAAGAACCGTGTCCAGAATTGTCTGGCCGATTCGTCTGGCTGCTGAATGATGTGGCTTAGGTCATCGGCGTCTGGTGGTCGCACATATGTGCCTTGGAAGTTATCAAGGAATGCGGCCTCCAGGTCTTCCCAACACCCAATTGACTCTGCGGGCAAGCTGTTAAGCCAATGCTGAGCTGGTCCTTTAAGCTTGAGTGGGAGGTACTTGATGGCGTGGAGATCATTGCCGCGGGCCATATGGATGTGGAGAAGATAGTCTTCAATCCAAACCGCGGGGTCTGTTGTGCCATCGTAAGATTCAATGTTTACGGGTTTAAACCCTTCGGGGATCTGATGATCCATTACTTCATCAGTGAAGCATAGAGGGTGTGCGGCGCCTCTGTATTGAGCGATATCGCGACGCAGCTCGAGAGAGCGCTGTCTGCTGTGTTCGGCCCGGCCGGGGTTATTGTATCCGGCGCGACGGTATTCGTCGTGGGTCGTAGGGCGCCCACGTGATCCGTAGATGGATCTAGATTGCCTTGCTTTGTCCTCCAATATGTCTCGCAAGTCCGGCGCGTTCCCTCTTGGCTTCGTACTTTTGGAGCGATGCCGGGGTACGATCTTGGCTGGGGGCCTGGATGCCTCTCTGTCACGACCACGGGGTGGTCGGTCAGCCATATCGTGCGCTGGTGATGGAGGTATGTATGCTTCCTCCTCTAATCGGGGGAGCAGCTTGCGTCTTGGGTAACTTTTGGAGGGACGTTCGAGTTTATACTCTTCGGCCGCGAGGACCTCGGTCCATCGATCGGCCAGCAGGTCCTGATCAGCTTGAAGTTGTTGCTGCTTTTTCTTTAGGCTGTTTGTTGTGGCGATAAGCCTGCGCTTGAAGCGCTCTTGTTCGACGGGATCCTCGGGTACGACGAATTCATCATCGTTGAGGCTTGCTTCGTCTTTGGAGGGAGGCATGTAGTTATGATCCTCGACCTCTTCGTCTGCCGCCCTCTCATGAGGGCTTGCTTCTGCATCCTCCTGAGCTGAGTCTTGCTGGAGGGGATTGTCTTCGGCACTCTCTGGAGTATTATTATCTCCTGTGCCGGAATCTCCATTCTTGCTGTGGTGGGATTTAGAGCGGCGCTGCTGACGCCGGTGTTTGGGCTTCTTCTTTAAAGAGTCTGCCTCCGCTGTTTCTTCGCCGTCCCCGTCTTTTGGGGTGTCCACCATGTATATGTCGTATGACGAGGTGGTCTTCCAGTGCCCTGTAGGCGCTGGTTCCTGTTCGTCTCCGGCATCGTCGTCCATAGCGTCGATGTCTTCGGAGTCGTAGTCTAGCATGTCGGTTAGATCGTCGGCAGTGGCTACAAAGTGGGTGGTGGGTGGGCTCTGAATTTCTTCATCGTCCGTACCCTAGCCATCCTGGCCATAGTCCGGCCAGGACTCTCCTGATAATGAGAGATGCTTTAGTGAATTCAAGATATCGCCAAAAGGCGAGTATTGGAAGATGTCCGCGGCGGTGAATTCCATAACCGGCGCCCAATCCGGATCGATTGGTAGGGGCGCGGGAGGTTCGGAGTCCGGCAAGGAGTCCGGTGCCTCGGAATCACGAGTTTCGCAGGGGACAAGATTAGTGTTCGGCTCCATCGCCGTGGATGTTGAAGCCTCCAGGGCGGCGTCTATCCACCGGCCCTCGATCTGGGCGATCGGCTCCGGGCTAATGGCCGAAGCGGATCCGTGTGCGGCCACCAAGGCATTGTTCGGTGGCAGAGCTAAGTCATGCCCATCGTGACAGTGCGGCGCGCTTGGCTGTGGCTCGAGTCCGTCGAAGATCAAGTCTCCGCGGGCATCGGCCGTGAAGTTTAAGCTTCCGAATCTGACCTGACGGCCAGGGGCGTAGCTTTCGATCTGCTCCAGATGGCCAAGTGAATTGGCCCGTAGTGCGAAGCCGCCGAATACGAAGATCTGTCCGGGGAGGAAAGTCTCACCCTGGACAGCGTTGTTGGTTGAAGATGCCATCAAGCCTATCGGTGACGACACAGAGGAACTCTCAATGAAAGCACCAACGTCGGTGTCAAAACTGGCGGATCTCGGGTAGGGGGTCCCGAACTGTGCGTCTAGGCGGATGGTAACAGGAGACGAGGGACACGATGTTTTTACCCAGGTTCGGGCCCTCTCGAAGGAGGTAAAACCCTACGTCCTGCTTGATTAATATTGATGATATGGGTAGTACAAGAGTGGATCTACCACGAGATCAAGGAGGCTAAACCCTAGAAGCTAGCCTATGGTATGATTGTTGTAATGTATGTTGTCCTACGGACTAAAGCCCTTCGGTTTATATAGACACCGGAGGAGGCTAGGGTTACACAGAGTCGGTTACAATGGTAGGAGATCTACATATCCGTATTGCCAAGCTTGCCTTCCACGCCAAGGAAAGTCCCATCCGGACACGGGACGGAGTCTTCAATCTTGTATCTTCGTAGTCTTGGAGTCCGGCGGATAATTATAGTCCGGCTGTCCGGACACCCCCTAGTCCAGGACTCCCTCACTCCCCAACACTCAACTCTCTCTCACAGGATTTGGATTTGGTGGAGAGAAGATTTGAGTGGAAAGCAACTTGTGGAAGGCTAGAGATCAAGATTCATATGGTAGGAATGGAATATCTTGGCCTCAACACATGAGTAGGTGGTTCTCTCTTAGAAAATGGATGCTGGAAGTGTAGGTTCGTTATGATGGCTCTCTCCACGAATGAAGAGTGGGTGGAGGGGTATATATAGCCCTCACACAAAATCTAACCGTTACACACAACTTGCCAAACTCGGTGGGACCGAATTGAGAAACTCGGTCAGACTGATTTAGCAAATAATGTGACCGTAAGGATTTTCGGTGGGACCGACATGCAACTTGGTAGGACCGATATGGTTAGGGTTAGGGCATAACGTAATCTCGGTGAGACCGATTACACAATCTCGGTGGGACCGATTTTGGTAATAAGCTAACCAGAGAGTTGGTCAGGCAAACTCGGTTAGACCGATTACCCAAACTCGGTAGGACCAATTTTGGTAATAAGTTAACCAGAGAGTTTGCACTGTAATCTCAGTAGTACCAATTGCTCAAACTCAGTGGGACCGATTTTGGTAATGGACATACACAGAGAGATTACAATCCCGTCTCGGTGAGACCGAGATCCCTATCAGTGAGACCGATTTGCCTAGGGTTTGTGGCAGTGGCTAAGACATTTGAACTCGGTGGCGCCGGATAGAAAGAATCGGTGGGGCCGAGTTTGACTTTTGGTATAGGTCATATGTGGATATCAGAAAGTAGTTGAGGGCTTTGGAGCATATCACTAAGCATTTTGAGCAAGCAAGCCATTAAGCAACACCTCATCCCCTCTTGATAGTATTGGCTTTTCCTATAGACTCAATGTGATCTTGGATCACTAAAATAGAAAATGCAGAGTCTTGATCTTGGAGCTTGAGTGAATCCTTTGTCCTTAGCATCTTGAAGGGGTTCCACATCCTTTAGTCCATGCCACTCCATTGTTGAACTTGTCTGAAACATACTAGGTAAAAGTGTTAGTCCAACAAGAGATATGTTGACATTAATTACCAAAATCACCCAGGGAGCACTTGTGCTTTCAGAGGTGGAGGCTGAGGGAGTCCTGGATTAGGGGGTCCTCGGACAGTCGGACTATATACTTTAGCCGGACTGTTGACCTATGAAGATACAAGATTGAAGACTTCGTCCCGTGTCCGGACTCTCCTTTGCGTGGAAGGCAAGCTTGGCAATTCGGATATGTAGATCTCCTTCTCTGTAACTGACTTTGTGTAACCCTAGCCCCCTCCGGTGTCTATATAAACCGGAGGGTTTAGTCCGTAGGACAACAACAATCATAATCATAGGCTAGCTTCTAGGGTTTAGCCTCTACGGTCTCGTGGTAGATCAACTCTTGTAATACTCATATCATCAAGATCAATCAAGCAGGAAGTAGGGTATTACCTCCATCGAGAGGGCCCGAACCTGGGTAAACATCGTGTCCCCCGCCTCCTGTTACCATTAGCCTCAAACGCACAGTTCGGGACCCCCTACCCGAGATCCGCCTGTTTTGACACCAACATTGGTTCTTTCATTGAGAGTTCCACTCTACCGTCACGGAAGGGCTTGATGGCTCACCTTGTTGTCAAGGACAACGTCACCTCTGGGGGAGCCCTGGCTTAGGCCAAACTCTCTGACTAGGCGGCTTCGTCATGACCGCCCGATCGGCCGTCGCGCTGACGATGACTTCTTAGGTCATCAAAAACAACCTCCACATCAGCTTGGAACTTACCGAGCAGATGGATCCAATGGAGCTCTCCTTCCTGAACGAGCTCTTGGATTGCATCGCCGCTCTAGGAATCGCTACAGACTATGATCGGATCGGGCTTAAACCCGACCAAAGGGAGATTAACTATCCGCCGGTCACCCATCAGATAGCGGTGGTGGAGGAGCAATGCATCGATTCCTCCTCTATTTTGAGGACGAACTATGTACGGATTCCCAAGCTCTCCGAGCCGGATACCCGTCTACGGGAGGACATGGCCCAAGCTCCAAACCTAGAATCGGACAGCGGGCCAGAAAAATTGGGCAGCATCCCGGTGATGGGGTTATGTACCCAGGGTAGGGTCATGGACCTGTTCCAAGTAACTTACCCCAGGACATCCTTAGAAGAGGTCGCCTTCCAGTCGACCAACGAGGACTCACTCGACTGGCCTGAAGGACTCGACCACGAAGACTCACTCGACCACCAGGAGGTCAAGAGGCACTCTGCACTGCAACAGCCTGTAATCAAGTAGACTTTATGATAGTAAAGGCACTTTATGTGGGGCGTTACCAGTAACGCCCCAGACTTAACTCACCTTAAACCCTCTCCTACGTGGGCTGGCTGGGGTCCTGGCGCACTCTATATAAGCCACCCCCCTCCACAGGCAGAAGGGTTCGGCACCTTGTAGCTCATATACTCATAATCCACTCGACCGCCTCCGGGCTCCGAGACGTAGGGCTGTTACTTCTTCCGAGAAGGGCCTGAACTCGTACATCCTTTGTGCTTACAACCTCTCCATAGCTAGGACCTTGCCTCTCCATACCTACCCCCCACTCTACTGTCAGGCTTAGAACCACGACAGTTGGCGCCCACCTTGGGGCAGGTGTTTTAGCGATTTTGTGGAGAAGTTGCGATTCTTCCGAGTACTTTCATCATGGTGTCTGCTGGAGTTTTGGTCGAGGGTCAAGAGATCCGTCTCGGCACTCTCACCTTCATCGCCGACGACTCCGCATGGCTCCAGGAGGCTCCACTCGACGTAGATGCGCTCCCCATCCGCGGTGCGACGCATTTTCGCGCATGTGTCCGCGGCGTTCTGCTGCGGCAACCGTCGACCCAGTATCGGTCGGCTCCTCCATCGTCCACCCTCCCGGTCTCCCGCCAGCGCAAGCGCTCGGGCCGGTCGAGGCTTCAGCGATGGGTGAGGCACGCGGTGGCTCGCCAATCGGCCACCACCCAAGTTGCGGCAATCGAGCCCGACGAACCTCTCTACGGCTTGTTCGACCTGTCGACTGGCTCCGTAGAGACCGCATCCGAGTGCGGTAGCAGTGATCCAGCGGCGGAAATCTTGATGGTCGATGGGCCCCATAGTCCCCCTGGCTTCGCCCGTGGTGGTGGAGCAGGTGACGGCGGCGACCCTACGCGAGGCTACGAAGAGTACCAGCCCGAGCCACTCGACTCTCTGCAAAGAGAGGAGCTTCGCCGCAGGAACGAGGATCCCCTGCGTATTTCCATCGCAGGAGAAACCCCCGAGGCTCGTGCCTTGGAGGAGGCGCGTCTGGCCAATTTGGCCGAGCGCACTCGACTGGAGAACCTTCAGCGAGCACTCGATGAGCGCGCGCGGCAACGAGTTCCCGACACCAGTCGACGTCAACTCTTCCCGCCGACTCAGGTATATCGAACCCCAATTCAGAATTTAGCAGCTGCGACCCGTATAGCAGAGTCCATCCAGCCTTCGCAATCGGAAGCTGGCAGAGGTTTGCTGCAGATCAGGGATCTGCTCCGGGCAGCAGGAGATCAGAATTCAGCCGTGTCTCAGTCGCGCAACAGAATTCACAGTCGATCCGTCACTGTGAATACGGTTCAGTCGGCTCACAGCCCCAGATCGCCTCCGCGGCGCGAAGGGCGCGAGAATCGGCGAGATCAATATGGCGACAGACTCGACCGAGATGATAGGCGTCGAGTGCCCTATTCCCCTCCGAGGGGTGGGTCTTACGCTCCTCGGCAGCCAGATGATAGGCGTCAGTACAGTACAGGGCGTAGGGTTCCAGTTGACCCCAGAGAACCAGGCTTCGACGCACGATCCATTATCGTGCAAGGGTTGGTCGACCGGAACAGAGCCCATCGAGGTACACTCGACAGAGATGTACTCACAAGCAGTCGACTACATGTTTCTGGTCCTGAATGTTTTAGCAGAGCTATTAGAGCCGCAGTTATTCCTCCCAATTTTAGGTTGGCAACAGGAGTCAGCAAGTTCACTGGTGAGTCTAAGCCCGAAACTTGGCTTGAAGACTACCGAGTGGCAGTTCAGATCGATGGTGGGAACGACTAGGTGGCCATGAAACACTTGCCTCTCATGCTGGAAGGTTCTGCCAGGGCATGGTTGACTCAATTACCTCCTAGCAGCATTTACACTTGGGAAGATCTGTCCCGAGTGTTCATTAGAACGTTTGAAGGGACTTGCAAGCGACCAGCTGGATTGACAGAGTTGCAAGTCTGCGTGCAGAAAACTAATGAGACTCTCAGAGAGTATATTCAGAGGTGGATCACTTTGCACCACACTGTGGAGAATGTGTCTGATCATCAGGCAGTCTGCGCCTTCAAGGATGGCGTCAAGAACAGAGAACTGAGTTTGAAATTTGGTCGAACCGGTGACATGACCTTGAGTCGGATGATGGAGATTGCTACCAAGTACGCCAACGGCGAAGAAGAAGACCGACTCCGAAGCGGCAAACACAAGCCGAGTCAGTCGGAAAAAGGAAACACCAGTCGGAAACAGAAGCGGAAGGCTGAACCGGCAGCTCCTGGAGAGGCTCTGGCCGTGACTCAAGGAAAGTTTAAGGGGAAACCAAAAGGATCCTGGAACCCCAAGAAGGTAAAGGATAAAGAAGGGAACGACGTGATGGACATGCCATGTCACATTCACACGAAGAAAGACGAAGAGGGGAATATCATTTACCCAAAGCACACCACTCGCCAATGTCGACTCCTGATCCAGCAGTTTCAGGGAAAACAGTCTAAGGACAAGGAGAAGGGGTCGGACAAGGCCGAAGACAAGGAGGACAGTGAGGGAGGATATCCGCATGTCAACTCCACTCTGATGATCTTTGCAGATGTGGAAAGCAGAAGTCGACTGAAAGTGATTAACCGAGAGGTGAACATGGTTGCCCCAGCAAAGGCAAATTATCTGAAGTGGTCTCAAACACCCATCACATTCGACCAATCTGATCACCTGACTCATATTGCCACCCCTGGGAGGCAAGCTTTGGTGGTCGATCCAGTTGTCGAAGGCACTCGACTGACAAAAGTGCTGATGGATGGTGGAAGTGGACTGAACTTGTTGTATGCAGACACATTGAAAGGTATGGGCATTCCGATGTCCCGACTGAGCACTAGTAACATGAGCTTCCATGGAATTATACCAGGGAAGAAGGCCGAGTCACTCGGCCAGATAGCTTTGGACGTGGTGTTTGGTGATCCGAAGCATTTTCACAAAGAAAAGTTGACGTTTGAGGTCGTGGATTTTCAGAGTGCATATCATGCCATTTTGGGGAGACCAGCCTATGCACGGTTCATGGCTCGACCATGTTACGTATACCTCAAATTGAAGATGCCCGGCCCCAAAGGAGTGATCACTGTCACCGGTGATAGGAAAAAGGCAGAGGAGTGCTTTCAGAAAGGCTCCAAGATTGCCGATTCCCAAGTGACAGCGGTCGAGTTCGAAGAATACAAGCAAAACGCAGATCCGAGTGACTTGCTACGATCCAAGAAGCCTGCCACAGAGTCTGCTTTTCAGTCGTCCGGTGAGACGAAGCATGTTCACATTCATCCGACCGACCCCGAAGCAGCTCCGACCCGCATCTCCGCAACACTCGACCCAAAATAGGAAGAAGCGCTCATCCAGTTCCTCCGTGAGAACTGGGACATTTTTGCATGGAAGCCCGCTGACATGCCAGGTGTTCCCAGGGGACTGGCTGAGCATCGTCTAAGAGTCGACGCATCTGCCAAACCAGTCAAAGAGCATCTTCGGTGGTCCGCCGTCCAGAAGAGAAAAGCCATTGGTGAAGAAGTGGCTCGACTGTTGGCGGCAGGATTTATCCGAGAGATATACCACTCCGAGTGGCTCGCTAATGTCGTCATGGTTCCTAAGAAGGACAAGTCGCTCCGAATGTGCATTGATTTCAAGCACATCAACCGGGCCTGCCCGAAAGATCACTTTCCTCTCCCTCGCATAGATCAAATTGTTGACTCGACCGCGGGATGCGAGAGGTTATCTTTTTTAGATGCTTACTCCGGGTACCACCAGATCCGTCTGTACGGGCCCGACGAGGTAAAAACAGCTTTCATCACTCCATTCGGGTGCTTCTGCTATATCACCATGCCATTCGGCCTCAAGAATGCCGGAGCCACATTTATGCGAATGATTCAGAAGTGTCTACTCACTCAAATCAGTCGGAATGTGGAAGCATATATGGATGATATCGTTGTCAAGTCACGAAAAGGTTCCGACCTGCTCGCTGATCTCGCCGAAACATTTGCCAACCTCAGAAGGTATGATATCAAGCTCAATCCATCAAAGTGCACATTTGGAGTTCCTGGTGGCAAGTTACTCGGTTTTCTCATTTCCGAACAGGGAATCGACGCTAACCCAGAGAAGATTGGCGCTATTCTCCGAATGAAACGCCCTGTGCGAGTGCACGATGTCCAGAAGCTTACTGGATGCTTGGCCGCATTAAGTCGATTCATCTCACGACTCGGTGAAAAGGCATTGCCTCTTTACCGACTGATGAAGAAGGCAGACAAGTTCGAGTGGACTCCAGAAGCTGATGCAGCGTTTGCCGAGCTAAAAGCTCTGCTCTCCACCCAGCCGGTGCTTGCTGCTCCAATCAGCAAAGAGCCTCTGTTGCTCTACATCGCAGCCACAGGACAAGTCGTCAGTACTGTGCTAACGGTCGAGCGGGAAGAAGAAGGAAAAGCTCTCAAAGTTCAGCGCCCAGTGTATTATTTGTCTGAAGTCTTGACTCCATCCAAGCAGAGGTATCCTCATTATCAGAAGCTTTTGTATGGAATATACATGACCACAAAGAAGGTTGCTCATTATTTCTCTGACCATTCCATCACAGTCGTCAGCGACGCTCCACTATCAGAGATTTTGCACAACAGAGATGCAACTGGTCGAGTGGCCAAATGGGCGATTGAACTTCTTCCCCTTGATATCAAGTTTGAGGCAAAGAAAGCCATTAAGTCCCAGGCAATAGCAGATTTCCTCGCCGAGTGGATTGAACAGCAACAGCCGACTGAAGTTCACTCGGAGCATTGGACCATGTTCTTCGATGGCTCTAAGATGTTGAATGGTTCCGGTGCTGGGGTTGTCCTGGTTTCCCCCAGAGGAGATAAGCTCAGATATGTGCTCCAGATTCACTTTGATTCCTCCAACAATGAGGCAGAGTATGAGGCCCTCTTATATGGGTTGCGCATGGCCATTTCACTCGGCGTCCGTCGCCTAATGGTCTATGGCGACTCAGATTTAGTGGTCAATCAGGTGATGAAAGAGTGGGACGTGAGAAGCCCAGCCATGACTGGATACTGCAGTGCAGTGAGGAAGCTGGAAAAGAAGTTCGAGGGGTTGGAGCTCCATCATATACCCCGACTGAAAAATCAAGCAGCTGATGATCTAGCAAAGATAGGTTCCAAGAGAGAAGCCATTCCGAGTGGTGTGTTCTTGGAGCATATACACACTCCTTCAGTCAAAGAGGATCCTTTCACCGAAGAAACGACGCAGCCCAAGAGTGCCACAGATCCGACTGAAGTTGAAGTCCCAGCGGTGGTCGACTTGATCATGGAGGTTTTGGTGGTCATTCCCGACTGGACGATTCCGTATGTCGCATATATCTTGAGGAAAGAGCTTCCGGAGGATGAGGAAGAGGCTCGACAGATCGTCCGTCGATCTAAGGCCTTTACCGTAATCAAAGGACAATTATACAGAGAAAGCGCGACTGGAGTCAGTCAGAAGTGCATAACACCAGAAGAAGGTCGACTCATCCTCAATGATATTCACTCGGGAACCTGTGGTCATCATGCGTCCTCTCGGACCATCGTGGCCAAAGCATACCGAGCCGGATTTTACTAGCCCAAGGCGAATGAGATGGCAAAAGAGATAGTGGATAAGTGCGAGGGATGTCAGTTCTACTCGAATATGTCACACAAGCCTGCGTCGGCTCTGAAGACCATCCCACTCGTCTGGCCTTTCGCGGTATGGGGATTGGACATGGTCGGCCCTTTGAGAACAGGACGAAGTGGCTTCACGCATGTACTGGTGGCAGTCGACAAATTCACCAAGTGGATCGAGGCTAAACCAATCAAGAGCCTTGACACCGGTACTGCTGTTAGCTTCATCAGGGAACTAATATTCAGATATGGAGTCCCGCACAGCATCATTACGGATAATGGGTCGAACTTTGACTCAGAGGAATTCAGAGCTTTCTGCGACTCCCAGGGCACACGGGTCGACTACGCATCAGTCGCCCATCCGCAGTCGAATGGACAAGCAGAGCGAGCTAATGGACTGATTCTTAAGGGATTGAAGCCTCGACTGATGCGTGATCTCAAACACGCGGCTGGAGCTTGGGTCGACGAACTTCCCTCAGTTCTTTGGGGACTACGGACCACACCTAATCGGTCGACCGGAAGAACCCCATTCTTCTTGGTCTACGGAGCTGAAGCAGTCTTGCCGAGTGATCTTCTCCACAATGCTCCTCGAGTTGAAATCTACAACGAAGCAGAAGCTGAACAAGCACGGCAGGACGCAGTCGACCTTTTAGAGGAAGAAAGGGAGATGGCTCTGATCCGGTCGACCATCTACCAACAAGATTTGCGCCGTTTCCACGCCAGAAATGTGAGAGGTCGAGCCTTCCAGGAAGGGGATTTGGTTCTCCGAGTGGATCAGCACAAACCACACAAGCTTGCTCCTTCTTGGGAAGGTCCCTTCATCGTCACCAAGGTCCTCCACAACGGGGCGTACCGTCTTTACAACGTCGAGCATAATATCGACGAGCCCCGAGCTTGGAACGCGGAGCTACTCTGCCCATTCTACACTTAAGTTTTATCACTCGGATGAGTTGCAATAAAGTACTTTCGTAGTTCATGGACCTCAAAATAATAGTGTCATAGTTCCTCCATAATATCTGTCACTTTTTCTTTCTGTCCAATGAAATTCCCCTCAGTGGGTGACTTAGCTGCGAATCCGTTTCGCCTAATTTTGTAAAAATCCTACCGAGTGGTGAGCCAGACTACCACTCGGAGGCTTAGCTACGAATCCGTTTCGCCTAAGTTATAAAAATCCTACCGAGTGAAGAGCAACCCTCTCACTCGGGGGCTTAGCTGCAGTCCAAGGACTCGCCTAAGTTTATCAAAATCCTACCGAGTGAAGAGCAACCCTCTCACTCGGGGGCTTAGCTGCAGTCCAAGGACTCGCCTAAGTTTATCAAAATCCTACCGAGTGAAGAGCAACCCTCTCACTCGGGGGCTTAGCTGCAGTCCAAGGACTCGCCTAAGTTTATCAAAATCCTACCGAGTGAAGAGCAACCCTCTCACTCGGGGGCTTAGCTGCAGTCCAAGGACTCGCCTAAGTTTATCAAAATCCTACCGAGTGAAGAGCAACCCTCTCACTCGGGGGCTTAGCTGCAGTCCAAGGACTCGCCTAAGTTTATCAAAATCCTACCGAGTGAAGAGCAACCCTCTCACTCGGGGGCTTAGCTGCAGTCCAAGGACTCGCCTAAGTTTATCAAAATCCTACCGAGTGAAGAGCAACCCTCTCACTCGGGGGC
>NC_041385.1:65709485-65744763 GCF_002162155.2 Triticum dicoccoides
TTTATCAAAATCCTACCGAGTGGTAAGCCAGCCTTCCACTCAGGGGCTTAGCTGCAGTGCAACACTCGCCTAAGTTATGAAAATCCTACCGAGTGAGGAGCAACCCTCTCACTTGGAGGCTTAGCTGCAGTCCAAGCACTCGCCTAAGTTTATCAAAATCCTACCGAGTGAGGAGCAACCCTCTCACTCGGGGGCTTAGTTGCAGTCCAAGCACTCGCCTAAGTTACAAAAATCCTACCGAGTGAAGAGCGACCCTCTCACTCGGAGGCTTAGCTGCAGCCCTGTGCTCGCCTAAGTGGACCGAAGAATAAGTTGATTGCAATAAAGGCGCCTTGCTTTGAACCTGCAAAAGACATTTCGAGCCGAAGGCAATCGTATTCAAGCACCAAATTCAAGTTTGAATCGACATCTAAAGGAACCGAAAGTGCTCAGGCATCAAGCCCGTTAAGGTTTGTCGGTTACAATTCCACTCGGCATACCGAGGCAAATTTAAAGCGTCGAGCCAGAAGAGGTTTTTTACCCCTCCTGTGGAGGGCTGGAAGGTGCAACGAATTCATCAAGGTCAATTCCGTCGGCGATCCGAGTGGCAGCTGCAAGGAAAGTTTCCATAAAGGACCTGAAGTCGTGCTTCTTGGTATTGGCCACCCGAAGGGCCGCCAGCTTCTCCTCTCGCGCATCTTTGCAGTGGACTCGGGCCAGACACAAAGCGACATCTGCACCACACCGAGCCGAGGACTTCTTCCACTCCTGCACTCGACCAGGGATCGTGTTCAAGCGGGCCATCAGCGACTCAAGGTCATTCTGAAGTGTCTCCTCAGGCCAGAGCGTCGAGTCGATGCGCGATGTGGCAGCCTTCAGCTTTGCGAGATAGTCCACGACAGCTGCAACACGGGACTCTAGTCGGAAAACTTCCATGGCAACTTCGTCGTTCACCGGAGAATTGACGGGGTCGAGGTTTGGCTCCAGCCGGCTAGTTTCTTCTTCAAAGTTTTGACAAAATTCTGCAAGGATGATCACTAAGTCAAGGGGATGGTCGAATGGAAAAACCACAATTGGAAATGTCTGCCAAGCATAGAGGTTTACCTTCAAGCATAAGAAACAGCTTCTTGGCAAGTCCACTCAGGAAGGCCTCCAGATCAGTTTTCTTCCCAGTCAATTTGCTGACTTGGTCGGTCAGGGCAGCTTTATCAGTTTTCAGTCGACTGACCTCCTTGTTGGCAATCCCAAGAGCAGCTTTCAGATTGGCATTGTCTTGTTCAAGCTTGGTGACTGAAGCTAACTTCTCGTCGGCAAGCTTGGTCTTCTCAGCTAGCTCAAGGTCTTTCTTCTGCTGGGCCTCCCTTACCTTACCTGCAAGTTACAGCAAGATCAGATTTTGAAACAAGCAAGGGGAAAAGCAGTCGTCAGGGTCTCACCAAACATACCTTCGGTCTCCTCCTTTGCCTTTGTCAGCTTCTCCTGAACCAGCTTCAAGCTCAGCTCGACTTGAGTATGCTTTTGTTCCAGCTCTGAGTAGCGAGCCACAAGATCACAAGAGTTCTGCAAAGAACCAATCGACTAAATGTCAAATATAATTCACTTCCGAGTGAAAAAGGGAAAAACACACGTTTCTAAGACTACAGCCGAATACAAGCATTCGACCGTAGTCTCGGGGACTACACCCAGTGGGTGCACTCAGCGTGCCCCCACTAATCCTGTTGAAGACAAAGTCGACCAGTCGACCTCAAAAAAAAGTGCGAGATGCATTCTATAAGACTGTGATCAACTGCAAGCAGTCGACCACAGTCTCGGGGACTACACCCAGTGGGTGCACTCAGCGTGCCCCCACCGGTTTGTGAAATCCAGTCGACCAGTCGACTGACAGAAAAATTGACATCATAAAGCCTAAGGCCGACTGCCAGCAGTCGACCTTAGCCTTGGGGACTACACCCAGCGGGTGCACTCAGCGTGCCCCCGCTAAACACAGAGTTTATTCGACACACCCAGTGGGTGACTACTATAAATTCCGGAAAAGACAAGTTTTTGGTAACATATCCAACAGAACAAACAGCGGTCGACTGACCTGGACATTGCTTTGGAGGGCAGAACTGGCATCATAAGCTGCCTGGCTCGCGTCCCGGATGGTCTTCAGCTGCTCCATCATGAGTCCCGCCTGGCGTATTGCCTCCTTCGCTGCGCCAGCTTGGTCCTCTGGGACATGGTGCGTCGTGAAGAGGGAGGGCTGCTGAGCACTCGTCAGTGGATTTGCGAAGGACACCGTGTGTCGAGTGGTGTTCTCTTCCTCCACAGTCAGAATCTCAGGCGCCGTCACATCCTGAGGCACCTTACTGGCGGGCGCTTTCCGACTCCTCCTGCGTGCCAGTGGTTCTTCATCCTCGTCATCATCAGGAAGATTGATAACAGTATTGGGTGGAGCTGCGGAGAAGAATCAGGATCAGAGATCGCGAGTCAGTCGACTAAGAACGGCGTCAAGAATACAGTACCTGGGTTCGAAGTCGCTGCGTCCTCCATCTCGTGGTCATCAGCCCGAGCTGAGGTTTCAGAAGTAGCAGCACTGCAACTCCAAAGGATCAGTCGACTAGCTTTGGCGTCGACCAGAGACAAAGTTCACACAAAATGAGAAGATTCAAACGACACAATTACCCTGATATGGTGGGGATGGACACCTTCATCTTCGGCAAGAGCTTGGTCGGCTTTGGCGGAGCCCCCCTAGGCTGCTTCGGCGCCTTTTCAGTCGGCGCTGGAGAGGTGGTCCTAGGGCGTTTGGTCGACTGCGTCGCAACCCCCTTGCCACGTTCAGTCGAAGGGTCGTGGACGAGCTTCGACCGCCTTTCCGAGCGCGGTGGCACGACCTCCTCCTCTTCCTCCTCGTCCTCGGCGTCATCATCATCGCCGTCGTCATCATCATCGTCGTCGTCGTCCCCGGCAACGTCCGAGTCCCATTCCTCCTCGTCCTGGCTCTCGCCCCCACTCGCCTCACCCTCCTCAGTCGGAGTTTGTGCCCCATTGGGCATCGAGTACAGCTCAGTGAGGGCCTAGCAGATATCAAGACAATGATCAGTCGACCAGTCGACAGAGTAGACAGAGATAGATGCGACAAGAATGCAGTGGAGAGCAGGGCAAGTGTACCTTATTTGGATCGCTGTTGTGGTCGAGTGGAGGAATCCTTCTGGCTCCGCGTCGGTTGTCCTTGTTTCCGGTGACGGCTGCCATCCATCTTTCCAGAGTGACATCGTCGACTGCTTCTGGATGGACTCTACTCTCGTCTTCGGTCCCACAGTACAACCACATGCAGTGGCTCCGGAACTGGAGGGGCTGGATGCAACGCCTGAGGAAGACCTCCAGGAGATCCATGCCCGTCACTCCCTCCCGAACCAACTGCACCACGCGCTCCATCAACATCTTCACATCAGCTTTCTCCTCCGGGATCAACTTCAGAGAGGAGGGCTTGTTCACTCGGTCCATGGTAAACTGCGGAAGTCCACTCGACTGTCCCGGCGTCGACTGGTCCCGGCAGTAGAACCAGGTCGACTGCCAGCCTCTGACTGACTCGGGAAAGGTCATGGGCGGGAAGGTGCTCTTGTTCCTCACCTGGATGCCCAAACCCCCACACATTTGGACGACTCGGGTCTTTTCGTTGCCTGGACTCGCCTTCTTCACGGTCTGAGAGCGACACGTGAATATATGCTTGAACAAACCCCAGTGCGGTCGACAGCCCAAGAAACCCTCACACATGGACACGAACGCAGCAAGATAGGCAATGGAGTTTGGGGTAAAGTGGTGGAGCTGCGCTCCGAAGAAATTCAAGAAGCCACGAAAGAAAACACTCGGCGGCAAGGAAAACCCACGATCGACATGGGTGGCCAAAAGCACACACTCACCCTCTTCTGGCTGAGGCTGCCACTCCTTCCCCGGAAGCCTCGCAGCTCCGTGGGGGATCAAACCCTCGTTGGCCATGTCGAGAATGTCATTCTCAGTGATGGTCGACTGGATCCAGTCTCCTTGGACCCAGCCTTTCGGCAGGCGGGATCTGGACGAGGACCCTCCACGGCTGGTGGATCTCCCCTTCGCCTTCTCCGATGCCGACGCCTTCCTTGCACGCTCCAGCGCCGCCGTCTTCTCCTTGGCCATGGTCGCCGGCGAGATGCGCGAAGGGAAGTGGTGTGGAGGCGAGAGCGAGCACGCTGGGCGGGGAAGATGGAAACAGAGAGAGAGAGAGAGAATGCTGAGGCGCAGCACAGGAATCCTCGCCGGGCACATTTATAAGGTCCCTTCTGAGTGGATGACAGGTGGGCCCGGTCGATCTAATCATATCTGGAGCAGTTATGCAGACTGGATACGTGGCGAAAAAGACGGCGCGGAGATCGAGGCGTCCATGCCCCGTCCCATCCGAACGCCGCGGTCCGCCCCGCTTCGCGTGTGTCCCCAAATTTCGCATCCCGCGGAATCCGCGAACAGCAAATCAGTCTGTTAGGCGCGGTGTTTTCGGCGATCCGTCGCTCGGAGATCGTCGAAGCCTGAAAGATCACTCGACGCAAAAACAGAATGAATCGAGTCGACTGAAGGCAAGTTGCTTCCTGTCGACGAAGAGATTCTTTGGTCCAGAACAGCGCACAACCAGAGCGCAAAGGTTAATCGGAAACGACATCAACTCCTTCTTCACTCGAAGCCTCAATCCATTCAGGGGCTAATGATGGGGTTATGTACCCAGGGTAGGGTCATGGACCTGTTCCAAGTAACTTACCCCAGGACATCCTTAGAAGAGGTTGCCTTCCAGTCGACCAACGAGGACTCACTCGACTGGCCTGAAGGACTCGACCACGAAGACTCACTCGACCACCAGGAGGTCAAGAGGCACTCTGCACTGCAACGGCCTGTAATCAAGTAGACTTTATGATAGTAAAGGCACTTTATGTGGGGCATTACCAGTAACGCCCCAGACTTAACTCACCTTAAACCCTCTCCTACGTGGGCTGGCTGGGGTCCTGGCGCACTCTATATAAGCCACCCCCCTCCACAGGCAGAAGGGTTCGGCACCTTGTAGCTCATATACTCATAATCCACTCGACTGCCTCCGGGCTCCGAGACGTAGGGCTGTTACTTCTTCCGAGAAGGGCCTGAACTCGTACATCCTTTGTGCTTACAACCTCTCCATAGCTAGGACCTTGCCTCTCCATACCTACCCCCCACTCTACTGTCAGGCTTAGAACCACGACACCCGGAGCCCAAGCTGTCAAGCTCGGAAGTTCCTCTGCCCCTGGGTCTCAGATCGGGTCAGGGTTTGGACTTAAATCTACCCACCCACCCAGATACAAGTGATCTTTCCCACATCAGACAAGAGCCCCAAGAGACAGTACATCACTTCTGGGCCAGATTCCTCCTTGTAATGAGCAAGGTTAAGGACCGTCGTGAGGAAGACGCAATCTCATTCTTTTGCAAAAATTGCACGGACAAGGGAATCCTCAATGCCATAAGTCGTTGTGACATAGTACACTTTGCTGACTTGGCGGCCATAGTACAGAAGTACTGTGCGATGGAAAGCGCCTGGCAAACCCAAACAAAATTCTGGGATCCTCCGGCTCTCACTAAACCCCTAGTCCGAACTAAAAGGGTGCACTCTCGCAAGTCACCCAAACCAATTACAAAGAAACCAAAGCCCACTACAGGGCGTGGAACCGTATTGGAGGGATGGCTTAATGGGCCATGCAAAATTCACAGTACACCGGATACCATACCAACACATAGCCTTAGAGCATGTTGGATACTCCGGCAGGTGGCCAAGAGCGGCGAGGATCTCCTCATCAGCAATACCACAAAACACCATTCCGCAGAAAATAACAATACAGTACTGACAGTCTTCGAGACTTTCGCCTCAAATAATAGGCGCAAGCGAGCACTCTGCAGCCTCGCCGAAGTCTGCCACGTTGTAGCAATAAATCCATGGAACAACATGGCCATAACCTTCAATGCCAGTGACAACCTCAATTCCAAACAGTCCGAGCACCGGCCACTCTGGTCCTTAGTCCAATTGTGGACGGCTTCCGGCTCACTAAAGTGCTCATGGATGGCAAAATCGGATTAAACCTCATTTACGAGGAGACTCTTAACAAAATGGAAATAGACAAGAGCCGCATTGAGCAAAACAGCACGACCTTTAGGGGAATAATCCTTAGTCGGGAAGCACGATGTGCGGGAAAAATCACACTAGATGTGGTATTCGGCACGCCGGAAAATTATAGGTCCGAAGAAATCACATTCCAAGTGGCCCCATTCATTAGCAGATACCACACCCTTTTAGGGCGGGATGCATTCACGAGCTTTCAAGCTATACCGCATTACGGGTACATGAAGCTCAAGATGCCCGGGCCCAATGGAATAATCACTCTAGCTAGTGATCCGGACGTAGCACTCCGCGCCGAAAATAAAACCGCCGCACTAGCCCTTGAGGCATTATCCGAAGCCCTCGCGGCCGAAGAACTAACTATGCTGCGCTCCACAGTGGACAGGGATGACGTGATACTCGACAAACGACCCAAGTCCACCTCTTTCAAACCAGCGGACGAAATAGTCAAGTTACAGGTCCACCCAACAGACCCTACAAAAATAGCATCCATCGGAGCACAGCTGAACCCCACAATAGACGCTGCACTGCGAGAGTTCTTGCATGAGAATTGGGACATCTTCGCCTGGCATCCTTCATACATGCCAGGTATCCCATGCAGGCTGGCCGAACATAGCCTAAACATACTGAAGGGATACAAGCCGGTCAAGCAGACTCTTCGGCGCTTTTCAGAACCTAAGCGACAAGCCATGGGATAAGAGCTAGCTATGTTACTCGAGGCCGGCTTCATCAGAGAAATAAAACATCCGGACTGGCTAGCAAACCTGGTGATGGTACCAAAGAAGGACAAATCCTGGCGCCTATGCGTCGATTTCAAGGACCTCAATAAGGCTTGCCCCAAGGATCCCTTCAAATCAAGATGGCGGAGTCCGATCAAGCCGCAATGGCATTCATCACTCCATACGACCCCTTCTGTTTTAACACCATGCCTTTCGGGCTCAAAAACGCCGGTGCAACCTATCAACGCATGATTCAGACATGCCTGGAAACACAAATCGGCAAAACAGCGGAGGCATACGTAGATGATGTGGTCATCAAAACTAGACACGTCGAATCCTTAATAGACGACTTGAGGCTTACGTTCGACAATCTACGAACATATGACATCAAGCTCAATTCGGAAAAATGCGTCTTCGGTGTACCTACCGGAAAGCTCTTGGGCTTCATCATTTCCAATAGAGGAATTGAAGCAAATGCGGCTAAAATCTGAGCTCTCTCACAGTTGGCTACCCCAACAGACCTCAAGCAAATCCAGAAATTAACTGGATGCGTGGCTGCCCTAAACCGCTTCATCTCCCGATTAGGAGAAAAGGCACTACCTCTCTATCGCCTTCTTTGATGCACCGAACACTTCGAGTGGACGGATGCGACTACGGACGGACTGGAAGACATAAAGGCCCTCTTGGCCAGCAATGCAATCCTGGCCGCGCCAAATATCGGCGAACCTATGCTGTTATATATAGCTGCAACACACCAGGTTGTAAGCGCAGTGCTCGTCGTCGAACAAGAGACGGACGGACATAAGTTCCCGCTTCAAAAGCCGGTATACTACGTATCCACTGTCATCACTCCATGCAAGTCACGGTACCCACATTATCAAAAGATAGCATACGCGGTCTTCATGGCATCCCGAAAATTACGACACTACTTTCAGGAGTGTTCAATCACGGTGGCCTCTGAAGTACCACTCAACGATATAATAAATAACCGCGATGCCACGGGCCAGATTGCTAAATGGGCTATCGAGCTCCCCCCGTTCGACATAATATACAAACCACAGCGAGCCATTAAGTCGCAAGTGCTGGCCGACTTCATCGCCGAATGGACAGAAGCCGAACTCCCTAAAGAGTACGGCGCGTACTCCAATTGGATCATGCACTTTGACGGCTCTAAGATGCTGGCTTGTCTGGGTGCAGGCGTTGTCCCGACATCCCCCACCGGAGATACAGTCCAATACATACTCCAAATATTATACACAGACTCCAACAACGCAGCCGAATATGAGGCTCTGTTGCATGGTCTTCGGATGGCAGTCCCCAAGGGCATTCAACGCCTGGAAGTGCGTGGGGATCCGAACCTCGCAATATCTCAAATAAATGGAGACTTCGACGCCAAGGACCCAAAAATGGCGGCTTACCGTAATGCCGTCCTCAAAATGTCAACTCGGTTCAAGGGGCTCGAATTCCACCATGTGGTCCGAGAAAACAATCAAGCGGCGGATATCCTCGCCCACATCGGCGCTAAGCGCGACCCCGTCCCACCTAATATCTTCTTGGAAAGGCTGTTCAAGCCATCCGTGGTGTGGGAAGGGGAGACCGGCAATACCAGTCCGGATCCGAACACAACCCCAAATCCCAAACAATCTGACGTAATCGGAGGCTCCTCCACCGAAATAACACCTTCGGCCCACGTGATTATGGCTGTCATCGCCCCGTGGACAGGACCCTTCTTAGCCTACCGAAATAGGCAAGAACTCCCTGAGGACCAAAATGAGGCGCGTTGCATTGTGCGGCGCTCTAAAGCCTACAAGGTTCACGAAGGAGAGCTTTATAAGAAAAGTGCGACCGGAGTGCTCCGAAGGTGCATCTCCGAAGAGGAAGGACGACAACTACTGGCCAAAATTCATGCTGGACTCGGCGGCCATCACGCCGCAGCTTGGTCCCTTGTAAGCAAGGCCTTCCGTACAGGTTTCTACTGGCCGACATCCCGAGCAAGCGCACAAGACCTCGTCCAACATTGCGTCCGTTGCCAGCTTTTTGCAAATCAAAGCCATATGCCACCTACCGCTCTCCAAACAATCCCCATAACTTGGCCCTTTGCGGTCTGGGGGCTCAATATGGTTGGACCCCTTAAAGGAGGAAGCCATAAGAAAAAATACTTGTTGGTCATGGTAGATAAATTCACCAAATGGATAGAAGCCAAACCAGTTAAAACGGCCGAATCCGAACCAGTGATACACTTCACATCCAGGGTCGTACACCGTTACGATGTCCCCCAGAGCATCATCACTGATAATGGCTCCAACTTCATAGCCGAAGAAGTGAAAACTTGGTGCGGTAACATGGGCATCAAACTCGATTATGCCTCCGTCTATCATCCCCAAACAAACGGTCAAGTCGAACGAGCAAATGGTCTTATTATGAGCGGCATCAAACCCAGACTAGTGCGATCCTTGAAGGAATCAGATACGCACTGGGTTGAGGAGCTCGACTCCGTACTATGGGGGTTGCGGACCACGCCGAATCGCACTACCGTATACACACCGTTCTTTATGGTGTACGACGCAGAGGAGGTATTGCCCTGCGACATTATTCATGACTCACCTCGAGTGCGCATGTACGAAGAGAGAGAAGCCGAGCTGGATCGGCAGGACAGTTTAGATGCCCTAGAGGAGGAGCGTGACGTCGCAAAGGCCCGTTCCGCATTCTATCAGCAGCAAGCTCGAAGGTATCAAAGCAGAGAATTACGGGCCAAAACCTATAATGTTGGCGAACTCGTTCTACGCCTACCAGAAAAGAAAAAGGACAAGCTCAAGCCCAAGTGGGAGGGTCCCTTCATCATTGATAAAGTTCTCACAGGAGGAGCGTATCGTCTACGTGATGCATCAGATAATAGACTCGAGTCGAACCCATGGAACGCGGCCAGACTCCGAAGATTCTACGCCTAGTGCCGAACCCTGTGTTCGTCTCCTTACCTCCGCCTTTTTAAAGTTATATCCTCTTTCTTTCTTTCTTTGTTTTTTTATATAGCCTTAAAAGCTTCAAGTGTGCTTCGACCGCACACTCATGCCGCGCTATGCGCGCTCAATATACCTAGGGGCTTCTTATACAGAAGCTTAATATAATTATCTTCTGGGCTTTATGCTCACCACATATGCGTCACTTCCCCATATGTACCTTTTTTCACAATTATATGCATCGATATGACTTAAGTTTTGGCCAAGCTGGATTGCCTGACTCTTGTGTTTATGCCCTACGTTCCCATTAATTCGGCTAGGGCATAAGGGGAGCACCTCTGCGATTGTTACTGCCGGGTCAGCCGGATGTGTACGTCAGACTGGGTGAAGCCGAAAGCTAGCGTTCTTAAGGGAATATTCGATCAGTGAACGAAAGATGTTTCTTACTTACTTGCAATATATGCCCCCAGACGTTTATATCCTGCGTCGCTTTTCGCAGTTCAGACATGCACATTAATGCATGCATACCCAGGGAAAGGAACCCTTAAAGGAACTATTCTCCCTGGAAGATGTTTCTTACTATCCATGTAATATAACATAGCTAGTTGGGTACTTGTCTGTTGAAGCACTTATGACCCCTACGTCTGGTTTCCACGCATACCCCCGTTTCTACATAACTGAGCGGGTATTTGGATACACTCCGGACTGTCGGGTCCGGAGGTTGAAGCGAAAAGATGCGCCATGACAAATGATTTACAATCCGGCTAGGGACAAAATATGTCATTTGAAGTACACAGTCACTTAGACTGACTGAATAAAGGTTCTTCGCCGAATTGTATAAAGGTTCGTTCGAGCACTTACTAAAAATGTCGTGTCGAAGCCTCTTATTCTCCTTCACGGAGTCAGCAAGCTGGGCCCGAACATCTTTTAATTCGACGCCCAGCTGGGTATTCGCGTCCTGGAGATCATTTTTCTCCCGTATAACCTTTGTAAGCACGTGCTCGCCAGCCTTTAGCTGTCGTTGAGCATGTTGCTCATCCTCCGATACGATCTCCGGATTACCTCCGGGATTGTCTGCAGAATCTATTGTTAGATTTGCATGCATGCCGAATACTAACTGGTATATGTCAATACATTCTTTTCGATCAAGACAAGTATTACCAGACGAGGCCTTCTTGGACTCCTCCATTCCGGCAACTGCGGCCCGTAGCTGGGCTTTGCACTCCTCCAGCTCTGGAGACAACTGGGTATTCTTCTTCGTGAGAGCCTACGCATACAATGATCCCTAAATCAGTTGCGCCAATTGTTTCAAGTCTCAGGGGCTACTGATATACATAATTATCAAAATTTCTTACCTGTATGTCATTTACATACTGGTCCGTGGCTCTGGCAAGGCCATCTTGAGCGGCTCGGATGTACACATCTCCTGAGTTGAAGGCATTGAACGCCTCTTCGGAGAAAGTAGGGTCGCGGAGTATGGCCCGGCGGCGCCTGTGATTCATGGCGCTCTCCACTTCAGAATTCGTAGCGGACAGTCTATCCGTATCCTCTGTAGGAGGACCATCCGGCGTCGTCCCCGCGTTAGCCTCTGCCCCTAAGTCCGGTTCTGGAGTCCGGCTGGTGGAGGCATGGCCAGCAGGCTCTCCGGACACAGTTCGGCGAGCATTTTTTCTGCCAAGAACCACAGACATTATTATATTTTAAAGATGATAATCGTGGAGCAAGGTTTTAATCATACCTCTGTGATGGCGTCTCAGTCCTAACCGCCTTCCTTTTGAGCCTACCCGGCTTTGGTGCCCCTTGTTGACGAGTCACCGCGGGTTCGGCACGGCGCCCCGATGGCCTTCCCTATAAGACACAATATATGTGCGGTGGGTAAGATGCAAAGAAGGGATCCTTCTCGGAAGTTGGGACTTCGGTTTTACTTACATGCGATGCAGGGAGTAGGCCAGGGTAATCAGCTATGATGGCCACCAATGCACCATCATGACTTAGCTGATAGAACGCCCTGTCAATAAGCTCCACAAATACATCCGGATCTTCTTCGAGTCCGGGGTCGAGGGCCCGGTCGGGGTCCTCTGGCTGTGGAGACGGGCTGTGGACCTCGCTCATAGCTTTTCGCAGCTCCTGCTATGAATTGGCAAGGTAAATATTTGTGATGAAGAATGCGAGAAAGACTGGAATAAAAGATAGCAGCTCACCCAGCTTGGGGGGTTGTACATGGAGAATCCATCCCGTGGCTTAATACGGATGAACTCATCTTCTTTTCCTTTGTACAAATCAGACAATATTTTCGCCAGAGCGGCGGCGGAGTCCGGACCTTTACGTCCGGAGCGGGTGGCGTCGTCTTCTCCATTAAAGTGCCACATGGGTTTCCCCCGATATTGAAGTGGCTGCACTCCCCGTATTATACATATTGACATAACCTCAATTATTGTCAGTCCTGATTTGGCCAGCGTCTTTATCTTGTCCATCAGGAAAAGGACCTCTATGTTATCTTTCTCCTGGGGGCTCCGGGGGCGCCAGCTGTGGCGTTTCTTCAACGGGGCATTTGCAAACTCAGGAAGGCCCATCCGAATAGGGTCCGGAAGGGGGACGTCCTCCATATAAAACCACTCCGAGGGCCAGTCTTCGGATGTATTCTTCGGAGTACTGGACAGGTATCCGGTCCCGGCGATGCGCCATATTTCGGCTCCGCCCACTTGATATATCGACCCCTCCTGAGTGCGGGGTACGAGGCAGAATAGCCTCTTCCATAGCTTGAAATGAGCTTTGCAGCCCAAAAATAGCTCGCAGAAGGCGACATAGCCCGCGATGTGTAGTATTGAGGCAGGAGTGAAGTTATGCAGCTGGAGGCCGTAGAACTCCAGGAGCCCGCGGAGGAACGGGTGGATTGGAAATCTGAGTCCCCTCAGCAAATAAGGGACAAGGCATACCCACTCCCCCTTGGATGGGTTGGGAGAACTCTCCGCTTGCTCCCCGCCATTATAAGTGGCTAGTCCGGCTCGGACGGGGACCATGTACGTAGGTGGGAGAAACCCCTGGGTCTGCAACTCTACCAATCGGCTATGGGGGACAGAACACTTCTCCCAATCACCTGGCTTAGTGCTACGGGAGCGAGAGGAGGAGCTGCGACGGCCGGCCATGATGGGATGGCTTCTTCCGGGCGCGCTCTGATGAATACTCGCTGGTGGAGGATGGTGTGATTTGGATCTGAGGATCCCCGTCTCTTTAAATAGGCGATTTACTTACATGGCCAGGGTGGCAAATCTAAAAATGCCCTGACTTCTCGCATTCGCTCGACACGTGGAGATAGCCATTATTAAAGCACAGAAGCTGAGGAGAGCAACATTAATGGGAAGCCGGACACTACTCGTTACAACAAGTACTCAGGGATTTTGGAGAAGAACCCGCCTTGCAATGCCGAAGACAATCTGTGCACCGGACTCATCGTCATTGAATCCTGGTTCAGGGGCTACTGACGGAGTCCTGGATTATGGGGTCCTCGGACAGCCGGACTTTATACTTTAGCCGGACTGTTGAACTATGAAGATACAAGATTAAAGACTTCGTCTCGTGTCCGGATTGGACTCTCCTTTGCGTGGAAGTCAAGCTTGGCAATTCGGATATGTAGATCTCCTTCTCTGTAACCGACTCCGTGTAACCCTAGCCCCCTCTGATGTCTATATAAACCGGAGGGTTTAGTCCGTAGGACAACAACAATCATAATCATAGGCTAGCTTCTAGGGTTTAGCCTCTATGATCTCGTGGTAGATCAACTCTTGTAATACTCATATCATCAAGATCAATCAAGCAGGAAGTAGGGTATTAGCTCCATTGAGAGGGCCCGAACCTGGGTAAACATCGTGTCCCCCGCCTCCTGTTACCATTAGCCTCAGACGCACAATTCGGGACCCCCTACCCGAGATCCACCGGTTTTGACACCGACAGAGGCGGCTGCGGGCTTCACCATGGAGGATGCCATGCGAAGTTCAAGGTCTCCCAAGCGGAGGAGATGGCGGAGCAGACTGCCATCCTGGAGTTCATCCAAGATGAGTCTGCTGTGGCGGCCAACGGGCGCTTCATCCGGCAGCAACGGACAGAGATTGGCGAAATATTCGCCTCTAGCGACTCGGACGGCAAGCCGGAGTTCCCGCAGTTGCCCATCTACTCGGAGTCGGGCACTGAGATCGTCGATACCTCTGACGATGAGTAGATAGGATACGTAAGCAGTACATATGTTTTTTATTCTGCATGACTGTATGGATTTGAGGTACATGAATGTAGGAAAGATTTTTATTGTGTGACCGGTCAGTGCATGTGGACGCGGTTGGACGCGACCGTGGGGCGTATAGGTGCCCAAATTAGATGACTAGGGCTGTAGATACTCTAGCAACTATGACCAAAAGCAAACTACGCGTGCAACAATGATTATGCCGCATTCGTCTAGTGTTGTTCATTTAGCTCCATATACATAGAGGATACTTCATGGCAATTAACAATGAAACAAATGCCCTAAACAAACAGAGAAAATTAATAGGGCCATATAATTCAAGACGCAAGACAATAAAGTAGCACAATTAAGAAACAAATTTGTAGTACAATACTACAATACGTTCTAAAACGAGCACAGCCAATGGCTTATATAGCTACAAAGTCTAGTAGGATCAGAATATTCCAACATACTAATTATGAAGCCTAGGACTATGCCGTGTGCACGACAACTTTTATTAAGACCATTTCCTACAACTTCTCATGTTTCTTCCTTGACAACTTTCCATCCATTGTTCGTGTCCTGCCACCAAAGAATATATTAGATGTGAAGGAGAGGGGAAAAAGTGATGTCGTATTGAAATAAAAAGATGAGAAATGCATATCCATGTGTACATGCACATGCTGTTGGCGCCTGTCCAAAGTAATTGTTGCGCGCGCACTAATTAGATTTCAGCGTACATTCATAAACTTGCGCGTTTTCAGTTTTGAGATAGCTTACTACATGTGTCATGGGGTAAACTTGCGTATATTTTAATTATATACTTTCATGTATGAAACACATTGAATGCAGGAACGCCAGGTCTTATATTAGGACTCCTATCAATTGACACATGATGGTTTTTGATTTCAGAAAGGGCACTAAATTTACCTCCTTGACGAGAACCACCCTCGTGCTATGCCTGCTGCAGTGCGACAAGCCTAACCATCCCAGCGATTGGCATGTCCATCTAACAAATGTATGGAATGGAAATGTTATAACTCAGTCAAACCAAAAGGCGATATTATATATATAACATACTGCATGAAAAAATCGAGGTTTTACATTGACTCCACCAAGGCGCTGTCCTAAGAACTCCTTTATAGTTCTGACCGGAACAGCGTATACAGACGCACGTGAAGCTCCGCCAAGCACCCCAACTACCTCGTTTACATTTGCCAAAATAATAGGTGAACCTGATGTGGCTTCCTTAGATGAACAACTACAGTGAAGGTGTGGTTCATCTGGTTCATTGCTGCAATAGTAAACATTCTAATTAGCCCACAACGCTGATAAAATAGGGACAAAAGGAATATAGCTAGTGTTGGAAGATTGTATTACGTTATGTCACCAGAAAAGGTCCCTGGTTCTAGAATAGGATTGGATGAAGCACCCAATGAGATAAAAGAAAGTGCGACAACATTCCATCCAGAAGCATACGGTGAGTCAAAGAACCTCAAAGAAGTCATTGGTTCCACCACCTCTTCAGCCCACAGCAAAGCAAGATCCCGGTGCTCATCGGTATACAATACTCTTGCATTGTATGGGGCGACACTGTTGGAGAAATAAGCATGCATGGTTCCACCATCTTCAACTATCTTAACGACATGTTGACATGACACTATGAGACACCTCGTTTTACTGTGATAGACAATAAAGCCATTGCCACGAAAATCATTTCCAGCAACAGAATGCAGACGCACCACGGAGAACTCATGTTCTCTAAACACCTGCTCACGCCAGCGAGCTTCATCCACGACATCAGACATGTTTAGGTGTCAACCTGTACAAAAAAATACATTCCGGTGAACAATTCATACATATTAAAGTTAAACACGCATGATGTATGTGTGAATCGGCTTGCCGATGGCACGACATCTGCACTACTCCAGCTACCTAGGTAGGTGGTGGTATACTGACATGCAACTTGGCAAGGGCACGAAAACGGGTGACTTGCAAGAGCACAAAAGCCGGCGACTTGGCAAGACCGCAAGATCGCACTGCTGTGCATATTGACTGGATCCATGCGTGTGGAGCTAGCTCCTGGTTGGAGCGGTGCCATGGTAAGCCATGGTTTGCACTACAACGACTCTATCTAGGCTGTAGCACCTGGTGCTAGCTAGGTGGTGTACTGACATCGCAAAGCCGGCGACTTGGCAAGAGCACGGTGCTTCGCATATTGCTCCATACATGTGTGTGGGCTAGATCTGAAGTGCGGGCAGAGCAGGGTTGGGGAAGGGGGGAGGAGAGCACGCGCAGGGCCGCTCACCGGGCGTTCTCTATCAGTGGTATGCCATGCCATGGTCGTCCATGGTTCTAGATCCTGGTCGATCGATTTGCTACTTCCTGACTACTGACTAAGCACATCGATTAGGACTTCCTGACTACTGACTAAGCACGCATCGATTAGGCGTACACGGCCAGGGACTTACCAGCACACAATCGTCGGAGGCTCACGCGGTGCCGGCGGCCGGACGGAAATCTCGTGGCGCAGAGCTGGCTGGACCGGAGAGATGTGGGGCGGGCGGAGCTGAGCACTACCTAAAACAGAGGAATGGTGCATTATTGGCAGACGGGTGGATGGGGAGATATGGGGAGGCTCCCGGCCGGCCAGATTCGCTCTGTGGTGTGGTACCGGGGCGGCAAGGACGAGCAGGTGGAGAGAAGCTGCATAAGGGCGGGCGGGGTACTGCACCGGCTAAAGCCCTCTCCATCCTTTGCCGCTTCGGGAAGACGAGTTATGACAAGAGGCCCCCTCCTTTGACCACCAATAATTGAGATTTTTCAACTGAATGCAATTTCAGAGCAACTCCAACACAACGATCCAAACAGGCCCTCGTTTTATCAAATTTTTTGTTCGTTTGGATCGCCGAGTGGCGCCATTATCCGCTTTTTAGTTTAGGTCTGCCCATCGTCCAACGGGTGGCCGACGCATTTTTCCGCATCCAAAAAACAAATTCAAAAATATGTAGTCGAAATAAACATAATAAATGGCCGGTCAACCGCCGGCCAAAATCCACTTAAGCATTAAATAAAACTTCAATAAACTAAAAACACGCTCGCCCACTGCTTTAGGCTTTGTCGACGCCCTTGCTGTTGTCATCGCCGGTGAGGTCAATGAAGGTCGGCGACAGCCCACCCACGGGAATGCGCTCTCCCATGTCGTCGGTGTTGCCTCCTTCGGCGTCTACTCCGGTGGCGGCATTGCAATGCAGCGGGCGCCCTCCTCCTCCTGTTGCTCGCGGCGCTCCTCCTCCTGCTTGCGCTCGATCTGCTCCTAGCGCTGGCCGGCGTCCCGCTCCTCCGCCAGCCAGTGCTGCCTCCAACGTTCGAGTAGGTCACCTCCTCCTTCGGTGGCGTGCATGTAGACGGTAGGCGCGCTCACCCACTCGCCCACAATGTCGGTCCACCCGTACCTTTCCTCGGGGCATGTGAGCGTCGTGGCACGCGCGGGGCCATGGGCGTGCGCGTTTGCTCTGGGTCGGCCTTGGACTCGAGGACAGGCGGCCGCCGTGGCGAGGGGTAGAGCAGGGCGTGGAGGGAGTCCCCAGCCGCCGACAACGCGAGGGCCTCCTCCATGCCCTCCCAGTGCGCGTCCTGGTCGCGCCTACTCGCCTCCATGGCGCGCTGTGTGGCCGCCTCCAGAGAAGCCTGGTAGGCCACCTCCTCCTCTTCCTCCTCCGGCTTAACCTCTGGGGCAACGGCACGTAGCTGGGGTCAAGCTGCACGCCGTCGCGGCGGGCAACGTGGTTCTCTATCGTGAACCAGCCCTCCCAGTGGGGGGAGGGGGGGTCTGACGTGTAGGGTCGGAGACGCCGCTGCTCCGGCGTAAGGAGGGTGCGATGCCGGCCACCTCCTCTGCGTGCGACCGCAGCATCGCCGACACGGGGATGTGGTGCAGATCCAAATGCCAGCCTGGGGTAGGTTGGCATCTGGATATGGCAGCCGCTGGTGGTACTTCTAGTGCCGGCGCGCCTGGTGCATCGGATGTACAACCTCTCCCGTGGACCGCCGGCAGCGGCAGAGCAGGAGGCGCGCGAGAAGAGGTGACACCGGGGGTGAGCTTCCCCTTGCCCTTTCCAAAGAAACCCATGGCTAGGGTGGCTAGGGTTTTGGTGTCGCCGACGAGGGAGCGAGCTTGGCCAGATGTGGACAGGGAGAGGAAGTGGATGAGGCCGGACCCCCCCCACACACACACACGCGCGCGCACACACACACACACGCTTACATAAAAAAAGGACAACGGCCAGGACGCTGCCACACTAGTCCAAGTTAGATGGCTGCATTGACTACGGCCGACGCTGAAGGTTGGGTGGCCAACAAGTGGGGCCGTCACGGACACCGAGCAGACTGCGATGCGTCTGTCTCTTGTCCACGTGGACGCAAATCGGGTGCAAATTTGGGTCTAAAATGCGTCCAGGCGAACAGCAAGCGGACACCTTTTAAGTTTGGGTCGGCGCGTTGCATTTGGGTCACGGCGGCGTTGGGTTGCTCTCAATTTAGTGAGAGGCATAACTTTTCACCCCGTTTCATTTTCTAGAAAAGTATATGCTACTCCTACTTTCTTATTAAATTAAAATTTCATTTTTCCAAATTGACTGAGACTTGAAAAAACTCCATGGGCCTAGGATTAATAAAACCACTATTATTACAACCGGGCCAAAAAGGGAATAAGCTCAAAATAATTAATACTACCTCTTTAACTTAATGTAAGATGTTTTTTTGGCTCCATCAGGAAGTAGCATCAAATGAAACTAGTTTTACGTTTTTTTAAATTTTTTTGTTTCTTGTGAGTGTAAAAGTAAAATGGTTTTTGTTTCTTCTGTTTTCTGCTTTTTCTAGATTTTTGTCCGACTAGGTTTATCGGTTGGTCCACAAGCTCTACAAAAGTGAAGCATGGGTTAGTACAGTTTTGAAGCACATATTTCACTCAAAAAAAATTGTCAAGACTTATCAATATGAGATATAGTTTTAAAAATCTCAATGCGAGACGTGAAACGGTTCGTTATTTGGACGCACAGTTCGAGCAACAAATCGAATCTATCAAAACACACACAAATAAACATGACCATCTCTCCTCGTGTGGGAAGAAATCCCATAAAGACTCTCTAATTGCGACAAGTGCCAATGCCATAAGTATTGCTTGCTAACATGAGATGTGTTCTGGGCCAAACCATTGGCGATACCTAAGCGAGCACAATGAACGTTTCAACGAACAGCTTCCAAAACCTTCCGCCTGTGTTAGGAAAGTTTCAGAAGGTATTCATTTTGTTCGTTTTTTCTTCTCCGGGGTTTCCTTTTAATTTTTTCTTTTGTTTTTCTAACTTATAATTACATAAAAATTTCAGATTCAGAAATTAATTTTTAAAATTGTGAACCTTTTTAAATTCGTGAATTTTATACAAATTTGTCAACATTTTCTATGTCAGCGAAAACATGTTGAATTCTTCAATTTTTTACAATTTCATGAACACTTCTTTGAAATCACCAAATATTTTTTTTCATATTCACCAACATTTTTTATATGCCTGAACAGTTTTTCAATTTCTTGAACACTATTCAAAATCATAAACATTTTGGAAATCTGGGAACCATTTGTCAAAATCATGAACATTTTCAAATATGTCAATTTGTTAAAAATTGTAAAAAAATTCAAAATTGACAAAACTTTCTTGATTCATGTAATTCTGATCTTCATGAAAAATATTTTTCCAGTTCTTGATTTCAAAAAAAAAGTGCGTGGCATTTTTTAAATTCATGAACTTTTTCTTACTCCAAGAAATTTTCCATACTCGCAAACCATTTTTCAAATTGATTAATATTTTTGAAATTCGCAGTTTGTCTTTCAATTCTTTGAATGGTTTTTTAATGGGTGAACATTTTTTGAATTCCAGAACGTTTTTTGAATTTAGTATTTTTTTTTTCATATTTGCAAACATGTTTTGATTTTTTACTTTAGAAAAACTCATGTACATTTAAATTCAAGGACATTTTTCAAATTCATGGACTTTTATGATTTCACGAACATTGTTTGATATTATGAACAGTTTTTCGAAATTCTAGTTTTTTTAGTGCAATGCATAGAAAAACAGAAGGGAAAAACCCCACGAATCTTACATAGCCTACGCTACGGAAGCGATCCAAATGAATGGGCTGACCCACCGTGAGCGATGGCTCGCTGGGATACACATCGCTATAAGCCATAAATTTCACCGCCCTACCCTGCCCTGCACTAGGAGAAGAGCACGAGACCGAGGATTTGAATCAACGGAGAATTCACGTTGCATCCGACTGCAAGATGGTGGTGGACGATATCATGCATCGGAGTTCGGCTAGCTATGGAGCCATCATACATGAAATTATAGACTACAGTAGTTCTTTCATTTTATGTAACTTTGTCCATGAGTTTAGAAGCTTCAATTTTGAAGCTCACAATTTAGCGAAGCATGCTTTGAAATTAGAGATGAGTCGTCATGTTTGGTTAGGACATCCCGGTGGTCTAATGTTCGTCCCTGTAAATATTGTGACCTTATAAATAAAGCTTCGCGAGATTGTCTCAAAAAGAGAAGAGCGCTAGAACTGTATTGGTTTTTTTAACAGAAATCTATAGCTTGCTTATAGCGAGAAGAGCTCCTGTCTTACTGAAGATTTTTCCTCCTTTCTGCTGTTTTGGGCCAGCCTGTTTGATGTTTTTTTGTTCGCTCTTTTTTTAGTAATTTTATTCATACTCATAACAATTATAAGTACACTGATTTAGATCTAAAATCCAAGAAACTACAAAGTAACTTCTATGACTAAGAATTACAATGAAATCTCTTGAAAACACCTTCTAAGAAAAGGGGTTTCCCCCCACTTTAGATTATAAAGCAACGTCCAACCGATACAACCAGCTTGCTGGGGCCGCAGCACAAACAAGCCCAAAAGAAAAAGGAGAGAAAGAAAAAAGAAACAAATGCCGACGCCGGCAGCTCAACTAAGCAAAGATGGCCGACACCCGCTACACCCACCGGAGAAGAACCACCGCCCGCCAAGCACTCCGAAGCCTCACGTACCAAGCAACATCTTCAGGAAGAAATGCGACGACGACGACGCTGCTGCCCGGACAAGTCCTAGGGTTTCCACCGGTACGCGGATGGCAGTGGGGAAGGGGGTATTACCGACGCCCCTCAAGAGGGTCCAGCAACGCCCACGGGCGCAGCCGCGCCGGTGGCGAACGAGCCGCAAGAGATTTCTCCCGCCCCGAAACCACCACCGCCACCTCAGACATTCGGAAGCGCATGATAACCCACAAGTATAGGGGATCAATTGTAGCCTCTTTCGATAAGTAAGAGTGTCAAACCCAACGAGGAGCTAAAGGTAGAACAAATATTCCCACAAGTTCTATCGATCACCGATACAACTCTACGCACGCTTGACATTCGCTTTACCTAGAACAAGTATGGAACTAGAAGGACTTTGTAGGTGTTGTTGGATAGAATTGCAAGATAATAAAGAGCACGTAAATAAAAAGTAGGGGCTGTTTAGATAAAGAAGCAATAAAGTAAATATAGCGACTGTGGAAAAGTAGTGGTAGGAGTTGTGAAATTGTCCCTAAGCAATTGACTACTTTACTAGACCGATAGCAAGTTTTATGTGGGAGATGCATAAGCTAACATACTTTCTCTTCTTGGCTCATATGCACTTATGATTGGAACTCTATCAAGCATCCGCAACTACTAAAGATCATTAAGGTAAAACCCAACCATAGCATTAAAGTATCAAGTCCTCTTTATTCCCATACGCCACAACCCCCTTACTCGGGTTTATACTTCTGTCACTCAAGCAACCCACTATAAGCGAATCATGAACGCATTGCAACACCCTACAGCGGGAATCCCTCACGCTTGCGCGACACGAAGAGCACCATAGGACAGCAACATAACCACAAGCAAATTAAACCAATCATAGCAATTCACCAATTACCGATAGGACGACGAAAATCTACTCAGACATCATAAGATGGCAATACATCATTGGATAATAATATGAAGCATAAAGCACCATGTTCAAGTAGAGGGTACAGCGGGTTGCGGGAGAGTGGACCACTGAATATAGATGGGGGAAGGTGATGGAGATGTTGGTGAAGATGATGGAGGTGTTGGTGTAGATCGCGATGATGATGATGGCCCCTGGCGGCGTTCCGGCGCCACCGGAAGCAAGGGGGAGAGAGCCCCCTTCTTATTTTTCCTTGACCTTCTCCCTAGATGGGAGAAGGGTTTCCCCTCTGGTCCATGGTCTCCATGGCATGGGAGGGGCGAGAGCCCCTCCGAGATTGGATCTGTCTCTCTGTCTCTCTCTGTTTCTGCGTTCCCAGATTCTGTCCTTTCACCGTTTCTTATATATCCGGAGATCCGTAACTCCGATTAGATTGAAACCTTCGCCAAGATTTTTCTCCGAAAATTAGCTTTCTTGCGGCAAAAGAAGAGCATCAACCGCCTTACGGGGTGGCCACGAGGGTCAGGGGCGCGCCCACCACCCTGGGGCGCGATCCCCTACCTCGTGGCCCCCTTGGGCACCGTCTCGCATTGATTTTTATTCCCAAAAATCATAAATATTTCGAAAATATTCTCCGTCCGTTTTTATCCCGTTTGGACTCCGTTTGATATGGGGTTTCCGCGAAACATAAACCATGCAACAAATAGGAACTGGCACTGGATCAATATGTTAGTCCAAAAATAATATAAAAAGTTGCCAAAAATATATGAAAGTTGTAGAATATTAGCGTGGAACAATCAAAAATTATAGATACAACGGAGACGTATCAGCGCACCGCCCAACATGCTGCCCACCAGCCTGTGCCACCACAGATACCGCACCATCTTCACCGTTTCACTGAGGCCACCAACACAAGATCTGGAGTTAGGACGAGAAGACTCCGGGCTCGGAGGCAACCGCACCGCATCCGACAGGAGGGAACAACCTCCACTGCCGCGCGGAGCCAATCGGACAAGGCGATAGGGACTTGCCAGGCCACCACCGGCTCGGCCGGACCCCAATGGGTCCGGACAGTCCCTGCAGCCACGCTGCAGCACGCCGGCCGCTGGTGCCACCAGCACCGCAGCCAAGGTCCCCTCGTCACACCACCAGGGAGCCATGGCATCGTGCACCGGACCACAGGCCCGTCCCAGCCCAGATGGGGCCCGAAAGGGCCCAGATCTGGGGCGAGCGAGCGGCGCCGGCCAGCCGCCCACCGCGCCACACCGCAGCCAACGGCCACACCGCCGCACCGAGGGCACCCGAGGCCCGCAGAACACCGCCGCCGAGCCTCGCCTCCGCCAGCCGAGCAGCACCGCTGCCGGACAGGAGGGAGCCCCGACTCCCCCTCCTGGCGCGCGGGGAAGGGACATCCGCCGCTGGTGGCGGCGGTGAAGGGGGACGAAGGAGGAGGAGGGCCGAGACGGGGAGGAGGGCGGGGGGCGCTCTGCCGCCTCGGGGGACGGCGGGAGCACCAGGGAAGGGGGAGGAGGAGGGGCAGAGGGGGGACCAGGGGCACGCGCGAGGCGGCCGGCGCTGGCGGGAGGGGGTGAGGGCAGCCGGTGGCGGCAGGGAGGAACCCTAGTGCGGGTCTGATACGTCTCCAATGTATCTATAATTTTTTATTGTTCCATGCTATTATATTACCCCTTTTGGATGTTTATGGGCTTTATTTTACACATTTATATCATTTTTGGCACTAACCTACTCACCTGAAGCTCAGCCCATATTGCTGTTTTTTTTCCTATTTCAATATTTCGAAGAAAAGGAATATCAAACGGAGTCCAAACGGAATGAAACCTTCGGGAGCGTGATTTTTGGAACGAACATGATCCAGAGGACTTGGAGTGCAAGTCAAGAAGCAGCCGAGGCAGCCACGAGACAGGAGGGCGCGCCCACCCCCTCCGGGCGCGCCCCCTATCTTGTGAGCCCCTTGGGCAGCCACCGACGTACTTCTTCCTCCTATATAAGCCTACGTACCCCGAAAACATCCAGGGAGCCAACGAAACACAATTTCCACCGCCGTAACCTTATGTATCCGCGAGATCCCATCTTGGAGCCTTCGTTGGCGCTCCGCCGGAGGGGGAATCGACCATGGAGGGCTTCTACATCAACACCATAGCCCTTCGATGAGTTGTGAGTAGTTTACCACAGACCTTCGGGTCCATAGTTATTAGCTAGATGGCTTCTTCTCTCTTTTTGGATCTCAATACAATGTTCTCCCCCTCTCTTGTGGAGATCTATTCGATGTAAACTCTTTTTGTGGGGTGTTTGTCGAGATCCGATGAATTGTGGTTTTATGATCAAGTTTATCTATGAGAAATATTTGAATCTCCTCTGAATTCTTTTATGTATGATTGAGTTATCTTTGCAGGTCTCTTCGAATTGTCAGTTTGGTTTGGCCTACTAGATTGATCTTTCTTGCCATGGGAGAAGTGCTTAGCTTTGGGTTCAATCTTGCGGTGTCCTTACCCAGTGACAGCAGGGGCAGCAAGGCACGTATTGTATTGGTGCCATCGAGGATAAAAAGATGGGGTTTATATCATATTGCATGAGTTTATCCCTCTACATCATGTCATCTTGCTTAATGCGTTACTCTGTTCTTTATGAACTTAATACTCTAGATGCAGGCAGGAGTCGGTCGATGTGTGGAGTAATAGTAGTAGATGCAGGCAGGAGTCGGTCTACTTGTTGCAGAGGTGATGCCTATATACATGATCATGCCTAGATAATCTCATAATTATTCGCTTTTCTATCAATTGCTCGACAGTAATTTGTTCACCCACCGTAATACTTATGCTATCTTGAGAGAAGCCACTAGTGAAACCTATGGCCCCTGGGTCTATCTTTTATCATATAAGCTTTCAATCTACTTTTGTTTGCATCTTTACTTTTTGCATCTATTTTATAAAATACCAAAAATATATTTCTTATCATACTATCTCTATCAGATCTCACTTTCGCAAGTGGCCGTGAAGGGATTGACAACCCCTTTATTGCGTTGGTTGCGAGTTCTTTGTTTGTTTGTGTAGGTGCGTGGGACTTTTGAGGAGCCTCCTACTGGATTGATACCTTGGTTCTCAAAACTGAGGAAATACTTATGCTACTATTGTTGCATCGCCCTTTCCTCTTCAAGGAAAACCAACGCAAGCTCAAGACGTAGCAGGGTTGCGGGAGCCCCTAGCACCACATAATCTCAGGTGTCCCCTAGCGTCGTCTCTCTTGAAAGCACCTTCTTCATGGCGTCAATCTCTGCTCGAAGAAATACTCCAAAGACTTTGAGTATTTGGACTGAAGCAATGGTGTTGTCACTCATTACCAATAATGATATTTGAAAGCGCTTTGAGTCGCCCGTCCAAAGAGATGGGGAGCCTTGATCGATCAAAGTACTTGGGGCGGGATGATCCGCGAGAAGTGCAGGCCATCGAATTACTATATCTCGTTAGATCTTAATAATCAGATCCACGAGGACACAAAACTCTCTAACCTCATGGCACCGCCAAATGAGAGGAAATTTATTCTCATAAAACTATGATGATCACTAGACGATGGTGAAGAACATAGAGGTCTTGAAGATCCAAGCCCCCCCCCACCCCCACCCCACCTCTCAGTGCCAAGATGGAAGCCGAAGGCGAGGGGACCTAAATTTCTCAGATAACGGCTGCGGCGCGAGAAACCCTAGAGATGCGTCCGTCCAGATTTTGTCTATTTTTTTTCATTTTTCCTTCAGTTTTTCTTCGTTTCTCAAGGATTTCTTTTTTTTAATTGGTTTTCTCTTCGTTCCTTCATTTTTTGCTGACGAAATATTTGGTTCATTTTTTCCTTTACACTGAATTTTTTTCCCTTTCATTCTTTCTTCAATGGTTCTTTTTGCACTTGTTTTTTTGCTACTATTTTTTGTTTCCTTTTTATTTAGTTATTTGGTTTTCTTTTTTATTTTCTTTGTTTATTTCGGTTTTAATATATGTAAACAACCTGCTTCCAATACACATTTAACATTTTTAAAATACAACTTTAACACCTTAAAATACATGGTCAACATTTTTTATACATATTTTCCATAATTTTCAAGTGCTTGATTAATATTTTAATAATACAAGATTAACATTTTCTGAATACATGGTCAACATTTTCTGTATTCAAATTTTAACATTTGTAAATTCTTCATTAAGATTTTTTGTATACAAGACTAACATTTTCCCAATACATGGCCAAAAAATTTATATACAAATTTAACATTTTACAAATACTTGTTTAACATTATTTCAATGCTTTATTACAATTTTGTATATACATGATCAAAATTTTTCATATACGTTGTCTATTTTTTGTATAAAATTTTGTATACATTAGATAATGTTGTTTATACATAATTAACATTTTTCAACTACTTGGTTAACATTTTTATAGTACATAGTGAACAATTTTTTATACACATTAAAAAATTATATAGTTGATTAGCTTTTCTTCAATACATGATTAACATATATGAATATATTATCATAATCTTTTCTATACATATTTAAGCATTTTCAAATGCTTGATTAGTATTTTTCAAATACAAGTAGATTTTTTTAATACATAGTCAAATAAATTCTATATACATTTACCATTTTTCAAATGATTGATTAACATTTTTCAAATGATTGATTAATATTTTTCAAATATTTTTTTAGTATTTATTTTAAATGCTTGATTAATATTTTTGAAGTACATGATCAACTTTTTTGGCACATATTGTATATTTATTTATACATTTTTAGTGTACATGAGGTACATGTTTTGTATACACATTTAACATTTTGCAAGTGCTTGATAACATTGTTCTCAATGTCTTTAATTAAAGTGTTTTTGTAATATATTTATTTAGAATATTTGAAAGTATATACGAAAGTAAAAAAAAGTGAAAACAAAAAAAAATAAGAAAACGAGGTTGTGGCCTCCTGCGCGCCTGGCCTACCCCATTTAAGTAGAAGCATGACGAGAGGATGCTAGATCTTCTTGTAAGGAAGACATACAGCTGCCCAACGAAGGGTGCTATGAGTATTTTTTCTGAGTCAGTCTCGCGAAGCTTTATTCATGTAACTATAATGTTTACAGGTACAAAAAGAAGATCGCCGGACTGGCCAAACCATACATGGCTGCCAAACCCTAATGATAAAGTATGCTTAGCGAGATTGTGAGCCTCGGTATTCGAGGCTCTATGCTCGTGAACTATATTACAAGAAGTAAACGAGGTCGAATGATCTATGATTTCACGAATGATAGCTCCACACTCCGCTCCTGATCCTTGCTTTGTTCCGTACACCATATTCTTGCAGTCCGGCCACATGTATTTTTTTTTCTCATAAAGATCGTCCGCCAACAAGCCAGGGCTTCTCTTAGTTCCAAAGCCTCTAGAATCTCAGGATCCGAAATGTTCCTAAATGTTATGCATGAAGCTCCCAGAAAAGTACGTCCCACGTCACGACACAAAGCCTCTAGAATCATAATTATTCGCTTTTCTATCAATTGCTCGACAGTAATTTGTTCACCCACCGTAATACTTATGCTATCTTGAGAGAAGCCACTAGTGAAACCTATGGCCTCTGGGTCTATCTTTTATCATATAAGCTTTCAATCTACTTTTGTTTGCATCTTTACTTTTTCCATCTATATTATAAAATATCAAAAATATATTTATCTTATCATACTATCTCTATCAGATCTTACTTTCGCAAGTGGCCGTGAAGGGATTGACAACCCCTTTATTGCGTTGGTTGCGAGTTCTTTGTTTGTTTGTGTAGGTGCGTGGGACTTTTGAGGAGCCTCCTACTGGATTGATACCTTGGTTCTCAAAAACTGAGGAAATACTTATGCTACTATTGCTGCATCACCCTTTCCTCTTCAAGTAAAACCATCGCAAGCTCAAGACGTAGCAAGAAGGATTTCTGGCGCTGTTGCCGGGGAGGTCTTCGCTCAAGTCAAGACATACCAAGTACCCATCACAAACTCATCTCCCTCGCATTTACATTGTTTGCCATTTGCCTCTCGTTTTCCTCTCCCCCACTTCACCCTTGCCGTTTTATTCGCCCTCTCTTTCCCAATCTCCTCCTCTCTTTCGCTTGCCTTTTTCGTTTGCTCGTGTGTTAGATCGTTTACCTTGTCATTATGGCTAGCTCAGTCTTTATCCCTTCGTCTCCCGATTTTGAAGTTCTCCTTAGCAAAGACAAGGAGAAAATTTAAAATATGCTTGGTTTAGGATGTTAGAATCTTATCGTAGTTGCGCTTTAGAATGAGATTTCAAGATTTTAATTCGCAATTTTTATGTTGGGTTAACCTTACCCCACAAACAACTCCTTGATTGTGCCGCAAAAGGGGAATTTATTGAAATTGATCCTAGTTCAGCTTATGAAATTATAGAGGGAATAGTAGGAGTACTTCCCCGACAAAATGGGTCACCCTTCTCTCTTGAAGGAACCCAAATTTTAGAGAAATTACTTGAATTGCAAAAACTTGTTGAACCTTTTAAGAGTATTATTGGGAGTATCAACCGCATGAATAATTTGATCACACTTTACAATAAGCGGTTGGATGCCTTAGATCAAAGGATCTCTGAGCATGAAGGGAAACGCAAAGAGCCTCCCGGACTTGAGCATAACTCCGTTAAAAAGATGAGTACCAAAGATGGCAGTACTTAGATCTATCTTCGCTTTTATGCCTAGCTAGGGGCGTTAAACGATAGCGCTAGTTGGGAGGCAACCCAATTTTATTTGTGTTTTTTTGTTTTTGTTCCTGTTTAGTAATAAATTTTGCATCTACCTTCTGTTTAGATGTGTTTTTATCTTTTAATTAGTGTTTGTGCCAAGTAGAACCTATAGGATAACCTATGATGATAGTTGATTTGATTCTGCTGAAAAACAGATATTTTGCACGCACGAATTTCGTTTTGTTAAATCACAGAAACGTGCTTTTGCGTTGATTCTTTTTGATTATGATCAATAGATAAATTTTCCAGGACTTCCTATTTTGGTAGGATTTTTAGAGTTCCAGAAGTTTCCGTTAGTTACAGATTGCTACAGACTATTCTTTTTTTGACAGATTCTGTTTTTCGTGTGTTGTTTGCTTATTTTGATGCATCTATGGATAGTAAAATAGTTTATAAACCATAGAGAAGTTGGAATACAGTAGGTTTAACACCAAAATAAATAAAGAATGAGTTCATTACAGTACCTTATGTGGTGGTTTTGTTTTCTTTCACTAACGGAGCTTATAAGATTTCCTGTTGAGTTTTGTGTTGTGAAGTTTTCAAGTTTTGGGTAGAGCTTTGATGGACTATGGAATAAGGAGTGGCAAGAGCCTAAGCTTGGGGATGCCCATGGCACCCCAAGATATTCAAGAATAGCCAAAAGCCTAAGCTTGGGGATGCCCCAGGAAGACATCCCCTCTTTCGTCTTCGTTCATTGGTAACTTTACTTGGAGCTATATTTTTATTCGCCTCATGATATGTGTTTTGCTTGGAGCGTCGTGTATTATATCAGTATTTGCTTTTTAGTTTACCACAATCATCCTTGCTGTACACACCTTTTGGGAGAAGCCTACTTGATTAGAATTTGCTAGAATACTCTTTGTGCTTCACGTATATCTTTTGAGCTTGATAGTTTTTGCTCTAGTACTTCACCTATATCTTTTAGAGCACGGCGGTGGCTTAATTTTAAAGAAATTGCTAGTCTCTCATGCTTCACTTATATTATTTCGAGAGTCTTTTAGAACAGCATGGTATTTGCTATGGTTACAAGTTTGGTCTTAGAATGATGAGCATCCAAGTTGGGTATAATAAAAACTATAATAGGAAGTGAATTGGATGCTATGGTCAATTTGATGCTTGATAATTATTTTGAGATATAAAGGTAGTAATGTTAGGGTCATGCTAGTGGGTAATTATGAAATTGAGAAATACTTTTATTGAAGTTGGCAAGTCTCGTAGCATGCACGTATGGTAAAAGTTGTGTGACAAATTTATTGCATGAGGTGCTCTTTTGATTGTCTTCCTTATGAGTGGCAGTCGGGGACGAGCGATGGTATTTTCCTACCAATCTATCCCTCTTGGGGCATGCGTAGTAGTACTTTGCTTCAAGGGCTAAGTAGACTTTTGCAATAAGTATATGAGTTCTTTATGACTAATGTGAGTCCATGGATATACGCACACTCATCCTTCCACTTTTCTAGCCTCTATTATACCGCGCAACTTTCGCCGGTATCAACCATTATTTACCTTCCTCAAAACATCCACCATACCTACCTATTATGGCATTTCCATAGCCATTCCGGGATATATTGCCATGCAACTTTCCACCGTTCCGTTTATTATGACACGTTTCATCATTGTCATATTGCTCTTTGCATGATCATGTAGTTGACATCGTATTTGTGGCAAGGCCACCTTCATAATTTTCATACATGTCGCTCTTGATTCATTGCATATCCCGGTAGACCGCCGGAGGCATTCATATAGAGTCATATCTTGTTCTAGCTTTGAGTTGTAATTCTTGAGTTGATAATCCATAAAAGTGTGATGATCTTTATTATTAGAGCATTGTCTCAGTGAGGAAAGGATGATGAAGACTATGATTCCCCCACAAGTCGGGATGAGACTTCGGACTTTACAAAAAAAAGGAGAAAAAAAAAGAGAAAGGCCAAAAAAAAGGCCAAAGAAAAAAGATAAAAAATAAAAGAAGAAAAAGGAAAAAAAGAGAGAAGGGACAATGCTACTATCTCTTTTTCCACACTTGTGCTTCAAAGTAGCACCATGATCTTCATGATAGAGAGTCTCCTATGTTGTCACTTTCATATACTAAGTGGGAATTTTTTTCATTATAGAACTTGGCTTGTATATTCCACTGATGGGCTTCCTCAAAATGCCCTAGGTCTTCGTGAGCAAGCGAGTTGGATGCACACCCACTTAGTTTCTTTCGTTGAGCTTTCATATATTTGTAGCTCTAGTGCATCCGTTGCATGGCAATCCCTACTCACTCACATTGATATCTATTGATGGGCATCTCCATAGCCCGTTGATACGCCTAGTTGATGTGAGACTATCTTCTCCCTCTTTTTGTCCTCACAACCACCATCTTTTACCACCTTAGTGCTATGTCCATGGCTTACGCTGATGTATTGCGTAAGAGTTGAAAAAAAGCTGAAGCGCGTTAAAAAGTATGAAACAATTGCTCGGATCATCATCGGGGTTGTGCATTATGGGAGTATTTTGTGTAATGAAAATGAAGCATGGCCTAGCTTTCTTTGGCTATGCTATTTTGATAGGACATGATTATTTGTTAGTATGCTTTGAAGCATTATTATTTTTATATTTTATAAGCTTTTATCTTGAATCATTTGGATCTGAACATTCATGCCAGAATAAAGAAAATTACATTAAGAATGAAGGAAATATGCCCTAGAGGCAATAATAAAGTTATTATTTATTTCCTTATATCATGATAAATGTTTATTATTCATGCTAGAATTGTATTACCCGGAAACATAATACATGTGTGAATACATAGACAAACATAGTGTCACTAGTATGCCTCTACTTGACTAGCTCGTGAATCAAAGATGGTTAAGTTTCCTAGCCATGGACAAAAGAGTTGTCATTTGATTAACGGGATCACATCATTAGGATAATGATGTGATTCACTTGACCCATTCCGTTAGCTTAGCACACGATCGTTTAGTATGTTGCTACTGCTTTCTTCATGACTTATACATGTTCCTGTGACTATGAGATTATGCAACTCCCGTTTACCGGAGGAACACTTTGTGTGCTACCAAACATCACAGCGTAACTGGGTAATTATAAAGGAGCTCTACAGGTGTCTCCGAAGGTACATGTTGGGTTGGCGTATTTCGAGATTAGGATTTGTCACTCCGATTGTCGGAGAGGTATCTCTGGGCCCTCTCGGTAATGCACATCACTATAAGCCTTGCAAGCAATGTAGCTAATGAGTTAGTTACGGAATGATCCATTACGTAATGAGTAAAGAGACTTGCCGGTAATGAGATTGAACTAGGTATTGGATACCGACAATCGAATCTCGGGCAAGTAACATACCCATGACAAAGGGAACAACGTATGTTGTTATGCGGTTTTATCGATAAAGATCTTCGTAGAATATGTGAGAGCCAATATGAGCATCCAGGTTCCGCTATTGGTTATTGACCGGAAATGTGTTTCGGTCATGTCTACATTGTTCTCTAACCTGTAGGGTCCGCATGCTTAAGGTTTCGATGACAGTTATATTATGAGTTTATGAGTTTTGATGTACCGAAGGAGTTCGAAGTTCCGGATGAGATCGGGGACATGACAAGGAGTCTCGAAATGGTCGAGACGTAAAGATCGATATATTGGACGACTATATTCGGAGTTCGGAAAGGTTCCGAGTGATTCGGGTATTTTTTGGAGTACCGAAGAGTTACGGGAATTCGCCGGGGAGTATATGGGCCTTATTGGGCCATACAGGAATAGAGGAGAGAGGCCAAAAGGAAGGAGGCCTGCGCCCCCCTCTGGTCCAAATTGGACAAGGGGCGCAGCCCCCTTTTCCTTGTTCCTCTCCCCCTCTTTCCCCTTCTCCTACTCCAACAAGGAAGGAGGGAGTCCTACTCCCGGTGGGAGTAGGACTCCCCTTGGCGCGCCTCCTCCCTAGGCCGGCCGCCTCCCCCCTAGCTCCTTTATATACGGGGGCAGGGGGCCACCTCATGGACACAACAACAATTGATCCTTTGGATCTCTTAGCCGTGTGCGGTGCCCCCCTCCACGATAATCCACCTCGATAATATTGTAGCGGTGCTTAGGCGAAGCCCTGCGTCGGTAGAACATCAAGATCGTCACCACGCCATCGTGCTGACGGAACTCTCCCTCGATACTCGGCTGGATCGGAGTTCGAGGGACGTCATCGAGCTGAACGTGTGCTAGAACTCGGAGGTGTCGTAGTTTCGGTGCTTGATCGGTCGGGCCGTGAAACGTACGACTACATCAACCGCGTTGTTCTAACGATTCCGCTTTCGGTCTACGAGGGTACGTGGACAACACTCTCCCCTCTCGTTGCTATACATCACCATGATCTTGCGTGTGCGTAGGAATTTTTTTGAAATTACTACGTTCCCCAACAAAGAATTATGCTAGGTAGCATTCCACATCAAAAATTCTGCTTTTGTCATTTACCTACTCGAGGACGAGCAGGAATTAAGCTTGGGGATGCTTAATACGTCTCCAACGTATCTATAATTTCCATGCTATTATATTACCCCTTTTGGATGTTTATGGGCTTTATTTTACACATTTATATCATTTTTGGCACTAACCTACTAACCTGAGGCCCAGCCCGTATTGCTGTTTTTTTGCCTATTTCAGTATTTCGAAGAAAAGGAATATCAAACGGAGTCCAAACGGAATGAAACCTTCGGGAGCGTGATTTTTGGAACGAACATGATCCAGAGGACTTGGAGTGCAAGTCAAGAAGCAGCCGAGGCAGCCACGAGACAGGAGGGCGCGCCCACCCCCTCCGGGCGCGCCCCCTATCTCGTGAGCCCCTTGGGCAGCCACCGACGTACTTCTTCCTCCTATATAAGCCTACGTACCCCGAAAACATCCAGGGAGCCAACGAAACACAATTTCCACCGCCGTAACCTTATGTATCCGCGAGATCCCATCTTGGAGCCTTCGTCGACGCTCCGCCGGAGGGGGAATCGACCACGGAGGGCTTCTACATCAACACCATAGCCCTTCGATGAGTTGTGAGTAGTTTACCACAGACCTTCGGGTCCATAGTTATTAGCTAGATGGCTTCTTCTCCCTTTTTGGATCTCAATACAATGTTCTCCCCCTCTCTTGTGGAGATCTATTCGATGTAAACTCTTTTTGTGGTGTGTTTGTCGAGATCCGATGAATTGTGGTTTTATGATCAAGTTTATCTATGAGAAATATTTGAATCTCCTCTGAATTCTTTTATGTATGATTGAGTTATCTTTGCAAGTCTCTTCGAATTATCAGTTTGGTTTGGCCTACTAGATTGATCCTTCTTGCCATGGGAGAAGTGCTTAGCTTTGGGTTCAATCTTGCGGTGTCCTTACCCAGTGACAGCAGGGGCAGCAAGGCACGTATTGTATTGGTGCCATCGAGGATAAAAAGATGGGGTTTATATCATATTGCATGAGTTTATCCCTCTACATCATGTCATCTTGCTTAATGTGTTACTTTGTTCTTTATGAACTTAATACTCTAGATGCAGGTAGGAGTCGGTCGATGTGTGGAGTAATAGTAGTAGATGCAGGCAGGAGTCGGTCTACTTGTTGCAGACGTGATGCCTATATACATGATCATGCCTAGATAATCTCATAATTATTCGCTTTTCTATCAATTGCTCGACAGTAATTTGTTCACCCACCGTAATACTTATGCTATCTTGAGAGAAGCCACTAGTGAAACCTATGGCCCCTGGGTCTATCTTTTATCATATAAGCTTTCAATCTACTTTTGTTTGCATCTTTACTTTTTGCATCTATATTATAAAATACCAAAAATATATTTATCTTATCATACTATCTCTATCAGATCTCACTTTCGCAAGTGGCCGTGAAGGGATTGACAACCCCTTTATTGCGTTGGTTGCGAGTTCTTTGTTTGTTTGTGTAGGTGCGTGGGACTTTTGAGGAGCCTCCTACTGGATTGATACCTTGGTTTTCAAAAACTGAGGAAATACTTACGCTACTATTGCTGCATCACCCTTTCCTCTTCAAGGAAAACCAACGCAAGCTCAAGACGTAGCATGGTCGCGGGAGCCCCTAGCACCACATAATCTCAGGTGTCCCCTAGCGTCGTCTCTCTTGAAAGCACCTTCTTCATGGCGTCAATCTTTGCTCGAAGAAATACTCCAAAGACTTCGGTAAAGACGCTGCAATTGGACTGAAGCAACGGTGTTGTCACTCATTACCAATAATGATATTTGAAAGGGCTTTGAGTCGCCCACCCAAAGAGATGGGGAGCCTTGATCGATCAAAGTACTTGGGGCGGGATGATCCACGAGAAGTGCAGGCCATCGAATTACTATATCTCGTTAGATCTTAATAATCAGATCCACGAGGACACAAAACTCTCTAACCTCATGGCACCACCAAATGAGAGGAAATTTATTCTCATAAAACTATGATGATCACTAGACGATGGTGAAGAACATAGAGG
>NC_041385.1:65745143-65758145 GCF_002162155.2 Triticum dicoccoides
CAGTGCCAAGATGGCAGCCGGAGGCGAGGGGACCTAAATTTCTCAGATAACGGCTGCGGCGCGAGAAACCCTAGAGATGCGTCCGTCCAGATTTTGTCTATTTTTTCATTTTTCCTTCAGTTTTTTTTCGTTTCTCAAGGATTTCTCTTGTTTTAATTGGTTTTCTCTTCGTTCCTTCATTTTTTCCTGACGAAATATTTGGTTCATTTTTTCCTTTGCACTGGATTTTTTTCCCTTTCATTCTTTCTTTAATGGTTCTTTTTGCACTTGTTTTTTGCTACTTTTTTTGTTTCCTTTTTATTTAGTTATTTGGTTTTCTTTTTTATTTTATTTGTTTATTTCGGTTTTAATATATGTAAACAACCTGCTTCCAATACAAATTTAACATTTTTAAAATACAAGTTTAACACCTTAAAATACATGGTCAACATTTTTTATACATATTTTCCATAATTTTCAAGTGCTTGATTAATATTTTAATAATACAAGATTAACATTTTCTGAATACATGGTCAACATTTTCTGTATTCAAATTTTAACTACTTGGTTAATTAACATTTTTCAACTACTTGGTTAACATTTTTATAGTACATAGTGAACAATTTTTTATACACATTAAAAAATTACATAGTTGATTAGCTTTTCTTCAATACATGATTAACATCTATGAATATATTATCATAATCTTTTCTATACATATTTAAGCATTTTCAAATGCTTGATTAGTATTTTTCAAATACAAGTAGATTTTTTTAATACATAGTCAAAAAATTCTATATACATTTACCATTTTTCAAATGATTGATTAAAATTTTTCAAATGATTGATTAATATTTTTCAAATATTTTTTAGTATTTATTTTAAATGCTTGATTAATATTTTTGAAGTACATGATCAACTTTTTTGGCACATACTGTATATTTATTTATACATTTTTTGTGCACATGAGGTACATGTTTTGTATACACATTTAACATTTTGCAAGTGCTTGATAACATTGTTCTCAATGTCTTTAGTTAAAGTGTTTTTGTTATATATTTATTTAGAATATTTGAAAGTATATACGAAAGTAAAAAAAAGAAAAAAGTGAAAAAAAAACGAGGTTGTGGCCTCCTGCGCGCCTGGCCTACCCCATTTAAGTAGAAGCATGACGAGAGGATGCTAGATCTTCTTGTAAGGAAGACATACAGCTGCCCAACGAAGAGTGCTATGAGTATTTTTTCTGAGTCAGTCTCGTGAAGCTTTATTCATGTAACTATAATGTTTATAGGTACAAAAAGAAGATCGCCGGACTGGCCAAACCATACATGGCTGCCAAACCCTAATGATAAAGCATGCTTAGCGATATTGTGAGCCTCGGTATTCGAGGCTCTATGCTCGTGAACTATATTACAAGAAGTAAACGAGGTCGAATGATCTATGATTTCACAAATGATAGCTCCACACTCCGCTGTTGATCCTTGCTTTGTTCCGTACACCATATTCTTGCAGTCCGGCCACATGTATTTTTTTCTCATAAAGATCGCCCGCCAACAAGCCAGGGCTTCTCTTAGTTCCAAAGCCTCTAGAATCTCAGGATCCGAAATGTTCCTAAATGTTATGCATGAAGCTCCCAGAAAAGTACCTCCCACGTCACGACACAAAGCCGCAACTGAGCCATAGCTTTCATTCCTCGTTACTGCCGCATCGGTGTTCATTTTCACATATTCCAACGGTGGTGCAATCCACACCTGCGCTCTGGCCGGCTGATTCCTTACTTGAGCAATAGCTGGCTGCTTATGAGACTCCAAGTCAACAAGAAAAGAGTTAATGAAAGAGAAAGTTGACATCAGACTTTGGAAAATCTCATCATGTATAGCTTTCCTCTTATCTCTCCAGATTGCCCACAAGGTGACCACCAATCTTGTGAAATCAATTTGAGCCAGAGTTTCGTGCATCAAAAACAACCAGTCCTTCGCTTCCAGCTCCAAGTTTGCTTGAATATGCTCCATCATCCCAGAAGAAGCTAGCGCTCAGACACTACCCGCCATATGGAAATTGACCAGTGCGTGCCTCCAACTGTCAGAAGCTGAACAAATAGCACAGACCAAAGAAGCCTACATGTTGTTGGTAATGAATTCTGGCAGAAATTCCATAAAAAGTTCTTCAACTTCGATGCAACATTAATCTGCCATAGATTAGACCACATCTTCGCCTCGACTGCAACATTCGCAGGGCTTTCAGAATTTTCGAGCCAACTTTCCCTCTGCAGTTTTGTTTTCACGAGCATTCTATAAACCGAGCTAACTGGAAATCTCCCACGGTGATCAGCACCCCAAGCCCAGAAATCAGCAACCTTGCGAGTACACAGTGGGATCCTTAGTATGCTTTGGGAGTCATAAGGATTAAAGGTGGCCCATATCAGATCTTCTCTCCAAGTGGCTGAAGTGGCATCAATTAATTCTAAAACTAGTTCAGGCGGGTGAGCAACCATCGTGTTCAAAGGTCGTTTAACTCCCTCTCGGGGGAGCTAGTTATGCTCCCAGATCTTTGTTTCTTCTCCAGTTCCAACTCTTCGAATGATGCCCTGGGACAAGATGTCCCGCCCGTCTAGGATCGTGCGCCATACCTGAGAGGGATGACCGCCTAGGCCTGCTTCTAAAATGCTCGTGGCGGGAAAATAAACTGCCTTCATTTTTTTGCACTGAGTGTCATAGGCTCCTGAAGGAGCCGCCACGCCTGCCTCGCCAAGAGAGAAAGGTTGAACAACGCCATGTCATGGAAACCTAGGCCTCCCAGATGTTTTGGCTTTGTGCACACGTCCCAAGAGACCCAACATGGCTTTCTCCTTCCTCTCCTACTGCCCCACCAAAACTGTCTTAGAGATGTTATGCTTTCACAAACTCCTCTTGATAATGTGAAACAGGCCATCGAGTAGATCGGGATAGCTTGTGTAATTGCCTTAATCAGAACCTCTTTGCCAGCATAAGATAACAACTTTTCCATCCACCCTTTAATCTTCTCCCAAACTCTATCTTTCAAATATTTGAAAGTGCCATTTTTTGAGTGTCCCACATCAGTAGGCATACCCAAATACCTCTTGCTAAGTTGTTCATTGTGAACATTGAGTGTTCCCTTTATGCCATCCCGCACTGTTTGAGGGAAGCCCTTGCTGAAAAAATAGAAGATTCGTCATTGTTCACCCTCTGGCCAGACGCATTATAGTAGATATCCAACAAGTTTGACACTGCAACTGCTCCATCAATACTTGCCCTGAATAGCAGCATGCTATCATCAAAGAGAAGGTGGTTGACAACCAAGGCTGTCGGCGCCACCTTAACTCCCACAAAACTAGATGACTATGAACTGAGTTTCAAAAGGCACAGGAGGCCCTCCACTGCGATCAATAAAAGATAAGGAGAAATTTGGTCTCCCTATCGAATCCCTCTAGAAGGTTTAAACTGATCAAGTTTTTCACCATTGAACAACACTGCAAAAGAAACTAATTTCACCATCCCCATCACCATCTTTATCCATTCTGGGGCAAATCCCAATTTGCCCATTATTGCTTCCAAATATGTCCATTCCAGCCTATCATAAGCCTTCATCATGTCCAACTTTAGGGCACAATGGCTATTAACCTTTAACCCGCTTCTTTTTATAAAATGTAAACATTCATAAGCAGATATGATGTTATCAGTAATGAGTCTCCCTGAGACAAAGGCTGACTGCTCCTCTGGAAGGATTTGCTTGAGTCTATTTGAAACCACCTTCGAAGCTATCTTGTATAACACATTGCATAAACTTATTGGTCTGAATTGAGTCAGGAGAGTTGGATTCACTACCTTTGGGATCAATACCAAAAAAGTATCATTAATGCATTCGGGACTCTCTTCCCCTCTTACTATTCTCAACACTACCTTCTTTACCTCTTCCCCACAGACATCCCAGTGCTGCTGGTAAAAGTATGCTAGGAAACCATCTTGCCCCTGGTGATTTTGTCGGAAACATTTGAAATAAAGTTGTTTTACCTCCTCACCCGTGTATGGAGCACATAGGATATCATTCATATGATCCGTGACTTTCCTTGGCACATGCTCGAGTACTCCCTCCATGTTTGTAACTCCTTCTGAAGTGTATAAATCCTTATAGAAATTTGAGACCAGAATCTTTAATTCGGTCGGATCATCAACCACAACTCCAAGGGAGTTAGATAGTGCTTTTATCATATTTTTCCTCCTCCTTATACTGGCTCAGATATGAATTTTTTGTGTGTTTCCGTCCCCCTCCGCTAGCCAATTGATTCTCGATCGTTGCCTCCATAGCATCTCCTCTCTATGGTATAACTCCACTAGTCTTTCATTTATCTGTATCTCCTCCTGACTCGGTCCCACCCTTAGCGGCACACTTTTGAGTTTTTCAAGCTCTTTATTTAGGCCTTTGATCTCCTTGCGGACTGACCCAAAGGTGTCGACGTTCCAGCTCTGAAGTCTGGTCACGAGAGAGGAGAGCTTCTGCTTTATATCTTCCACCCTACCACTGTGTTGGTTTGTAGCCCACTCTTCCACTATAGTTTCTTTCATATTTCCATGAGGATTCCAGGCTGTCTCATATCGAGCTCTGAACCTGTTACTGTAGGACCTTGAGAAGAGGTGTCTAGAGGGGGGGTGATTAGACACTAAGTACCAAAGTTGCAGTTTTTAAGATCTTTAAGTTTAAGTGGAGTTTAGGCACAAGTTTAACATTGACAATACATAACAAGCAAGCATGCAAAGAGTATATGAGCAGCGGAAAGTAAAGCATGCAACTTGCAAGAATGTAAAGGGAAGGGTTTTGGAGGATTCAAACGCAATTGGAGACACGGATGTTTTTGTCGTGGTTCCGATAGGTGGTGCTATCGTACATCCACGTTGATGGAGACTTCAACCCATGAAGGGTAACGGTTGCGCGAGTCCACGGAGGGCTCCACCCACGAAGGGTCCACGAAGAAGCAACCTTGTCTATCCCACCATGGTCGTCGCTCACGAAGGACTTGCCTCACTAGCGGTAGATCTTCACGAAGTAGGCGATCTCCTTGCCCTTACAAACTCCTTGGTTCAACTCCACAATCTTGTCGGAGGCTCCCAAGTGACACCTGGCCAATCTAGGAGACACCACTCTCCAAGAAGTAACAAATGGTGCATTGATGATGAACTCCTTGCTCTTGTGCTTCAAATGATAGTCTCCCCAACACTCAACTCTCTCTCATAGGATTTGGATCTGGTGGAAAGAATATTTGAGTGGAAAGCAACTTGGGGAAGGCTAGAGATCAAGATTCATATAGTAGGAATGGAATATCTTGGCCTCAACACATGAGTAGGTAGTTCTCTCTCAGAAAATTTATGTTGGAAGTGTAGGTTCAGTCTGATGGCTCTCTCCACGAATGAAGAGGAGGTGTAGGGGTATATACAGCCTCCACACAAAATCTAACCATTACACACAATTTACCAAACTCGGTGGGACCGAATCAACAAACTCGGTCGGACCGATTTAGCAAATCTAGTGACCGTTAGGATTTTTGGTGGGACCGATATGCAAATCGGTAGGACCGATATGGTTAGGGTTAGGGCATAACGTAATCTCGGTGAGACCGATTACACAAACTCGGTGAGACCAATTTTGGTAATTAGCTAACCAAAGAGTTGGTCAGGCAAACTCGGTGGGACCGATTACTCAAACTCGGTGGGACTGATTTTGGTAATAAGTTAACCAGAGAGTTTGCATTGTAATCTCGGTAGTACCGATTGCTCAAACTCGGTGGGACCGATTTTGGTAATGGACATACACAGAGAGATTACAATCCCATCTCAGTGAGACCGAGATACCTATCGGTAAGACCTATTTGCCTAGGGTTTGTGGCAGTGGCTATGACATCTGAACTCAGTGGTGCCGGATAAAAAGAATCAGTGGGGCTGAGTTTGACTTTAGGTTAAGGTCATATGTGTGGAAGTGGGAAAGTAGTTGAGGGTTTTGGAGCATATCACTAAGCACTGTGGAGCAAGAAACTCATTAAGCAACACCTCATCCCTTCTTGATAGTATTGGCTTTTCCTATAGACTCAATGTGATCTTGGATCACTAAAATATAAAATGAAGAGTCTTGAGCTTGAAGATTGAGCCAATCCTTTGTCCTTAGCATCTAGAAGGAGTTCCCACATCCTTTGGTCCATGCCACTCCATTGTTGAACTTATCTGAAACATACTAGATAAAAGTGTTAGTCCAACAAGAGATATGTTGACATTAATTACCAAAACCACCTAGGTAGCACTTGTGCTTTCAATCTCCCCCTTTTTGGTAATTGATGACAACATACATCAAAGCTTTAGATAAAGATATAAAGAATAGCAAGTAAAGCTTTGGAAAGACATGTAACAAGCGTAGGCTCCCCCTACATGTATGCAGTCATGTGAATATGGAATGTAGAAGCATGTGAGAGCATAACCATGATAGAGCAGGCAATGTGTTACATGTATCTTGGCCATATAAATCATATCCTGGGGACTTTGCACACAACCAGGATCAAGAGAATTATACCATATCTTAGCATCACCCTTTAATGAGAACGAAAATATCTTGAGTAAATAAAGGTAGCGTGATCTCTCATTATTAGTAAACAGGGAAGCTATATCATTTAACTTAGTAAGATGTGCCACGATAGTTTCAGATTCATAGCCATAAAAAGGATCAGATTCAACCAAAGTAATTATATCTGGATCAACAGAAAAATCATAATAATCCTGATCAGGAACACAGATAGGTGAAGTAGCAAAAGCAGGATCAGGTTTCATTCTATTTCTAAAAGATTCTTTACTCCATTTAACTAGCAACCTCTTAAGTTCACGTCTATCCTGGCAAGCAAGAATAGCTGCAGAAGATTCAGCATCAAAAAGATAACCCTTGGGAATAGCAGGCATAGGTTCATCATCACTAACATCATCGTGTTCAGGTTCAATAATTTCTCTTTCTCTAGACCTAGCAATTTTCTCATCAAGAAATTCACCAAGTGGCACAGTAGTATCAAGCATAGAAGTAGTTTCATCATAAGTATCGTGCATAGCAGAAGTGGCATCATCAATAACATGCGACATATCAGAATCAATAGCAGTAGTAGGTTTAGGTGTCGCAAACTTACTCATAATAGAGGGAGAATCTAGTGCAAGGCTAGATGGCAGTCCCTTACCCCCCCCCCCCTCGTAGTTGAGGGCAAAATAGTAGTTCGATCATCTTTCAAGTTCTTCATAGTGTCCAGCAGATATAAATCCCAAGTGACTCAAAGAATAGAGCTATGCTCCCCGGCAACGGCGCCAGAAAAAGGTCTTGATAACCCACAAGTATAGGGGATCGCAACAGTTTTCGAGGGTAGAGTATTCAACCCAAATTTGTTGATTCGACACAAGGGGAGCCAAAGAATATTCTCAAGTATTAGCAGCTGAGTTGTCAATTCAACCACACCTGGAAACTTAGTATTTGCAGCAAAGTGTTTAGTAGCAAAGTAATATGATAGTGGTGGTAACGGTAACAAAAGTAAAGACAGCAAAAGTAGTGTTTTTGGTATTTTGTACTGATTGTAATAGTAGCAATGGAAAAGTAAATAAGTGTAAACCAGTATATGGAAAACTTGTAGGCACTGGATTAGCGATGGATAATTATGCCGGATGCGGTTTGTCATGTACCAGTCATAACATAGGGTGACACAGAACTAGCTCCAGTTCATCAATGTGATGTAGGCATGCATTCCGTATATAGTCATACGTGCTTATGGAAAAGAACTTGCATGACATATTTTGTCCTACCCTCCCGTGGAGCGGGGTCCTATTGGAAACTAAGGGATATTAAGGCCTCCTTTTAATAGAGGACCGGAACAAAGCATTAGCACATAGTGAATACATGAACTCCTCAAACTATGGTCATCACCGGGAGTGGTCCCGATTATTGTCACTTCGGGGTTGCCGGATCATAACACATAGTAGGTGACTATGGACTTGCAAGATAGGATCTAAAACTCACATATATTCATGAAAACATAATAGGTTCAGATCTGAAATCATGGCACTCGGGCCCTAGTGACAAGCATTAAGCATAGCAAAGTCATAGCAACATCAATCTTAGAACATAATGGATACTAGGGATCAAACCCTAACAAAACTAACTCGATTACATGATAAATCTCATCCAACCCATCACCGTCCAGGAAGCCTACGATGCAATTACTCACGCACGGCGGTGAGCATCATGAAATTGGTGATGGAGGATGGTTGATGATGACGACGACGACGAATCCCCTTCTCCGGAGCCCCGAACGGACTCCAGATCAGCCCTCCCAAGAGAGATTAGGGCTTGGCGGCGGCTCCGTATTGTAAAACGCGATGATTTCTTCTCTCTGATTTTTCTCTCCCCGAAAGCCAATATATGGAGTTGGAGTTGGCATCGGAGGGCCACCAGGGGGCCCACTGTCGTGGTTCTAAGCCTGACAGTAGAGTGGGGGGGTAGGTATGGAGAGGCAAGGTCCTAGCTATGGAGAGGTTGTAAGCACAAAGGATGTACGAGTTCAGGCCCTTCTCGGAAGAAGTAACAGCCCTACGTCTCGGAGCCCGGAGGCGGTCGAGTGGATTATGAATGTATGGATTACAAGGTGCCGAACCCTTCTGCCTGTGGAGGGGGGTGGCTTATATAGAGTGCGCCAGGACCCCAGCCAGCCCACATAGGAGAGGGTTTAAGGTGAGTTAAGTCTGGGGCGTTACTGGTAACGCCCCACATAAAGTGCCTTTACTATCATAAAGTCTACTTAATTACAGGCCGTTGCGGTGCAGAGTGCCTCTTGACCTCCTGGTGGTCGAGTGAGTCTTCGTGGTCGAGTCCTTCAGGCCAGTCGAGTGAATCCTCGTTGGTCGACTGGAAGGCGACCTCTTCTAGGGATGTCCTAGGGTAAGTTACTTGGAACAGGTCCATGACCCTACCCTAGGTACATAACCCCATCATTAGCCCCCGAATGGATTGAGGCTTCGAGTGAAGAAGGAGTTGATGTCGTTTCCGATTAACCTTTGCGCTCTAGTTGTGCGCTGTTCTGGATCAAAGAATCTCTTCGTTGACAGGGAGCAATTTGTCTTCGGTCGACTCGATCCATTCTATTTTTGCGTCGAGTGATCTTTCGAGCTTCGACGATCTCCGAGCGACGGATCGCTGGAAACACCGCGTCTGACAGACTGATTTGTTGCTCGCGGATTCCGCGGGGTGCGAAATTTGGGGGCGCGCGCGAAGCGGGGCAGACCGCGGCATTCGGATGGGACGGGGCATAGACGCCTCGATCTCCGCGCCGCCTTTTTCGCCACGTATCCAGTCCTCATAACTGCTCACAGATATGATTAGATCGACCGGGCCCACATGTCAGCCACTCGGAAGGGACCTTATAAATGTGCCCGGCGAGGATTTCTGTGCTGCGCCTCAGCATTCTCCCTCTCTCCCTCTGCTTCCTTCCTCCCTGCTCAGCGTGCTCGCTCTCGCCCCCGCACCACTTCCCTTCGTGCATCTCACCGGCGACCATGGCCAAGGAGAAGACGGCGGCGCTGGAGCGTGCCAAGAAGGCGTCGGCATCGGAGAAGGCGAAGGGGAGATCCACCAGCCGCAGAGGGTCCTCGTCCAGATCCCGCCTGCCGAAAGGCTGGGTCCAAGGAGACTGGATCCAGTCGACCATCACGGAGAAGGACCTCCTCGACATGGCCAACGAGGGCTTGATCCCTCACGGAGCTGCGAGGTTGCCGGGGAAGGAGTGGCAGCCACAGCCAGAAGAGGGTGAGTGTGTGCTTCTGGCCACTCATGTTGATCGTGGGTTTTCCTTGCCGCCAAGCATTTTCTTCCGTGGCTTCTTGAATTTCTTTGGAGCGCAGCTCTACCACTTTACCCCAAACTCCATTGCCTATCTTGCTGCATTCGTGTCCATGTGTGAGGGTTTCTTGGGCTGTCGACCGCACTGGGGTTTGTTCAAACGTATCTTCACGTGTCGCTCTCAGACCGTGAAGAAGGCGAGCCCAGGTGATGAGAAGACCCGAGTCGTCCAAATGTGTGGGGGCCTGGGGATTCAGGTGAGGAATAATAGCACCTTCCCGCCCATGTCCTTTCCCGAGTCCGTCAGAGGCTGGCAGTCGACTTGGTTCTACTGTCAGGTCCAGTCGACGCCAGGGCAGTCGAGTGGACTCCCTCCGTTTACCATGGACCGAGTGAACAAGCCCTCCCCTCTGAAGCTGATTCCGGAGGAGAAAGCCGACGTGAAGATGTTGATGGAGCGCGTGGTGCAGTTGGTTCGGGAGGGGGTGACGGGCATGGATCTTCTGGAGGTCTTCCTCAGGCGTCGCATCCAACCCCTTCAATTCCGGAGCCACTGCATGTGGTTGTACTGTGGGCCCGAAGACAAGACTAGAGTCCATCCAGAAGAAGTCGACGATGCCACTCTGGAAAGATGGATGGTAGCCGTTACGGGAAACAGGGACAACCCGCGCGGAGCCAGAAGGATTCCTCCACTCGACCACAACAGCGACCCAAACAAGGTACACTTGCTCTGCTTTCCATTGTGTCCTTGTCGTATTCATTTCTGCTAACCCTGCCGACTGGTCGACTGATCCTTGTTTGGGCATCTGCTAGGCCTTCACCGAGCTGTACTCGATGCCCAATGGGGCACAAGCTTCGACTGAGGAAGGCGAGGCGAGCGGGGGCGAGGCGAGCGGGGGCGAGAGCCAGGAAGAGGAGGAATGGGACTCGGATGCTGCAGGGGATGATGACGACGATGATGATGATGAAGGTGATGAAGATGACATCGAGGACGAGGAAGAAGAGGAGGAGGAGGTCGTTCCACCGCGCTCAGAAAGGCGGTCGAAGCTTGTCCACGACCCTTCGACCGAACATGGTAAGGGGGTTGCGACCGCCACTCAGTCGACCAAGCGCCCTCGGACCACCTCTCCGGCGCCGACTGAAAAGGCGCTGAAGCAGCCCAGGGCGGCCTCATCGAAGCCGACCAAGCTCCTGCCGAAGATGAAGGTGTCCATCCCCACCATATCAGGGTAATTGTGTTGCTCATATTTTCTTATTCTGTGCGAACTTTATCTCTGGTCGACGCTGAGGTTAGTCGACTGATCCTTTGGAGTTGCAGTGCTGCTTCTTCTGAGACCTCGGCCCGGGCCGATGACCACGAGATGGAGGATGCAGCAACTTCGAATCCAGGTACTGTGTTCTTAATACCATTCTTAGTCGACTGACTCGCGATCTCTGATCCTGATCCTTCTCCGCAGCTCCACCCAACACTGTTATCGATCTTCCTGATGATGATGAGGATGAAGAGCCGCTGAAGCACAGGAGGAGTCGGAAAGCGTCCGCCAGTAAGGTGCCTTAGGATGTGCCGGCGTCTGAAATTCTGACTGTGGAGGAAGAGAACACCACTCGACACACGGTGACCTTCGCGAATCCACTGACGAGTGCTCAGCAGCCTTCCCTCTTCATGACGCACCACGTCCCAGAGGACCAAGCTGGCGCAGCGAAGGAGGCGATACGCCAGGCGGGACTCATGATGGAGCAGCTGAAGACCATCCGGGACGCGAGCCAGGCAGCTTATGACGCCAGTTCTGCCCTCCAAAGCAATGTCCAGGTCAGTCGACCGCTGTTTGTTCTGTTGGATATGCTACCAAAAACTTTTCTTTTCCGGAATTTATATTAGTCACCCACTGGGTGTGTCGAATAAACTCCGTGTTAGCGGGGGCACGCTGAGTGCACCCGCTGGGTGTAGTCCCCAAGGCTAAGGTCGACTGCTGGCAGTCGGCCTTAGGCTTTATGATGTCAATCTTTCTGTCAGTCGACTGGTCGACTGGATTTCGCAAACCGGTGGGGGCACGCTGAGTGCACCCACTGGGTGTAGTCCCCAAGGCTAAGGTCGACTGCTGGCAGTCGGCCTTAGGCTTTATGATGTCAATCTTTCTGTCAGTCGACTGGTCGACTGGATTTCGCAAACCAGTGGGGGCACGCTGAGTGCACCCACTGGGTGTAGTCCCCAAGGCTAAGGTCGACTGCTGGCAGTCGGCCTTAGGCTTTATGATGTCAATCTTTCTGTCAGTCGACTGGTCGACTGGATTTCGCAAACCGGTGGGGGCACGCTGAGTGCACCCACTGGGTGTAGTCCCCGAGACTGTGTTTTTTTTGAGGTCGACTGGTCGACTTTGTCTTCAACAGGATTAGTGGGGGCACGCTGAGTGCACCCACTGGGTGTAGTCCCCGAGACTACGGCTGTAGTCTTAGAAACGTGTGTTTTTCCCTTTTTCACTCGGAAGTGAGTTACATTTGACGTTTAGTCGATTGGTTCTTCGCAGAACTCCTGTGATCTTGTGGCTCGCTACTCAGAGCTGGAACAAAAACATACTCAAGTCGAGCTGAGCTTGAAGCTGGTTCAGGAGAAGCTGACAAAGGCAAAGGAGGAGACCGAAGGTATGTTTGGTGAGACCCTGACGATTGCTTTTCCCCTTGCTTGTTTCGGCATCTGATCTCGCTGTAACTTGCAGGTAAGGTAAGGGAGGCCCAGCAGAAGAAAGACCTTGAGCTAGCTGAGAAGATCAAGCTTGCTGACGAGAAGTTAGCTTCAGTCACCAAGCTCGAACAAGACAATACCAATCTGAAAACTGCTCTTGGGATTGCCAACAAGGAAGTCAGTCGACTGAGAACTGACAAAGCTGCCTTGACCGACCAAGTCAGCAAATTGACTGAGAAGAAAACTGAACTGGAGGCCTTCCTGAGTGGCCTTGCCAAGAAGCTGTTTCTTATGCTTGAAGGTAAACCTCCATGTTTGGCAAATATTTCCAACTGTGGCTTCTTCCATTCGACTATCCCCTTGACTTAGTGATCACCCTTGCAGAATTTTGTCAAAACTTTGAAGAGGAAACCAGCCGACTGGAGCCAAACCTTGACCCCGTCAATTCTCCGGTGAACGACGAAGTTGCCATGGATGTTTTC
>NC_041385.1:65759852-65802239 GCF_002162155.2 Triticum dicoccoides
TGGCTTACCACTCGGTAGGATTTTGATAAACTTAGGCGAGTCCTTGGACTGCAGCTAAGCCCCCGAGTGGAAGGCTGGCTTACCACTCGGTAGGATTTTGATAAACTTAGGCGAAACGGATTCGCAGCTAAGCCTCCGAGTGAGAGTCTGGCTCACCACTCGATAGGATTTTTACAAACTTAGGCGAAACGGATTCGCGGCTAAGCCACCCACTGAGGGGGAGTTTTTATGTGGACAAAAATAAAAAGTGATGACACAATTATTTCTAAACCCATGAACTACAGAAGTACTTTATTGCAACTCATCCGAGTGATAAAACTTAAGTGTAAAATGGGCGGAGTAGCTCCGCGTTCCAAGCTCGGGGCTCGTCGATATTATGCTCGACGTTGTAAAGACGGTACGCCCCGTTGTGGAGAACCTTGGTGACGATGAAGGGGCCTTCCCAAGAAGGAGCAAGCTTGTGTGGTTTGTGCTGATCCACTCGGAGAACCAAATCCCCTTCCTAGAAGGCTCGACCTCTCACATTTCGGGCGTGGAAACGGCGCAGATCTTGTTGGTAAATGGTCGACCGGATCAGAGCCATCTCCCTTTCTTCCTCTAAAAGGTCGACTGCGTCCTGCCGCGCTTGTTCAGCTTCTGCTTCGTTGTAGATTTCGACTCGAGGAGCATTGTGGAGAAGATCACTCGGCAAGACTGCTTCGGCTCCATAGACCAAGAAGAATGGAGTTCTTCCGGTCGACCGATTGGGCGTGGTCCGCAGTCCCCAGAGTACAGATGGAAGTTCGTCGACCCAAGCTCCAGCCACGTGTTTGAGATCACGCATCAGTCGCGGCTTCAGTCCCTTGAGAATCAGTCCATTAGCTCGCTCTGCTTGTCCATTCGACTGCGGATGGGCGACTGATGCGTAGTCGACCCGTGTGCCCTGGGAGTTGCAGAAGGTTCTGAATTCCTCTGAGTCAAAGTTCGACCCATTATCCGTAATGATGCTGTGCGGGACTCCATATCTGAATATTAGTTCCATGATGAAGCTAACAGCAGTACCGGTGTCGAGGCTCTTGATTGGTTTAGCCTCGATCCACTTGGTGAACTTGTCGACTGCCACCAGTACATGCGTGAAGCCACTTCGTCCTGTTCTCAAAGGGCCGACCATGTCCAGCCCCCAGACTGCAAAAGGCCAGACGAGTGGGATGGTCTTCAAAGCTGACGCAGGTTTGTGCGACATATTCGAGTAGAACTGACATCCCTCGCACTTATCCACTATCTCCTTTGCCATCTCATTCGCCTTGGGCCAGTAAAATCCGGCTCGGTATGCTTTGGCCACGATGGTCCGGGAGGACGCATGATGACCACAGGTCCCCGAGTGAATATCATTGAGGATGAGTCGACCTTCTTCTGGTGTTATGCACTTCTGACCGACTCCAGTCGTGCTCTCTCTGTATAATTGTCCTTTGATGACGGTAAAGGCCTTAGATCGACGGACGATCTGTCGAGCCTCTTCCTCATCCTCCGGAAGCTCTTTCCTCAAGATATATGCGACATACGGAATCGTCCAGTCGGGAATGACTACCAAAACCTCCATGATCAAGTCGACCACCGCTGGGACTTCAACTTCAGTCGGATCTGTGGCACTCTTGGGCTGCGGAGTTTCTTCGGTGAAAGGATCTTCTTTGACTGACGGAGTATGTATATGCTCCAAGAACACACTACTCGGAATGGCTTCTCTCTTGGAACCTATCTTTGCTAGATCATCAGCTGCTTGATTTTTCAGTCGGGGTATATGATGGAGCTCCAACCCCTCGAACTTTTTCTCCAGCTTCCTCACTGCACTGCAGTATCCAGTCATGGCTGGGCTTCTCACGTCCCACTCTTTCATCACCTGATTGACCACTAAATCCGAGTCGCCATAGACCATTAGGCGACGGACGCCGAGTGAAATGGCCATGCGCAACCCATATAGGAGGGCCTCATATTCTGCCTCATTGTTGGAGGAATCAAAGTGAATCTGGAGCACATATCTGAGCTTATCTCCTCTGGGGGAAACCAGGACAACCCCAGCATCGGAACCATTCAACATCTTAGAACCATCGAAAAACATGGTCCAATGCTCCGAGTGAACTTCAGTCGGCTGCTGCTGTTCGATCCACTCAGCGAGGAAATCTGCTATTGCCTGGGACTTAATGGCTTTCTTTGCCTCAAACTTGATATCAAGGGGAAGAAGTTCAATCGCCCATTTGGCCACTCGACCAGTTGCATCTCTGTTGTGCAAAATCTCTGATAGTGGAGCGTCGCTGACGACTGTGATTGAATGGTCAGAGAAATAATGAGCAACCTTCTTTGTGGTCATGTATATTCCATACACAAGCTTCTGATAATGAGGATATCTCTGCTTGGATGGAGTCAAGACTTCAGACAAATAATACACTGGGCGCTGAACTTTGAGAGCTTTTCCTTCTTCTTCCCGCTCGACCGTTAGCACAGTACTGACGACTTGTCCTGTGGCTGCGATGTAGAGCAACAGAGGCTCTTTGCTGATTGGAGCAGCAAGCACCGGCTGGGTGGAGAGCAGAGCTTTTAGCTCGGCAAATGCTGCATCAGCTTCTGGAGTCCACTCGAACTTGTCAGCCTTCTTCATCAGTCGGTAAAGAGGCAATGCCTTTTCGCCGAGTCGTGAGATGAATCGACTTAATGCGGCCAAGCATCCAGTAAGCTTCTGGACATCGTGCACTCGCACAGGGCGTTTCATTCGGAGAATAGTGCCAATCTTTTCTGGGTTGGCGTCGATTCCCCGTTCGGAAACGAGAAAACCGAGTAACTTGCCACCAGGAACTCCAAATGTGCACTTTGATGGATTGAGCTTGATATCATACCTTCTGAGGTTGGCAAATGTTTCGGCGAGGTCAGCGAGCAGGTCGGAACCTTTTCGTGACTTGACAACAATATCATCCATATAAGCTTCCACATTCCGACTGATTTGGGTGAGTAGACACTTCTGAATCATTCGCATAAAAGTGGCTCCGGCATTCTTGAGGCCGAATGGCATGGTGATATAGCAGAAGCACCCGAATGGAGTGATGAAAGCTGTTTTTACCTCATCGGGCTCGTACAGACGGATCTGGTGGTACCCGGAGTAAGCATCTAAAAAAGACAACCTCTCGCATCCCGCGGTCGAGTCAACAATTTGATCTATGCGAGGGAGAGGAAAGTGATCTTTCGGGCAGGCCCGGTTGATGTGCTTGAAATCAATGCACATTCGGAGCGACTTGTCCTTCTTAGGAACCATGACGACATTAGCGAGCCACTCGGAGTGGTATATCTCTCGGATAAATCCTGCCGCCAACAGTCGAGCCACTTCTTCACCGATGGCCTTTCTCTTCTGGACGGCGGACCGCCGAAGATGCTCTTTGACTGGTTTTGCAGACGAGTCGACTCTTAGGCGATGCTCAGCCAGTCCCCTGGGAACACCTGGCATGTCAGCGGGCTTCCATGCAAAAATGTCCCAGTTCTCACGGAGGAACTGGATGAGCGCTTCTTCCTATTTTGGGTCGAGTGTTGCGGAGATGCGGGTCGGAGCTGCTTCGGGGTCGGTCGGGTGAATGTGAACAGGCTTCGTCTCACCGGACGACTGGAATGCAGACTCTGTGGCGGGCTTCTTGGATCGCAGCAAGTCACTCGGATCTGCGTTTTGCTTGTATTCTTTGAACTCGACCGCTGTCACTTGGGAATCGGCAATCTTGGAGCCCTTCTGAAAGCACTCCTCTGCCTTTTTCCTATCACCGGTGACAGTGATCACACCTTTGGGACCGGGCATCTTCAATTTGAGGTACACGTAACATGGTCGAGCCATGAACCGTGCATAGGCTGGTCTCCCCAAAATGGCATGATATGCACTTTGAAAATCCACGACCTCAAACGTCAACTTTTCTTTGCGAAAATGCTTTGAATCGCCAAACACTACGTCCAAAGCTATCTGGCCGAGTGACTCGGCCTTCTTCCCTGGTATAACTCCATGGAAGCTCATGTTACTAGTGCTCAGTCGGGACATCGGAATGCCCATACCTTTCAACGTGTCTGCATATAACAGATTCAGCCCACTTCCACCGTCCATCAGCACCTTTGTCAGTCGAGTGCCTTCGACAACTGGATCGACCACCAAAGCTTGCCTCCCAGGGGTGGCAATATGAGTCGGGTGATCAGATTGGTCGAATGTGATGGGTGTTTGAGACCACTTCAGATAATTTGCCTTTGCTGGGGCAACCATGTTAACCTCTCGGTTAATCACTTTCAGTCGACTTCTGCTTTCCACATCTGCGAAGATCATCAGAGTGGAGTTGATATGCAGATATCTTTCCTCACTATCCTCTTTGTCTTCGGCCTTGTCCGGCTCCTTCTCCTTGTCCTTAGACTGTTTTCCCTGAAACTGCTGAATCAGGAGTCGACATTGGCGAGTGGTGTGCTTTGGGTAAATGATATTCCCCTCTTCATCTTTCTTCGTGTGAATATGACACGGCATATCCATCACGTCGTTCCCTTCTTTATCCTTTACCTTCTTGGGGTTCCAGGATCCTTTTGGTTTCCCCTTAAACTTTCCTTGAGTCACGGCCAGAGCCTCTCCAGGAGCTGCCGGTTCAGCCTTCCGCTTCTGTTTCCGACTGGTGTTTCCTTTTTCCGACTGACTCGGCTTGTGCTTGCCGCTTCGGAGTCGGTCTTCTTCTTCGCCGTTGGCGTACTTGGTAGCAATCTCCATCATCCGACTCAAGGTCATGTCACCGGTTCGACCAAATTTCAAACTCAGTTCTCTGTTCTTGACACCATCTTTGAAGGCGCATACTGCCTGATGGTCAGAGACATTTTCCACAGTGTGGTGCAAAGTGATCCACCTCTGAATATACTCTCTGAGAGTCTCATTGGTTTTCTGCACGCAGACTTGCAACTCTGTCAATCCCGCTGGTCGCTTGCAAGTCCCTTCGAACGTTCTGACGAACACTCGGGACGGATCTTCCCAAGTGTAAATGCTGCTAGGAGGCAATTGAGTCAACCATGCCCTGGCAGAACCTTCCAACATGAGGGGCAAATGCTTCATGGCCACCTCGTCGTTCCCACCACCGATCTGAACTGCCACTCGGTAGTCTTCAAGCCAAGTTTCAGGCTTAGACTCACCAGTGAACTTGCTGACTCCTGTTGCCAACCTGAAATTGGGGGGGATAACTGCGGCTCTGATAACTCTGCTGAAACATTCAGGACCAGAAACATATACTCGACTGCTCGTGGGCACATCTCTGTCGAGTGCGCCTCGATGGGCTCTGTTCCGGTCGACCAACCCTTGCACGATAATGGATCACGCGTCGAAGCCTGGCTCTCTGGGGTCAACTGGAACCCTACGCCCTGTACTGTACTGACGCCTATCATCTGGCTGCCGAGGAGCGTAAGACCCACCCCTCGGAGGGGAATAGGGCACTCGACGCCTATCATCTCGGTCGAGTCTGTCGCCATATTGATCTCGCCGGTTCTCACGCCCTTCGCGCCGCGGAGGCGATCTGGGGCTGTGAGCCGACTGAACCGTATTCACAGTGACAGATCGACTGTGAATTCTGTTGCGCGACTGAGACACGGCTGAATTCTGATCTCCTGCTGCCCGGAGCAGATCCCTGATCTGCAGCAAACCTCTGCCAGCCTCTGACTGCGAAGGCTGAATGGACTCTGCTATACGGGTCGCAGCTGCTAAATTCTGAATTGGGGTTCGATATACCTGAGTCGGCGGGAAGAGTTGACGTCGACTGGTGTCGGGAACTCGTTGCCGCGCGCGCTCGTCGAGTGCTCGCTGAAGGTTCTCCAGTCGAGTGCGCTCGGCCAAATTGGCCAGACGCGCCTCCTCCAAGGCACGAGCCTCGGGGGTTTCTCCTGCGATGGGAATACGCAGGGGATCCTCGTTCCTGCGGCGAAGCTCTTCTCTTTGCAGAGAGTCGAGTGGCTCGGGCTGGTACTCTTCGTAGCCTCGTGCAGGGTCGCCGCCGTCGCCTGCTCCACCACCACGGGCGAAGCCAGGAGGACTGTGGGGCCCGTCGACCATCAAGATTTCTGCCGCTGGATCACTGCTTTCGCACTCGGATGCAGTCTCTCCGGAGCCAGTCGACTGATCGAACAAGCCGTAGAGAGATTCGTTGGGCTCGATTGCCGCAACTTGTGTAGTGGCCGACTGGCGAGCCACCGCGTGACTCACCCATCGCTGAAGCCTCGACCGGCCTGAGCGCTTGCGCTGGCGGGAGACCGGGAGGGTGGAAGATGGAGGAGCCGACCGATACTGGGTCGATGGTTGCCGCAGCAGAACGCCGCGGACACATGCGCGAAAATGTGTCGCACCGCGGACGGGGAGCGCATCTACGTCGAGTGGAGCCTCCTGGAGCCATGCGGAGTCGTCGGCGATGAAGGCGAGAGCGCCGAGACGGATCTCTTGACCCTCGACCAAAATTCCAGCAGACACCATGATGAAAGTACTCGGAAGAATCGCAACTTCTCCACAAAATCGCTAAAACACCTGCCCCACGGTGGGCGCCAACTGTCGTGGTTCTAAGCCTGACAGTAGAGTGGGGGGGTAGGTATGGAGAGGCAAGGTCCTAGCTATGGAGAGGTTGTAAGCACAAAGGATGTACGAGTTCAGGCCCTTCTCGGAAGAAGTAACAGCCCTACGTCTCGGAGCCCGGAGGCGGTCGAGTGGATTATGAATGTATGGATTACAAGGTGCCGAACCCTTCTGCCTGTGGAGGGGGGTGGCTTATATAGAGTGCGCCAGGACCCCAGCCAGCCCACGTAGGAGAGGGTTTAAGGTGAGTTAAGTCTGGGGCGTTACTGGTAACGCCCCACATAAAGTGCCTTTACTATCATAAAGTCTACTTAATTACAGGCCGTTGCGGTGCAGAGTGCCTCTTGACCTCCTGGTGGTCGAGTGAGTCTTCGTGGTCGAGTCCTTCAGGCCAGTCGAGTGAATCCTCATTGGTCGACTGGAAGGCGACCTCTTCTAGGGATGTCCTAGGGTAAGTTACTTGGAACAGGTCCATGACCCTACCCTAGGTACATAACCCCATCACCCACGAGGTGGGGCGCCCCCACCCTCGTGGACAGGGTGTGGGCTCCCTGGTCTTCATCTTTTGCGAGTATTTTTCTATATTTTTTCTAAGGTGATCCGTGGAGTTTCAGGTCATTCCGAGAAATTTTATTTTCTGCACAAAAAACAACATCATGGCAATTCTGCTGAAAATAGCGCCAGTCCGGGTTAGTTCCATTCAAATCATACAAGTTAGAGTCCAAAACAAGGGCCAAAGTGTTTGGAAAAGTAGATACGACGGAGACGTAGCAACTCCCCCAAGCTTAAACCCTTGCTTGTCCTCAAGAAATTCAGTTGACAAACTGAAAGAGAAAAAGAAAAACTTTTACAAACTCTGTTTGCTCTTGTTGTTGTAAACATGAAAAGCCAGCATTCAAGTTTCAGCAATTATTATGAACTAACCATACTCACAATGACACGTAGGTCTCACAATTACTCATATCAATAGCATAATCAGCTAGCGAGCCATAATAATAAAACTTGGATGACAACACTTTCTCAAAATAATCATAACATGATATAACAAAATGGTATCTCGCTAGCCCTTTCTGAGACCGCAAAACATAAATGCAGAGCACCTTTAAAGATCAAGGACTGACTAAACATTGTAATTCATGGTAAAAGAGATCCAGTCAAGTCATACCCAATATAAACCAATAATAATGAATGCAAACAACAGTGTGCTCTCCAGCGGGTGCTTTTTAATAAGAAGGGTGATGACTCAACATAAAAGTAAATGGATAGGCCCTTCGCAGAGGGAAGCAGGGATTTGTAGAGGTGCTAGAGCTCGGTTTTGAAATAGAGATAAATTATATTTTGAGCGGCATACTTTCATTGTCAACATAACAACTAAAAGACGACGATATCTTCCATGCTAAACAGATTATAGGCGGTTCCCAAACAGAATGGTAAAGTTTATACTCCCCTTCTTCCACAAGCATCAATCCATGGCTTTCTCGAAACAATGAGTGCCTCCAACATTCAACGGGTCCCAAGGGGAGTTTTGTTTGCAGTTATTTTGATTTAGTTTGCATAAAGCGTGGGACTGGGCATCCCGGATACCAGCCATTTTCTCGTGAATGAGGAGCGGAGTCCACTCCTCTTGAGAATAACCTGCCTAACACGGAAGATAAGGGCAGCTCTAGTTGACATATGAGCTATTCGAGCATGCAAAACAGAATGTTTATTTGAAGATTTAGAGTTTGGCACATACAAATTTACTTGGAACGGCAGGTAAATACCGCATATAGGTAGGTATAGTGGACTCATATGGAATAACTTTGGGGTTTAAGGAGTTTGGATGCACAAGCAGTATTCCCGCTTAGTACAGGTGAAGGCTAGCAAAAGACTGGGAAGCGACCAACTGAGAGAGCGACAACAGTCGTAAACATGCATTAAAATTAATTCACACCGAATACAAGCATGAGTAGGATATAATCCACCATGAACATAAATATCATGAAGGCTATGTTGATTTGATTCAACTACATGCGTGAACATGTGCCAAGTCTAGTCACTCAGTACATTTAAAGCAGGATACCATCCCATCAAACCACATCATAATCATTCTAATAGCATGTTGGCACGCAAGGTAAACCATTATAACTCATAGCTAATCAAGCATGGCACAAGCAACTATAATCTCTAAATGTCATTGCAAATATGTTTACTTCATAATAGCTGAATCAAGAACGATGATCATCATATTTACAAAAACAAAAGAGGTCGAGTTCATACCAGCTTTTCTCTTCCCAATAAGTCCATCATATATCATCATCATTGCCTTTCACTTGCACGACCGAACGGTGTGTATAATAATAAGAGTGCACGTGCATTGGACTAAGCTAGAATCTGCAAGCATTCAACTCAAGAGAGAAGACAAGTAATATGGGCTCTAAGTTAAATAAACAATCATGCATATAAGAGCCACTAAGCATTTTCAATATAGTCTTCTCGACCCCCAAAGAAAGGAAAAGAAATAAAAACTATTGACACGAGAAAGCTCCCAACAAGTAAAAGAAGAACGGGAAATATTTTTGGGTTTTCTTTTTAATTCTACTACAAGCATGAAAGTAAACTCACTAATTTTTTTGGTTTTTTCTTAAGGTTTAACAAACACACAAGAAGAAAGCAGAAAAAAGAAATTTAAACTAGCATGGATATTACAGTGAAAAAGTATGAGCACCGACATCTAGCAATGAGTGTGTGTGTGAACATGAATGTAATGTCGGTGGGAAATACGTACTCCCCCAAGCTTAGGCTTTTGGCCTAAGTTGGTCTATTGCTAGGGATGGCCTGGCGGATACCCGTAGGTGTAGCTGGGGTCGTACTGTGACGCAGCGGCTATCGCCGCCTGAGCTGTAGCGTGGAGTCGAGCAGCCTCCACTCTCCTTTCGTACTCATCTGCCTCCTCTCTGGTAATAATATATCTTCTTTTTTCCTTTGAATCAAAGAAGGCAGGAGCAGGAAGAGCGATATGGACTACACGACGCCTATCAAAGATTAGTCGATACTAGAGAGGTGGTTCAGTCCTCTCAACAAACTGATGGGAAACCATAGAATCAAAATCTAAATAGGAAGGGGGTAATTCCATATCACCCTCACGAATGTCTATCTCAAGAAAATTAGCTAAGCGGGTTGCATAAATTCCTCCAAAGAAATCTCCGCTATGTCTATTCTGGTGCAACCTGCGAGCTACAATGGCTCCCATATGATAAGATTGGTCTCCTAACACAGCACTCCTAAGAATACTGAGATCAGGGACACACATGTGACATGCTTCATCCTTAGCATTTATGCATCTACCTATGAAGAGAGCAAAATAATGTATAGCAGGAAAGTGAATGCTCCCTATAGTAGCTTGCGTTATATCTCTAGATTCCCCCACAGTTATTCTAGCAAGAAAGTCTCTGTATTCAGATTTAGGGGGATCCCTGACATTACCCCAAGATGGAAGTTTGCAAGCAGAAGTAAAATCCTCTAAGTCCATGGTATAAGATTTTTCATAAAGGTCAAACATGACTGAAGGAGAATTGCGCGAAGGTGAAAACTCAAACCTCCTCACAAATGAACTTGTGAGATCATGATACTAGGGGCATTTGTCAGCTTCAAAGTCCTCAAGACCGGCGTTACTCAAATATGTGCTAAATTCTTCTTTGATTCCCACTTGATTCATAAAATTTTCCGATGGCCATTCACAAGGCCTCACAGGAGCGTCTCTTGGTGGTTCCTCGTCGGCATCACGTATTGCAAGCCTGGGACCTTGCTTCCTTGAAGGACCACCTTGGAACATCCTCCTAAGCATATTGTTTCCTCTGAAAAATTTCTGAAATTTTTAGTAACTTCAAATAAAAGTGAACCAACTTCAAATAAAATTGATGGTAACAACTCCCACAAGTGCCTAGAGCCTATATAAAGCATTGGAACTACTTGGAACCATATAAATTTGACATGCAAGCTCAAGAACATGGTCACCTATGCAGCACAAATTTGCAATGAATAAAGCACTAGAACAAAAACTAATTGGACCAATGGAGGAGTCACATACCAAGGAACAATCTCCCCAAGCAGTTTTGCAAGAGGTGCTTTGAGCAAGGAGATCGAAAATCACAGCAACGGGGGCTGGAACTCGTGCTTGAGTTGGTTTTTTGTGTTTGTGTGAGACAGAGGAAGAACATGGGTGCAGGAATAAGTGGAGGAGGGCCACCATGGGCCCACGAGGCAGGGGGCGCGCCCTCCACCCTCGTGGCCAGGTGGCAGCTCCCCCGTGGTATTTTTTGCACAATAAATCCTCAAATATTCCCGAAAAATTCATATTAAATTGGCATGGCATTCTGAGGACTTTTATTTTCGGGATATTTTTATATTGCACGGATAAGTCAGGAAACAGACAGAAAAATATTATTTTACTTTATTTCTACTAAATAACAGAAAATATAGAGAGGGTACAGAAGGTTGTGCTTCTAGTTTCATCCATCTTGTAATCATCAAAATGAACCCACTAACAAGGTTGATCAAGTCTTGTTAACAAACTCATTCCGAATAATCACAGAACCGGAGAAATTTCGAATAACACTAAGTTACCTCAACGGGGATATGAAAATCCCCAACAGTAAGAATATCATACTTTTTCTTAACAGTAGGGAGAGGAAATTCAAAACCTCCAAATATAATCGATGGAATTTTTCCAATAGAGTTGATACTATAAACTTGAGGTTGTTTCATCGGAAAGTGTACCGTGTGCTCATTGCCATTAACATGAAAAGTGACATTGCCTTTGGTGTAATCAAGAACAGCCCCTGCAGTGTTAAGGAAAGGTCTTCCAAGAATAATAGACATACTATCATCCTCAGGAATATCAAGAATAACAAAGTCCGTTAAAATAGTAACGTCTGCAACCACAATAGGAACATCCTCACAAATACCGACAGGTATAGCCGTTGATTTATTAGCCATTTGCAAAGATATTTCAGTAGGTGTCAACTTATTCAAGTCAAGTCTACGATATAAAGAGAGAAGCATAACACTGACACTGTCTCCAAGATCACATAAAGCAGTTTTAACATAATTTCTTTTAATGGAGCATGGTATAGTAGGTACTCCTGGATCTCCAAGTTTCTTTGGTATTCCACCCTTAAAAGTATAATTAGCAAGCATGGTGGAAATTTCAGCTTCAGGTATCTTTCTTTTATTAGTAATAATATCCTTCATATACTTAGCATAAGGATTTGTTTTGAGCACATCAGTTAATCACATACGCAAAAAGATGGGTCTAATCATTTCAGCAAAGCGCTCAAAATCCTCATCATCCTTTTTCTTGGATGGTTTCGGAGGAAAAGGCATGGGTTTCTGAACCCATGGTTCCCTTTCGTTACCGTGTTTTCTAGCAACAAAATCTCTTTTATCATAACATTGATTCTTTGATTGTGGGTTATCAAGATCAACAGCAGGTTCAACTTCTACACCATTATCATTACTAGGTTGAGCATCAACATGAACATTATCATTAACATTATCACTAGGTTCATGTTCATCACCTGATTGTGTTTCAGCATCAGAAATAGAGATATCATTCATATTCTCAGGTGGTTCAGCAATAGGTTCACTATAAGTTTGCAGAGTCCTATCATTTTTCTTTTTCATCCTTTTAGAAGAACTAGGTACATCAATATTGTTTCTCTGAGAATCTTGCTCGATTTTCTTAGGGTGGCCTTCAGGATACAAAGGTTCCTGAGTCATTCTACCAGTTCTACTAGCCACTCTAATAGCATAATCATTTTTCTTACTATTCATTTCATCAAGAACTTCTTTCTGAGCTTTAAGTACTTGTTCTACTTGAGTGGTAACCATAGAAGCATGCTTGCTAACAAGTTTAAGTTCACCTCTAGTATCAGCCATATAATCACCCAAGCGTCTAATCATAAAAGTATTCTGTTTTAATTTTCTACCAAAATAAGCATTAAAGTCATCTTGCTTAAACATAAAGTCATCAAACTCATCCAAGCACTGACTAGCAATTTTAGTAGGAGGGACTTCAGCTTTATCATATCTATAGAGAGAATTTACCTTTACTACCTGTGTCGGGATATCGGGAGGTTCTTCATTAAATAAGTGATTGAGATCATATACTTCTTCAACAGGCGGTAAATTAAGACCATGTATTTCTTCAATAGGAGGTAAATTCTTAACATCTTCAGCTTTAATACCTTTTTCTTTCATAGATTTCTTTGCCTCTTGCATATCTTCGGGACTGAGAAATAGAACACCTCTCTTCTTCGGAGTTGGTTTAGGAATAGGCTCAGGAGGTGGCTCAGGAGGTGCCCAATTATTTTCATTTGCCAACATATTATTCAATAGAATTTCAGCATCATCAAGTGTTCTTTCCCTGAAAAGAGAACCAACACAACTATCCAGGTAATCTCTGGAAGCATCAGTTAGTCCGTTATAAAAGATATCAAATATTTCAGGTTTCTTAAGAGGATGATCAGGCAAAGCATTAAGTAACTTGAGAAGCCTCCCCCAAGCTTGTGGGAGACTCTCTTCTTCAATTTGCACAAAATTGTATATTTCCCTCAAAGCAGCTTGTTTCTTATGAGCAGGGAAATATTTAGCAGAGATGTAATAAATCATATCCTGGGGACTTTGCACACAACCAGGATCAAGAGAATTATACCATATCTTAGCATCGCCCTTTAATGAGAACGGAAATATCTTGAGTAAATAAAGGTAGCGTGATCTCTCATTATTAGTAAATAGGGCAGCTATATCATTTAAGTTAGTAAGATGTGCCACAACAGTTTCAGATTCATAGCCATAAAAAGGATCAGATTCAACCAAAGTAATTATATCTGGATCAACAGAAAAATCATAATAATCCTGATCAGGAACACAGATAGGTGAAGTAGCAAAAGCAGGATCAGGTTTCATTCTATTTCTAAAAGATTCTTTACTCCATTTAACTAGCAACCTCTTAAGTTCACGTCTATCCTGGCAAGCAAGAATAGCTGCAGAAGATTCAGCATCAAAAAGATAACCCTCAGGAATAGCAGGCATAGGTTCATCATCACTAACATCATCGTGTTTAGGTTCAATAATTTCTCTTTCTCTAGACCTAGCAATTGCTCATCAAGAAATTCACCAAGTGGCACAGTAGTATCAAGCATAGAAGTAGTTTCATCATAAGTAGCGTGCATAGCAGAAGTGGCATCATCAATAACATGCGACATATCAGAATCAATAGCAGTAGTAGGTTTAGGTGTCGCAAACTTACTCATAACAGAAGGAGAATCTAGTGCAAGGCTAGATGGCAGTCCCTTAACCCCCCTCGTAGTTGAGGGCAAAATAGTAGTTCGGTCATCTTTCAAGTTCTTCATAGTGTCCAGCAGATATAAATCCCAAGTGACTCAAATAATAGAGCTATGCTCCCCGGCAACGGCGCCAGAAAAAGGTCTTGATGACCCACAAGTATAGGGGGTCGCAACAGTTTTCGAGGGTAGAGTATTCAACCCAAATTTGTTGATTCGACACAAGGGGAGCCAAAGAATATTCTCAAGTATTAGCAGCTGAGTTGTCAATTCAACCACACCTGGAAACTTAGTATCTACAGCAAAGTGTTTACTAGCAAAGTAATATGATAGTGGTGGTAATGGTAACAAAAGTAAACACAGCAAAAGTAGTGTTTTTGGTATTTTGTAGTGATTGTATCAGTAGCAACGGAAAAGTAAATAAGTGTAAACCAGTATATGGAAAACTCGTAGGCACCGGATTAGCGATGGATAATTATGCCGGATGCAGTTCGTCATGTAACAGTCATAACATAGGGTGACACGGAACTAGCTCCAGTTCATCAATGTAATGTAGGCATGCATTCTGAATATAGTCATACGTGCTTATGGAAAAGAACTTGCATGACATCTTTTGTCCTACCCTCCCGTGGCAGCGGGGTCCTATTGGAAACTAAGGGATATTAAGGCCTTCTTTTAATAGAGGGCTGGAACAAAGTATTAGCACATAGTGAATACACGAACTCCTCAAACTATGGTCATCACCAGGAGTGGTCCCGATTATTGTCACTTCGGGGTTGCCGGATCATAACACATAGTAGGTGACTATAGACTTGCAAGATAGGATCTAAAACTCACATATATTCATGAAAACATAATAGATTCAGATCTGAAATCATGGCACTCGGGCCCTAGTGACAAGCATTAAGCATAGCAAAGTCATAGCAACATCAATCTCAGAACATAATGGATACTAGGGATCAAACCCTAACAAAACTAACTCAATTACATGATAAATCTCATCCAACCCATCACCGTCCAGCAAGCCTACGATGCAATTACTCATGCACGGCGGTGAGAATCATGAAATTGGTGATGGAGGATGGTTGATGATGACGACGGTGATGAATCCCCCTCTCCGGAGCCCCGAACGGACTCCAGATCAGCCTTCCCGAGAGATATTAGGCCTTGGCGGCGGCTCCGTATCGTAAAACGCGATGATTTCTTCTCTCTGATTTTTTTCTCCCTGAAAGACAATATATGGAGTTGGAGTTGGCGTCGGAGGGCCACCAGGGGGCCCACGAGGTAGGGGGGCGCGCCCATGGGGGGCGAGCCCTTTCCTCTTCAAAGAAAACCAACGCAAGCTCAAGATGTAGCAGGGTTGCAGGAGCCCCTAGCACCACATAATCTCAGGTGTCCCCTAGCGTCGTCTCTCTTGAAAGCACCTTCTTCATGGCGTCAATCTCTGCTCGAAGAAATACTCCAAAGACTTTGAGTATTTGGACTGAAGCAATGGTGTTGTCACTCATTACCAATAATGATATTTGAAAGCGCTTTGAGTCGCCCGTCCAAAGAGATGGGGAGCCTTGATCGATCAAAGTACTTGGGGCGGGATGATCCGCGAGAAGTGCAGGCCATCGAATTACTATATCTCGTTAGATCTTAATAATCAGATCCACGAGGACACAAAACTCTCTAACCTCATGGCACCGCCAAATGAGAGGAAATTTATTCTCATAAAACTATGATGATCACTAGACGATGGTGAAGAACATAGAGGTCTTGAAGATCCAAGCCCCCCCTCCCACCCCCACCCCACCTCTCAGTGCCAAGATGGAAGCCGAAGGCGAGGGGACCTAAATTTCTCAGATAACGGCTGCGGCGCGAGAAACCCTAGAGATGCGTCCGTCCAGATTTTGTCTATTTTTTTTCATTTTTTCTTCAGTTTTTCTTCGTTTCTCAAGGATTTCTTTTTTTTAATTGGTTTTCTCTTCGTTCCTTCATTTTTTCCTGACGAAATATTTGGTTCATTTTTTCCTTTACACTGAATTTTTTTCCCTTTCATTCTTTCTTCAATGGTTCTTTTTGCACTTGTTTTTTTGCTACTATTTTTTGTTTCCTTTTTATTTAGTTATTTGGTTTTCTTTTTTATTTTCTTTGTTTATTTCGGTTTTAATATATGTAAACAACCTGCTTCCAATACACATTTAACATTTTTAAAATACAAGTTTAACACCTTAAAATACATGGTCAACATTTTTTATACATATTTTCCATAATTTTCAAGTGCTTGATTAATATTTTAATAATACAAGATTAACATTTTCTGAATGCATGGTCAACATTTTCTGTATTCAAATTTTAACATTTGTAAATTCTTCATTAAGATTTTTTGTATACAAGACTAACATTTTCCCAATACATGGCCAAAAAATTTATATACAAATTTAACATTTTACAAATACTTGTTTAACATTATTTCAATGCTGTATTACAATTTTGTATATACATGATCAAAAATTTTCATATACGTTGTCTATTTTTTGTATAAAATTTTGTATACATTAGATAATGTTGTTTATACATAATTAACATTTTTCAACTACTTGGTTAACATTTTTATAGTACATAGTGAACAATTTTTTATACACATTAAAAAATTATATAGTTGATTAGCTTTTCTTCAATACATGATTAACATATATGAATATATTATCATAATCTTTTCTATACATATTTAAGCATTTTCAAATGCTTGATTAGTATTTTTCAAATACAAGTAGATTTTTTTAATACATAGTCAAATAAATTCTATATACATTTACCATTTTTCAAATGATTGATTAACATTTTTCAAATGATTGATTAATATTTTTCAAATATTTTTTAGTATTTATTTTAAATGCTTGATTAATATTTTTGAAGTACATGATCAACTTTTTTGGCACATATTGTATATTTATTTATACATTTTTAGTGTACATGAGGTACATGTTTTGTATACACATTTAACATTTTGCAAGTGCTTGATAACATTGTTCTCAATGTCTTTAATTAAAGTGTTTTTGTAATATATTTATTTAGAATATTTGAAAGTATATACGAAAGTAAAAAAAAGTGAAAACAAAAAAAATAAGAAAACGAGGTTGTGGCCTCCTGCGCGCCTGGCCTACCCCATTTAAGTAGAAGCATGACGAGAGGATGCTAGATCTTCTTGTAAGGAAGACATACAGCTGCCCAACGAAGGGTGCTATGAGTATTTTTTCTGAGTCAGTCTCGCGAAGCTTTATTCATGTAACTATAATGTTTACAGGTACAAAAAGAAGATCGCCGGACTGGCCAAACCATACATGGCTGCCAAACCCTAATGATAAAGTATGCTTAGCGAGATTGTGAGCCTCGGTATTCGAGGCTCTATGCTCGTGAACTATATTACAAGAAGTAAACGAGGTCGAATGATCTATGATTTCACGAATGATAGCTCCACACTCCGCTCCTGATGCTTGCTTTGTTCCGTACACCATATTCTTGCAGTCCGGCCACATGTATTTTTTTTCTCATAAAGATCGTCCGCCAACAAGCCAGGGCTTCTCTTAGTTCCAAAGCCTCTAGAATCTCAGGATCCGAAATGTTCCTAAATGTTATGCATGAAGCTCCCAAAAAAGTACGTCCCACGTCACGACACAAAGCCTCTAGAATCATAATTATTCGCTTTTCTATCAATTGCTCGACAGTAATTTGTTCACCCACCGTAATACTTATGCTATCTTGAGAGAAGCCACTAGTGAAACCTATGGCCCCTGGGTCTATCTTTTATCATATAAGCTTTCAATCTACTTTTGTTTGCATCTTTACTTTTTGCATCTATATTATAAAATATCAAAAATATATTTATCTTATCATACTATCTCTATCAGATCTTACTTTCGCAAGTGGCCGTGAAGGGATTGACAACCCCTTTATTGCGTTGGTTGCGAGTTCTTTGTTTGTTTGTGTAGGTGCGTGGGACTTTTGAGGAGCCTCCTACTGGATTGATACCTTGGTTCTCAAAAACTGAGGAAATACTTACGCTACTATTGCTGCATCACCCTTTCCTCTTCAAGTAAAACCATCGCAAGCTCAAGACGTAGCAAGAAGGATTTCTGGCGCTGTTGCCGGGGAGGTCTTCGCTCAAGTCAAGACATACCAAGTACACATCACAAACTCATCTCCCTCGCATTTACATTGTTTGCCATTTGCCTCTCGTTTTCCTCTCCCCCACTTCACCCTTGCCGTTTTATTCGCCCTCTCTTTCCCAATCTCCTCCTCTCTTTCGCTTGCCTTTTTCGTTTGCTCGTGTGTTAGATCGTTTACCTTGTCGTTATGGCTAGCTCAGTCTTTATCCCTTCGTCTCCCGATTTTGAAGTTCTCCTTAGCAAAGACAAGGAGAAAATTTAAAAGATGCTTGGTTAAGGATGTTAGAATCTTATCGTAGTTGCGCTTTAGAATGAGATTTCAAGATTTTAATTCGCAATTTTTATGTTGGGTTAACCTTACCCCACAAACAACTCCTTGATTGTGCCGCAAAAGGGGAATTTATTGAAATTGATCCTAGTTCAGCTTATGAAATTATAGAGGGAATAGTAGGAGTACTTCCCCGACAAAATGGATCACCCTTCTCTCTTGAAGGAACCCAAATTTTAGAGAAATTACTTGAATTGCAAAAACTTGTTGAACCTTTTAAGAGTATTATTGGGAGTATCAACCGCATGAATAATTTGATCACACTTTACAATAAGCGGTTGGATGCCTTAGATCAAAGGATCTCTGAGCATGAAGGGAAATGCAAAGAGCCTCCCGGACTTGAGCATAACTCCGTTAAAAAGATGAGTACCAAAGATGGCAGTACTTAGATCTATCTTTGCTTTTATGCCTAGCTAGGGGCGTTAAACGATAGCGCTAGTTGGGAGGCAACCCAATTTTATTTGTGTTTTTTTGTTTTTGTTCCTGTTTAGTAATAAATTTTGCATCTACCTTCTGTTTAGATGTGTTTTTATCTTTTAATTAGTGTTTGTGCCAAGTAGAACCTATAGGATAACCTATGATGATAGTTGATTTGATTCTGCTGAAAAACAGATATTTTGCACGCATGAATTTAGTTTTGTTAAATCATAGAAACGTGCTTTTGTGTTGATTCTTTTTGATTATGATCAATAGATAAATTTTCCAGGACTTCCTATTTTGGTAGGATTTTTAGAGTTCCAGAAGTTTCCGTTAGTTATAGATTGCTACAGACTATTCTTTTTTTGACAGATTCTGTTTTTCGTGTGTTGTTTGCTTATTTTGATGCATCTATGGATAGTAAAATAGTTTATAAACCATAGAGAAGTTGGAATACAGTAGGTTTACCACCAAAATAAATAAAGAATGAGTTCATTACAGTACCTTATGTGGTGGTTTTGTTTTCTTTCACTAACGGAGCTTATAAGATTTCCTGTTGAGTTTTGTGTTGTGAAGTTTTCAAGTTTTGGGTAGAGCTTTGATGGACTATGGAATAAGGAGTGGCAAGAGCCTAAGCTTGGGGATGCCCATGGCACCCCAAGATATTCAAGAATAGCCAAAAGCCTAAGCTTGGGGATGCCCCAGAAAGACATCCCCTCTTTCGTCTTCGTTCATTGGTAACTTTACTTGGAGCTATATTTTTATTCGCCTCATGATATGTGTTTTGCTTGGAGCGTCGTGTATTATATCAGTATTTGCTTTTTAGTTTACCACAATCATCCTTGCTGTACACACCTTTTGGGAGAAGCCTACTTGATTAGAATTTGCTAGAATACTCTATGTGCTTCACTTATATCTTTTGAGCTTGATAGTTTTTGCTCTAGTACTTCACCTACATCTTTTAGAGCACGGCGGTGGCTTAATTTTAAAGAAATTGCTAGTCTCTCATGCTTCACTTATATTATTTCGAGAGTCTTTTAGAACAGCATGGTATTTGCTATGGTTACAAATTTGGTCTTAGAATGATGAGCATCCAAGTTGGGTATAATAAAAACTATCATAGGAAGTGAATTGGATGCTATGGTCAATTTGATGCTTGATAATTATTTTGAGATATAAAGGTAGTAATGTTAGGGTCATGCTAGTGGGTAATTATGAAATTGAGAAATACTTTTATTGAAGTTGGCAAGTCTCGTAGCATGCACGTATGGTAAAAGTTGTGTGACAAATTTATTGCATGAGGTGCTCTTTTGATTGTCTTCCTTATGAGTGGCAGTCGGGGACGAGCGATGGTATTTTCCTACCAATCTATCCCTCTTGGGGCATGCGTAGTAGTACTTTGCTTCAAGGGCTAAGTAGACTTTTGCAATAAGTATATGTGTTCTTTATGACTAATGTGAGTCCATGGATATACGCACACTCATCCTTCCACTTTTCTAGCCTCTATTATACCGCGCAACTTTCGCCGGTATCAACCATTATTTACCTTCCTCAAAACATCCACCATACCTACCTATTATGGCATTTCCATAGCCATTCCGAGATATATTGCCATGCAACTTTCCACCGTTCCGTTTATTATGACACGTTTCATCATTGTCATATTGCTCTTTGCATGATCATGTAGTTGACATCGTATTTGTGGCAAGGCCACCTTCATAATTTTCATACATGTCGCTCTTGATTCATTGCATATCCCGGTAGACCGCCGGAGGCATTCATATAGAGTCATATCTTGTTCTAGCTTTGAGTTGTAATTCTTGAGTTGTAAATCCATAAAAGTGTGATGATCTTCATTATTAGAGCATTGTCTCAGTGAGGAAAGGATGATGAAGACTATGATTCCCCCACAAGTCGGGATGAGACTTCGGACTTTACAAAAAAAAGGAGAAAAAAAAGAGAAAGGCCAAAAAAAGGCCAAAGAAAAAAAGATAAAAAATAAAAGAAGAAAAAGGAAAAAAGAGAGAAGGGACAATGCTACTATCTCTTTTTCCACACTTGTGCTTCAAAGTAGCACCATGATCTTCATGATAGAGAGTCTCCTATGTTGTCACTTTCATATACTAAGTGGGAAATTTTTCATTATAGAACTTGGCTTGTATATTCCACTGATGGGCTTCCTCAAAATGCCCTAGGTCTTCGTGAGCAAGCGAGTTGGATGCACACCCACTTAGTTTCTTTCGTTGAGCTTTCATATATTTGTAGCTCTAGTGCATCCGTTGCATGGCAATCCCTACTCACTCACATTGATATCTATTGATGGGCATCTCCATAGCCCGTTGATACGCCTAGTTGATGTGAGACTATCTTCTCCCTCTTTTTGTCCTCACAACCACCATCTTTTACCACCTTAGTGCTATGTCCATGGCTTACGCTGATGTATTGCGTAAGAGTTGAAAAAAAGCTGAAGCGCGTTAAAAAGTATGAAACAATTGCTAGGATCATCATCGGGGTTGTGCATTATGGGAGTATTTTGTGTAATGAAAATGAAGCATGGCCTAGCTATATGATTTTGTAGGGATAAGCTTTCTTTGGCTATGCTATTTTGATAGGACATGATTATTTGTTAGTATGCTTTGAAGCATTATTATTTTTATATTTTATAAGCTTTTATCTTGAATCATTTGGATCTGAACATTCATGCCAGAATAAAGAAAATTACATTAAGAATGAAGGAAATATTCCCTAGAGGCAATAATAAAGTTATTATTTATTTCCTTATATCATGATAAATGTTTATTATTCATGCTAGAATTGTATTACCCGGAAACATAATACATGTGTGAATACATAGACAAACATAGTGTCACTAGTATGCCTCTACTTGACTAGCTCGTGAATCAAAGATGGTTAAGTTTCCTAGCCATGGACAAAAGAGTTGTCATTTGATTAACGGGATCACATCATTAGGATAATGATGTGATTCACTTGACCCATTCCGTTAGCTTAGCACACGATCGTTTAGTATGTTGCTACTGCTTTCTTCTTGACTTATACATGTTCCTGTGACTATGAGATTATGCAACTCCCGTTTACCGGAGGAACACTTTGTGTGCTACCAAACATCACAACGTAACTGGGTAATTATAAAGGAGCTCTACAGGTGTCTCCGACGGTACATGTTGGGTTGGCGTATTTCGAGATTAGGATTTGTCACTCCGATTGTCGGAGAGGTATCTCTGGGCCCTCTCGGTAATGCACATCACTATAAGCCTTGCAAGCAATGTAGCTAATGAGTTAGTTACGGAATGATCCATTACGTAATGAGTAAAGAGACTTGCCGGTAATGAGATTGAACTAGGTATTGGATACCGACAATCGAATCTCGGGCAAGTAACATACCCATGACAAAGGGAACAACGTATGTTGTTATGCGGTTTTATCGATAAAGATCTTCGTAGAATATGTGAGAGCCAATATGAGCATCCAGGTTCCGCTATTGGTTATTGACCGGAAATGTGTTTCGGTCATGTCTACATTGCTCTCGAACCTGTAGGGTCCGCATGCTTAAGGTTTCGATGACAGTTATATTATGAGTTTATGAGTTTTGATGTACCGAAGGAGTTCGAAGTTCCGGATGAGATCGGGGACATGACAAGGAGTCTCGAAATGGTCGATACGTAAAGATCGATATATTGGACGACTATATTCGGAGTTCGGAAAGGTTCCGAGTGGTTCGGGTATTTTTTGGAGTACCGAAGAGTTACGGGAATTCGCCGGGGAGTATATGGGCCTTATTGGGCCATACAGGAATAGAGGAGAGAGGCCAAAAGGAAGGAGGCCTGCGCCCCCCTCTGGTCCAAATTGGACAAGGGGCGCAGCCCCCTTTTCCTTCTTCCTCTCCCCCTCTTTCTCCTTCTCCTACTCCAACAAGGAAGGAGGGAGTCCTACTCCCGGTGGGAGTAGGACTCCCCTTGGCGCGCCTCCTCCCTAGGCCGGCCGCCTCCCCCCTAGCTCCTTTATATACGGGGGCAGGGGGCCACCTCATGGACACAACAACAATTGATCCTTTGGATCTCTTAGCCGTGTGCGGTGCCCCCCTCCACGATAATCCACCTCGATAATATTGTAGCGGTGCTTAGGCGAAGCCCTGCGTCGGTAGAACATCAAGATCGTCACCACGCCATCGTGCTGACGGAACTCTCCCTCGATACTCGGCTGGATCGGAGTTTGAGGGACGTCATCGAGCTGAACGTGTGCTAGAACTCGGAGGTGTCGTAGTTTCGGTGCTTGATCGGTCGGGCCGTGAAACGTACGACTACATCAACCGCGTTGTTCTAACGATTCCGCTTTCGGTCTACGAGGGTACGTGGACAACACTCTCCCCTCTCGTTGCTATACATCACCATGATCTTGCGTGTGCGTAGGAATTTTTTTGAAATTACTACGTTCCCCAACAAAGAATTATGCTAGGTAGCATTCCACATCAAAAATTCTGTTTTTGTCATTTACCTACTCGAGGACGAGCAGGAATTAAGCTTGGGGATGCTTGATACGTCTCCAACGTATCTATAATTTCCATGCTATTATATTACCCCTTTTGGATGTTTATGGGCTTTATTTTACACATTTATATCATTTTTGGCACTAACCTACTAACCTGAGGCCCAGCCCGTATTGCTGTTTTTTTGCCTATTTCAGTATTTCGAAGAAAAGGAATATCAAACGGAGTCCAAACGGAATGAAACCTTCGGGAGCGTGATTTTTGGAACGAACATGATCTAGAGGACTTGGAGTGCAAGTCAAGAAGCAGCCGAGGCAGCCACGAGACAGGAGGGCGCGCCCACACCCTCCGGGCGCGCCCCCTATCTCGTGAGCCCCTTGGGCAGCCACCGACGTACTTCTTCCTCCTATATAAGCCTACATACCCCGAAAACATCCAGGGAGCCAACGAAACACAATTTCCACCGCCGTAACCTTATGTATCCGCGAGATCCCATCTTGGAGCCTTCGTCGACGCTCCGCCGGAGGGGGAATCGACCACGGAGGGCTTCTACATCAACACCATAGCCCTTCGATGAGTTGTGAGTAGTTTACCACAGACCTTCGGGTCCATAGTTATTAGCTAGATGGCTTCTTCTCCCTTTTTGGATCTCAATACAATGTTCTCCCCCTCTCTTGTGGAGATCTATTCGATGTAAACTCTTTTTGTGGTGTGTTTGTCGAGATCCGATGAATTGTGGTTTTATGATCAAGTTTATCTATGAGAAATATTTGAATCTCCTCTAAATTCTTTTATGTATGATTGAGTTATCTTTGCAAGTCTCTTCGAATTATCAGTTTGGTTTGGCCTACTAGATTGATCTTTCTTGCCATGGGAGAAGTGCTTAGCTTTGGGTTCAATCTTGCGGTGTCCTTACCCAGTGACAGCAGGGGCAGCAAGGCACATATTGTATTGGTGCCATCGAGGATAAAAAGATGGGGTTTATATCATATTGCATGAGTTTATCCCTCTACATCATGTCATCTTGCTTAATGCGTTACTCTGTTCTTTATGAACTTAATACTCTAGATGCAGGCAGGAGTCGGTCGATGTGTGGAGTAATAGTAGTAGATGCAGGCAGGAGTCGGTCTACTTGTTGCAGACGTGATGCCTATATACATGATCATGCCTAGATAATCTCATAATTATTCGCTTTTCTATCAATTGCTCGACAGTAATTTGTTCACCCACCGTAATACTTATGCTATCTTGAGAGAAGCCACTAGTGAAACCTATGGCCCCTGGGTCTATCTTTTATCATATAAGCTTTCAATCTACTTTTGTTTGCATCTTTACTTTTTGCATCTATATTATAAAATACCAAAAATATATTTATCTTATCATACTATCTCTATCAGATCTCACTTTCGCAAGTGGCCATGAAGGGATTGACAACCCCTTTATTGCGTTGGTTGCGAGTTCTTTGTTTGTTTGTGTAGGTGCGTGGGACTTTTGAGGAGCCTCCTACTGGATTGATACCTTGGTTTTCAAAAACTGAGGAAATACTTACGCTACTATTGCTGCATCAACCTTTCCTCTTCAAGGAAAACCAACGCAAGCTCAAGACGTAGCATGGTCGCGGGAGCCCCTAGCACCACATAATCTCAGGTTTCCCCTAGCGTCGTCTCTCTTGAAAGCACCTTCTTCATGGCATCAATCTTTGCTCGAAGAAATACTCCAAAGACTTCGGTAAAGACGCTGCAATTGGACTGAAGCAACGGTGTTGTCACTCATTACCAATAATGATATTTGAAAGCGCTTTGAGTCGCCCACCCAAAGAGATGGGGAGCCTTGATCGATCAAAGTACTTGGGGCGGGATGATCCACGAGAAGTGCAGGCCATCAAATTACTATATCTCGTTAGATCTTAATAATCAGATCCACGAGGACACAAAACTCTCTAACCTCATGGCACCACCAAATGAGAGGAAATTTATTCTCATAAAACTATGATGATCACTAGACGATGGTGAAGAACATAGAGGTCTTGAAGATCCGAGCCCCCCCCACCCCCACCCCACCTCTCAGTGCCAAGATGGCAGCCGGAGGCGAGGGGACCTAAATTTCTCAGATAACGGCTGCGACGCGAGAAACCCTAGAGATGCGTCCGTCCAGATTTTGTCTATTTTTTTCATTTTTCCTTCAGTTTTTTTTCGTTTCTCAAGGATTTCTTTTGTTTTAATTGGTTTTCTCTTCGTTCCTTCATTTTTTCCTGATGAAATATTTGGTTCATTTTTTCCTTTGCACTGAATTTTTTTCCCTTTCATTCTTTCTTCAATGGTTCTTTTTGCACTTGTTTTTTGCTACTTTTTTTGTTTCCTTTTTATTTAGTTATTTGGTTTTCTTTTTTATTTTATTTGTTTATTTCGGTTTTAATATATGTAAACAACCTGCTTCCAATACACATTTAACATTTTTAAAATACAAGTTTAACACCTTAAAATACATGGTCAATATTTTTTATACATATTTTCCATAATTTTCAAGTGCTTGATTAATATTTTAATAATACAAGATTAACATTTTCTGAATACATGGTCAACATTTTCTGTATTCAAATTTTAACTACTTGGTTAATTAACATTTTTCAACTACTTGGTTAACATTTTTATAGTACATAGTGAACAATTTTTTTATACACATTAAAAAATTACATAGTTGATTAGCTTTTCTTCAATACATGATTAACATCTATGAATATATTATCATAATCTTTTCTATACATATTTAAGCATTTTCAAATGCTTGATTAGTATTTTTCAAATACAAGTAGATTTTTTTAATACATAGTCAAAAAAATTCTATATACATTTACCATTTTTCAAATGATTGATTAAATTTTTTCAAATGATTGATTAATATTTTTCAAATATTTTTTAGTATTTATTTTAAATGCTTGATTAATATTTTTGAAGTACATGATCAACTTTTTTGGCACATACTGTATATTTATTTATACATTTTTTGTGCACATGAGGTACATGTTTTGTATACACATTTAACATTTTGCAAGTGCTTGATAACATTGTTCTCAATGTCTTTAGTTAAAGTGTTTTTGTAATATATTTATTTAGAATATTTGAAAGTATATACGAAAGTAAAAAAAAGAGAAAAAAGTGAAAACAAAAAAAAGAAAACGAGGTTGTGGCCTCCTGCGCGCCTGGCCTACCCCATTTAAGTAGAAGCATGACGAGAGGATGCTAGATCTTCTTGTAAGGAAGACATACAGCTGCCCAACGAAGAGTGCTATGAGTATTTTTTCTGAGTCAGTCTCGTGAAGCTTTATTCATGTAACTATAATGTTTATAGGTACAAAAAGAAGATCGCCGGACTGGCCAAACCATACATGGCTGCCAAACCCTAATGATAAAGCATGCTTAGCGATATTGTGAGCCTCGGTATTCGAGGCTCTATGCTCGTGAACTATATTACAAGAAGTAAACGAGGTCGAATGATCTATGATTTCACAAATGATAGCTCCACACTCCGCTGTTGATCCTTGCTTTGTTCCGTACACCATATTCTTGCAGTCCGGCCACATGTATTTTTTTCTCATAAAGATCGCCCGCCAACAAGCCAGGGCTTCTCTTAGTTCCAAAGCCTCTAGAATCTCAGGATCCGAAATGTTCCTAAATGTTATGCATGAAGCTCCCAGAAAAGTACCTCCCACGTCACGACACAAAGCCGCAACTGAGCCATAGCTTTCATTCCTCGTTACTGCCGCATCGGTGTTCATTTTCACATATTCCAACGGTGGTGCAATCCACACCTGCGCTCTGGCCGGCTGATTCCTTGCTTGAGCAATAGCTGGCTGCTTATGAGACTCCAAGTCAACAAGAAAAGAGTTAATGAAAGAGAAAGTTGACATCAGACTTTGGAAAATCTCATCGTGTATAGCTTTCCTCTTATCTCTCCAGATTGCCCACAAGGTGACCACCAATCTTGTGAAATCAATTTGAGCCAGAGTTTCGTGCATCAAAAACAACCAGTCCTTCGCTTCCAGCTCCAAGTTTGCTTGAATATGCTCCATCATCCCAGAAGAAGCTAGCGCTCAGACACTACCCGCCATATGGAAATTGACCAGTGCGTGCCTCCAACTGTCAGAAGCTGAACAAATAGCACAGACCAAATAAGCCTACATGTTGTTGGTAATGAATTCTGGCAGAAATTCCATAAAAAGTTCTTCAACTTCGATGCAACATTAATCTGCCATAGATTAGACCACCTCTTCGCCTCGACTGCAACATTCGCAGGGCTTTCAGAATTTTCGAGCCAACTTTCCCTCTGCAGTTTTGTTTTCACGAGCATTCTATAAACCGAGCTAACTGAAAATCTCCCACGGTGATCAGCACCCCAAGCCCAGAAATCAGCAACCTTGCGAGTACACAGTGGGATCCTTAGTATGCTTTGGGAGTCATAAGGATTAAAGGTGGCCCATATCAGATCTTCTCTCCAAGTGGCTGAAGTGGCATCAATTAATTCTAAAACTAGTTCAGGCGGGTGAGCAACCATGTTGTTCAAAGGTCGTTTAACTCCCTCTCGGGGGAGCTAGTTATGCTCCCAGATCTTTGTTTCTTCTCCAGTTCCAACTCTCCAAATGATGCCCTGGGACAAGATGTCCCGCCCGTCTAGGATCGTGCGCCATACCTGAGAGGGATGACCGCCTAGGCCTGCTTCTAAAATGCTTGTGGCGGGAAAATAAACTGCCTTCATTTTTTTGCACTGAGTGTCATAGGCTCCTGAAGGAGCCGCCACGCCTGCCTCGCCAAGAGAGAAAGGTTGAACAGCGCCATGTCACGGAAACCTAGGCCTCCCAGATGTTTCGGCTTTGTGCACACGTCCCAAGAGACCCAACATGGCTTTCTCCTTCCTCTCCTACTGCCCCACCAAAACTGTCTTAGAGATGTTATGCTTTCACAAACTCCTCTTGATAATCTGAAACAGGCCATCGAGTAGATCGGGATAGCTTGTGTAATTGCCTTAATCAGAACCTCTTTGCCAGCATAAGATAACAACTTTTCCATCCACCCTTTAATCTTCTCCCAAACTCTATCTTTCAAATATTTGAAAGTGCCATTTTTTGAGTGTCCCACATCAGTAGGCATACCCAAATACCTCTTGCTAAGTTGTTCATTGTGAACATTGAGCGTTCCCTTTATGCCATCACGCACTGTTTGAGGGAAGCCCTTACTGAAAAAATAGAAGATTCGTCATTGTTCACCCTCTGGCCAGACGCATTATAGTAGATATCCAACAAGTTTGACACTGCAACTGCTCCATCAATACTTGCCCTGAATAGCAGCATGCTATCATCAAAGAGAAGGTGGTTGACAACCAGGGCTATCGGCGCCACCTTAACTCCCACAAAACTAGATGACTATGAACTGAGTTTCAAAAGGCACAGGAGGCCCTCCACTGCGATCAGTAAAAGATAAGGACAAATTTGGTCTCCCTATCGAATCCCTCTAGAAGGTTTAAACTGATCAAGTTTTTCACCATTGAACAACACTGCAAAAGAAACTAATTTCACCATCCCCATCACCATCTTTATCCATTCTGGGGAAAATCCCAGTTTGCCCATTATTGCTTCCAAATATGTCCATTCCAGCCTATCATAAGCCTTCATCATGTCCAACTTTAGGGCACAATGGCTATTAACCTTTAACCCGCTTCTTTTTATAAAATGTAAACATTCATAAGCAGATATGATGGTATCAGTAATGAGTCTCCCTGAGACAAAGGCTGACTGCTCCTCTGGAAGGATTTGCTTGAGTCTATTTGAAACCACCTTCGAAGCTATCTTGTATAACACATTGCATAAACTTATTGTCTGAATTGAGTCAGGAGAGTTGGATTCACTACCTTTGGGATCAATACCAAAAAAGTATCATTAATGCATTCGGGACTCTCTTCCCCTCTTACTATTCTCAACACTACCTTCTTTACCTCTTCCCCACAGACATCCCAGTGATGCTGGTAAAAGTGTGCTAGGAAACCATCTTGCCCCTGGTGATTTTGTCGGAAACATTTGAAATAAAGTTGTTTTTACCTCCTCACCCATGTATGGAGCACATAGGATATCATTCATATGATCCGTGACTTTCCTTGGCACATGCTCGAGTACTCCCTCCATGTTTGTAACTCCTTCTGAAGTGTATAAATCCTTATAGAAATTTGAGACCAGAATCTTTAATTCGGTCGGATCATCAACCACAACTCCAAGGGAGTTAGATAGTGCTTTTATCATATTTTTCCTCCTCCTTATACTGGCTCGGATATGAATTTTTTGTGTGTTTCTGTCCCCCTCCGCTAGCCAATTGATTCTCGATCGTTGCCTCCGTAGCATCTCCTCTCTATGGTATAACTCCACTAGTCTTTCATTTATCTGTATCTCCTCCTGACTCGGTCCCACCCTTAGCGGCACACTTTTGAGTTTTTCAAGCTCTTTATTTAGGCCTTTGATCTCCTTGCGGACTGACCCAAAGGTGTCGACGTTCCAGCTCTGAAGTCTGGTCACGAGAGAGGAGAGCTTCTGCTTTATATCTTCCACCCTACCACTGTGTTGGTTTGTAGCCCACTCTTCCACTATAGTTTCTTTCATATTTCCATGAGGATTCCAGGCTGTCTCATATCGAGCTCTGAACCTGTTACTGTAGGACCTTGAGAAGAGGTGTCTAGAGGGGGGGTGATTAGACACTAAGTACCAAAGTTGCAGTTTTTAAGATCTTTAAGTTTAAGTGGAGTTTAGGCACAAGTTTAACATTCACAATACATAACAAGCAAGCATGCAAAGAGTATATGAGCAGCGGAAAGTAAAGCATGCAACTTGCAAGAATGTAAAGGGAAGGGTTTTGGAGGATTCAAACGCAATTGGAGACACGGATGTTTTTGTCGTGGTTCCGATAGGTGGTGCTATCGTACATCCACGTTGATGGAGACTTCAACCCATGAAGGGTAACGGTTGCGCGAGTCCACGGAGGGCTCCACCCACGAAGGGTCCACGAAGAAGCAACATTGTCTATCCCACCATGGCCGTCGCCCACGAAGGACTTGCCTCACTAGCGGTAGATCTTCACGAAGTAGGCGATCTCCTTGCCATTACAAACTCCTTGGTTCAACTCCACAATCTTGTCGGAGGCTCCCAAGTGACACCTAGCCAATCTAGGAGACACCACTCTCCAAGAAGTAACAAATGGTGCATTGATGATGAACTCCTTGCTCTTGTGCTTCAAATGATAGTCTCCCCAACACTCAACTCTCTCTCATAGGATTTGGATTTGGTGGAAAGAATATTTGAGTGGAAAGCAACTTGGGGAAGGCTAGAGATCAAGATTCATATAGTAGGAATGGAATATCTTGGCCTCAACACATGAGTAGGTAGTTCTCTCTCAGAAAATTTATGTTGGAAGTGTAGGTTCAGTCTGATGGCTCTCTCCATGAATGAAGAGGAGGTGTAGGGGTATATACAGCCTCCACACAAAATCTAACCGTTACACACAATTTACCAAACTCGGTGGGACCGAATCAACAAACTCGGTCGGACCGATTTAGCAAATCTAGTGACCGTTAGGATTTTTGGTGGGACCGATATGCAACTCGGTAGGACCGATATGGTTAGGGTTAGGGCATAACGTAATCTCGGTGAGACCGATTACACAAACTCGGTGAGACCAATTTTGGTAATTAGCTAACCAAAGAGTTGGTCAGGCAAACTCGGTGGGACCGATTACTCAAACTCGGTGGGACCGATTTTGGTAATAAGTTAACCAGAGAGTTTGCATTGTAATCTCGGTAGTACCGATTGCTCAAACTCGGTGGGACCGATTTTGGTAATGGACATACACAGAGAGATTACAATCTCATCTCGGTGAGACCGAGATACCTATCGGTAAGACCGATTTGCCTAGGGTTTGTGGCAGTGGCTATGACATCTGAACTCAGTGGTGCCGGATAGAAAGAATCGGTGGGGCTGAGTTTGACTTTAGGTTAAGGTCATATGTGTGGAAGTGGGAAAGTAGTTGAGGGTTTTGGAGCATATCACTAAGCATTGTGGAGCAAGAAACTCATTAAGCAACACCTCATCCCTTCTTGATAGTATTGGCTTTTCCTATAGACTCAATGTGATCTTGGATCACTAAAATATAAAATGAAGAGTCTTGAGCTTGAAGATTGAGCCAATCCTTTGTCCTTAGCATCTAGAAGGAGTTCCCACATCCTTTGGTCCATGCCACTCCATTGTTGAACTTATCTGAAACATACTAGATAAAAGTGTTAGTCCAACAAGAGATATGTTGACATTAATTACCAAAACCACCTAGGTAGCACTTGTGCTTTCAATCTCCCCCTTTTTGGTAATTGATGACAACATACATCAAAGCTTTAGATAAAGATATAAAGAATAGCAAGTAAAGCTTTGGAAAGACATGTAACAAGCGTAGGCTCCCCCTACATGTATGCAGTCATGTGAATATGGAATGTAGAAGCATGTGAGAGCATAACCATGATAGAGCAGGCAATGTGTTACATGTATCTTGGCCATATAAATCATATCCTGGGGACTTTGCACACAACCAGGATCAAGAGAATTATACCATATCTTAGCATCACCCTTTAATGAGAACGGAAAAATCTTGAGTAAATAAAGGTAGTGTGATCTCTCATTATTAGTAAACAGGGCAGCTATATCATTTAACTTAGTAAGATGTGCCACGATAGTTTCAGATTCATAGCCATAAAAAGGATCAGATTCAACCAAAGTAATTATATCTGGATCAACAGAAAAATCATAATAATCCTGATCAGGAACACAGATAGGTGAAGTAGCAAAAGCAGGATCAGGTTTCATTCTATTTCTAAAAGATTCTTTACTCCATTTAACTAGCAACCTCTTAAGTTCACGTCTATCCTGGGAAGCAAGAATAGCTGCAGAAGATTCAGCATCAAAAAGATAACCCTCAGGAATAGCAGGCATAGGTTCATCATCACTAACATCATCGTGTTCAGGTTCAATAATTTCTCTTTCTCTAGACCTAGCAATTTTCTCATCAAGAAATTCACCAAGTGGCACAGTAGTATCAAGCATAGAAGTAGTTTCATCATAAGTATCGTGCATAGCAGAAGTGGCATCATCAATAACATGCGACATATCAGAATCAATAGCAGTAGTAGGTTTAGGTGTCGCAAACTTACTCATAATAGAGGGAGAATCTAGTGCAAGGCTAGATGGCAGTCCCTTACCCCCCCCCCTCGTAGTTGAGGGCAAAATAGTAGTTCGATCATCTTTCAAGTTCTTCATAGTGTCCAGCAGATATAAATCCCAAGTGACTCAAAGAATAGAGCTATGCTCCCCGGCAACGGCGCCAAAAAAAGGTCTTGATAACCCACAAGTATAGGGGATCGCAACAGTTTTCGAGGGTAGAGTATTCAACCCAAATTTGTTGTTTCGACACAAGGGGAGCCAAAGAATATTCTCAAGTATTAGCAGCTGAGTTGTCAATTCAACCACACCTGGAAACTTAGTATTTGCAGCAAAGTGTTTAGTAGCAAAGTAATATGATAGTGGTGGTAACGGTAACAAAAGTAAAGACAGCAAAAGTAGTGTTTTTGGTATTTTGTAGTGATTGTAATAGTAGCAATGGAAAAGTAAATAAGTGTAAACCAGTATATGGAAAACTCGTAGGCACTGGATTAGCGATGGATAATTATGCCGGATGCGGTTTGTCATGTACCAGTCATAACATAAGGTGACACAGAACTAGCTCCAGTTCATCAATGTAATGTAGGCATGCATTCCGTATATAGTCATACGTGCTTATGGAAAAGAACTTGCATGACATATTTTGTCCTACCCTCCCGTGGAGCGGGGTCCTATTGGAAACTAAGGGATATTAAGGCCTCCTTTTAATAGAGGACCGGAACAAAGCATTAGCACATAGTGAATACATGAACTCCTCAAACTATGGTCATCACCGGGAGTGGTCCCGATTATTGTCACTTAGGGGTTGCCGGATCATAACACATAGTAGGTGACTATGGACTTGCAAGATAGGATCTAAAACTCACATATAGTCATGAAAACATAATAGGTTCAGATCTGAAATCATGGCACTCGGGCCCTAGTGACAAGCATTAAGCATAGCAAAGTCATAGCAACATCAATCTTAGAACATAATGGATACTAGGGATCAAACCCTAACAAAACTAACTCGATTACATCATAAATCTCATCCAACCCATCACCGTCCAGGAAGCCTACGATGCAATTACTCACGCACGGCGGTGAGCATCATGAAATTGGTGATGGAGGATGGTTGATGATGACGACGACGACGAATCGCCCTCTCTGGAGCCCCGAACGGACTCCAGATCAGCCCTCCCAAGAGAGATTAGGGCTTGGCGGCGGCTCCGTATCGTAAAACGCGATGATTTCTTCTCTCTGATTTTTTTCTCCCCGAAAGCCAATATATGGAGTTGGAGTTGGCATCGGAGGGCCACCAGGGGGCCCACGAGGTGGGGCGCCCCCACCCTCGTGGACAGGGTGTGGGCCCCCTGGTCTTCATCTTTTGCGAGTATTTTTCTATATTTTTTCTAAGGTGTTCCGTGGAGTTTCAGGTCATTCCGAGAAATTTTATTTTCTGCACAAAAAACAACATCATGGCAATTCTGCTGAAAATAGCGCCAGTCCGGGTTAGTTCCATTCAAATCATACAAGTTAGAGTCCAAAACAAGGGCCAAAGTGTTTGGAAAAGTAGATACGACGGAGATGTAGCAACTCCCCCAAGCTTAAACCCTTGCTTGTCCTCAAGAAATTCAGTTGACAAACTAAAAGAGAAAAAGAAAAACTTTTACAAACTCTGTTTTCTCTTGTTGTTGTAAACATGAAAAGCCAGCATTCAAGTTTCAGCAATTATTATGAACTAACCATACTCACAATGACACGTAGGTCTCACAATTACTCATATCAATAGCATAATCAGCTAGCGAGCCATAATAATAAAACTTGGATGACAACACTTTCTCAAAATAATCATAACATGATATAACAAAATGGTATCTCGCTAGCCCTTTCTGAGACCGCAAAACATAAATGCAGAGCACCTTTAAAGATCAAGGACTGACTAAACATTGTAATTCATGGTAAAAGAGATCCAGTCAAGTCATACCCAATATAAACCAATAATAATGAATGCAAACAACAGTGTGCTCTCCAGCGGGTGCTTTTTAATAAGAAGGGTGATGACTCAACATAAAAGTAAATGGATAGGCCCTTCGCAGAGGGAAGCAGGGATTTGTAGAGGTGCCAGAGCTCGGTTTTGAAATAGAGATAAATTATATTTTGAGCGGCATACTTTCATTGTCAACATAACAACTAAAAGACGACGATATCTTCCATGCTAAACAGATTATAGGCGGTTCCCAAACAGAATGGTAAAGTTTATACTCCCCTTCCTCCACAAGCATCAATCCATGGCTTTCTCGAAACAACGAGTGCCTCCAACATTCAACGGGTCCCAAGGGGAGTTTTGTTTGCAGTTATTTTAATTTAGTTTGCATAAAGCGTGGGACTGGGCATCCCGGATACCAGCCATTTTCTCGTGAATGAGGAGCGGAGTCCTCTCCTCTTGAGAATAATCTGCCTAACACGGAAGATAAGGGCAGCTCTAGTTGACATATGAGCTATTCGAGCATGCAAAACAGAATGTTTATTTGAAGATTTAGAGTTTGGCACATACAAATTTACTTGGAACGGCGGGTAAATACCGCATATAGGTAGGTATAGTGGACTCATATGGAATAACTTTGGGGTTTAAGGAGTTTGGATGCACAAGCAGTATTCCCGCTTAGTACAGGTGAAGGCTAGCAAAAGACTGGGAAGCGACCAACTGAGAGAGCGACAACAGTCGTAAACATGCATTAAAATTAATTCACACCGAATACAAGCATGAGTAGGATATAATCCACCATGAACATAAATATCATGAAGGCTATGTTGATTTGATTCAACTACATGCGTGAACATGTGCCAAGTCTAGTCACTCAGTACATTTAAAGGAGGATACCATCCCATCATACCACATCATAATCATTCTAATAGCATGTTGGCACGCAAGGTAAACCATTATAACTCATAGCTAATCAAGCATGGCACAAGCAACTATAATCTCTAAATGTCATTGCAAATATGTTTACTTCATAATAGCTGAATCAAGAACGATGAATCATCATATTTACAAAAACAAAAGAGGTCGAGTTCATACCAGCTTTTCTCTTCCCAATAAGTCCATCATATATCATCATCATTGCCTTTCACTTGCACGACCGAACGGTGTGTATAATAATAAGAGTGCACGTGCATTGGACTAAGCTAGAATCTGCAAGCATTCAACTCAAGAGAGAAGACAAGTAATATGGGCTCTAAGTTAAATAAACAATCATGCATATAAGAGCCACTAAGCATTTTCAATATAGTCTTCTCGACCCCCAAAGAAAGGAAAAGAAATAAAAACTATTTACACGGGAAAGCTCCCAACAAGTAAAAGAAGAACGGGAAATATTTTTGGGTTTTCTTTTTAATTCTACTACAAGCATGAAAGTAAACTCACTAATTTTTTTGGTTTTTTCTTAAGGTTTAACAAACACACAAGAAGAAAGCAGGAAAAAGAAATTTAAACTAGCATGGATATTACCGTGAAAAGTATGAGCACCGACATCTAGCAATGAGTGTGTGTGTGAACATGAATGTAATGTTGGTGGGAAATACGTACTCCCCCAAGCTTAGGCTTTTGGCCTAAGTTGGTCTATTGCTAGGGATGGCCTGGCGGATACCCGTAGGTGTAGCTGGGGTCGTACTGTGACGCAGCGGCTATCGCCGCCTGAGCTATAGTGTGGAGTCGAGCAGCCTCCACTCTCCTTTCGTACTCATCTGCCTCCTCTCTGGTAATAATATATCTTCTTTTTGCCTTTGAATCAAAGAAGGCAGGAGCAGGAAGAGCGATATGGACTACACGACGCCTATCAAAGATTAGTCGATACTGGAGAGGTGGTTCAGTCCTCTCAACAAACTGATGGGAAACCATAGAATCAAAATCTAAATAGGAAGGGGGTAATTCCATATCACCCTCACGAATGTCTATCTCAAGAAAATTAGCTAAGCGGGTTGCATAAATTCCTCCAAAGAAATCTCCGCTATGTCTATTCTGGTGCAACCTGCGAGCTACAATGGCTCCCATATGATAAGATTGGTCTCCTAACACAGCACTCCTAAGAATACTGAGATCAGGGACACACATGTGACATGCTTCATCCTTAGCATTTATGCATCTACCTATGAAGAGAGCAAAATAATGTATAGCAGGAAAGTGAATGCTCCCTATAGTAGCTTGCGTTATATCTCTAGATTCCCCCACAGTTATTCTAGCAAGAAAGTCTCTGTATTCAGATTTAGGGGGATCCCTGACATTACCCCAAGATGGAAGTTTGCAAGCAGAAGTAAAATCCTCTAAGTCCATGGTATAAGATTTTTCATAAAGGTCAAACATGACTGAAGGAGAATTGCGCGAAGGTGAAAACTCAAACCTCCTCACAAATGAACTTGTGAGATCATGATACTGGGGGCATTTGTCAGCTTCAAAGTCCTCAAGACCGGCGTTACTCAAATATGTGCTAAATTCTTCTTTGATTCCCACTTGATTCATAAAATTTTCCGATGGCCATTCACAAGGCCTCACAGGAGCGTCTCTTGGTGGTTCCTCGTCGGCATCACGTATTGCAAGCCTGGGACCTTGCTTCCTTGAAGGACCACCTTGGAACATCCTCCTAAGCATATTGTTTCCTCTGAAAAATTTCTGAAATTTTTAGTAACTTCAAATAAAAGTGAACCAACTTCAAATAAAATTGATGGTAACAACTCCCACAAGTGCCTAGAGCCTATATAAAGCATTGGAACTACTTGGAACCATATAAATTTGACATGCAAGCTCAAGAACATGGTCACCTATGCAGCACAAATTTGCAATGAATAAAGCACTAGAACAAAAACTAATTGGACCAATGGAGGAGTCACATACCAAGGAACAATCTCCCCAAGCAGTTTTGCAAGAGGTGCTTTGAGCAAGGAGATCGAAAATCACAGCAACGGGGGCTGGAACTCGTGCTTGAGTTGGTTTTTTGTGTTTGTGTGAGACAGAGGAAGAACATGGGTGCAGGAATAAGTGGAGGAGGGCCACCATGGGCCCACGAGGCAGGGGGCGCGCCCTCCACCCTCGTGGCCAGGTGGGAGCTCCCCCGTGGTAATTTTTGCACAATAAATCCTCAAATATTCCCAAAAAATTCATATTAAATTGGCATGGCATTCTAAGGACTTTTATTTTTGGGATATTTTTATATTGCACGGATAAGTCAGGAAACAGACAGAAAAATATTATTTTACTTTATTTCTACTAAATAACAGAAAATATAGAGAGGGTACAGAAGGTTGTGCTTCTAGTTTCATCCATCTTGTAATCATCAAAATGAACCCACTAACAAGGTTGATCAAGTCTTGTTAACAAACTCATTCCGAATAATCACAGAACCGGAGAAATTTCGAATAACACTAAGTTACCTCAACGGGGATATGAAAATCCCCAACAATAAGAATATCATACTTTTTCTTAACAGTAGGGAGAGGAAATTCAAAACCTCCAAATATAATCGATGGAATTTTTCCAATAGAGTTGATACTATAAACTTGAGGTTGTTTCCTCGGAAAGTGTACCGTGTGCTCATTGCCATTAACATGAAAAGTGACATTGCCTTTGGTGCAATCAAGAACAGCCCCTGCAGTGTTAAGGAAAGGTCTTCCAAGAATAATAGACATACTATCATCCTCAGGAATATCAAGAATAACAAAGTCCGTTAAAATAGTAACGTCTGCAACCACAATAGGAACATCCTCACAAATACCGATAGGTATAGCAGTTGATTTATTAGCCATTTGCAAAGATATTTCAGTAGGTGTCAACTTATTCAAGTCAAGTCTACGATATAAAGAGAGAAGCATAACACTGACACTGTCTCCAAGATCACATAAAGCAGTTTTAACATAATTTCTTTTAATGGAGCATGGTATAGTAGGTACTCCTGGATCTCCAAGTTTCTTTGGTATTCCACCCTTAAAAGTATAATTAGCAAGCATGGTGGAAATTTCAGCTTCAGGTATCTTTCTTTTATTAGTAATAATATCCTTCATATACTTAGCATAAGGATTTGTTTTGAGCACATCAGTTAATCACATACGCAAAAAGATGGGTCTAATCATTTCAGCAAAGCGCTCAAAATCCTCATCATCCTTTTTCTTGGATGGTTTCGGAGGAAAAGGCATGGGTTTCTGAACCCATGGTTCCCTTTCGTTACCGTGTTTTCTAGCAACAAAATCTCTTTTATCATAACATTGATTCTTTGATTGTGGGTTATCAAGATCAACAGCAGGTTCAACTTCTACACCATTATCATTACTAGGTTGAGCATCAACATGAACATTATCATTAACATTATCACTAGGTTCATGTTCATCACCTGATTGTGTTTCAGCATCAGAAATAGAGATATCATTCATATTCTCAGGTGGTTCAGCAATAGGTTCACTATAAGTTTGCAGAGTCCTATCATTTTTCTTTTTCATCCTTTTAGAAGAACTAGGTACATCAATATTGTTTCTCTGAGAATCTTGCTCGATTTTCTTAGGGTGGCCTTCAGGATACAAAGGTTCCTGAGTCATTCTACCAGTTCTACTAGCCACTCTAATAGCATAATCATTTTTCTTACTATTCATTTCATCAAGAACTTCTTTCTGAGCTTTAAGTACTTGTTCTACTTGAGTGGTAACCATAGAAGCATGCTTGCTAACAAGTTTAAGTTCACCTCTAGTATCAGCCATATAATCACCCAAGCGTTTAATCATAAAAGTATTCTGTTTTAATTTTCTACCAAAATAAGCATTAAAGTCATCTTGCTTAAACATAAAGTCATCAAACTCATCCAAGCACTGACTAGCAATTTTAGTAGGAGGGACTTCAGCTTTATCATATCTATAGAGAGAATTTACCTTTACTACCTGTGTCGGGATATCGGGAGGTTCTTCATTAAATAAGTGATTGAGATCATATACTTCTTCAACAGGCGGTAAATTAAGACCATGTATTTCTTCAATAGGAGGTAAATTCTTAACATCTTCAGCTTTAATACCTTTTTCTTTCATAGATTTCTTTGCCTCTTGCATATCTTCGGGACTGAGAAATAGAACACCTCTCTTCTTCGGAGTTGGTTTAGGAATAGGCTCAGGAGGTGGCTCGGGAGGTGCCCAATTATTTTCATTTGCCAACATATTATTCAATAGAATTTCAGCATCATCAAGTGTTCTTTCCCTGAAAAGAGAACCAGCACAACTATCCAGGTAATCTCTGGAAGCATCAGTTAGTCCGTTATAAAAGATATCAAATATTTCAGGTTTCTTAAGAGGATGATCAGGCAAAGCATTAAGTAACTTGAGAAGCCTCCCCCAAGCTTGTGGGAGACTCTCTTCTTCAATTTGCACAAAATTGTATATTTCCCTCAAAGCAGCTTGTTTCTTATGAGCAGGGAAATATTTAGCAGAGATGTAATAAATCATATCCTGGGGACTTTGCACACAACCAGGATCAAGAGAATTATACCATATCTTAGCATCGCCCTTTAATGAGAACGGAAATATCTTGAGTAAATAAAGGTAGCGTGATCTCTCATTATTAGTAAATAGGGCAGCTATATCATTTAAGTTAGTAAGATGTGCCACAACAGTTTCAGATTCATAGCCATAAAAAGGATCAGATTCAACCAAAGTAATTATATCTGGATCAACAGAAAAATCATAATAATCCTGATCAGGAACACAGATAGGTGAAGTAGCAAAAGCAGGATCAGGTTTCATTCTATTTCTAAAAGATTCTTTACTCCATTTAACTAGCAACCTCTTAAGTTCACGTCTATCCTGGCAAGCAAGAATAGCTACAGAAGATTCAGCATCAAAAAGATAACCCTCAGGAATAGCAGGCATAGGTTCATCATCACTAACATCATTGTGTTTAGGTTCAATAATTTCTCTTTCTCTAGACCTAGCAATTGCTCATCAAGAAATTCACCAAGTGGCACAGTAGTATCAAGCATAGAAGTAGTTTCATCATAAGTAGCATGCATAGCAGAAGTGGCATCATCAATAACATGCGACATATCAGAATCAATAGCAGTAGTAGGTTTAGGTGTCACAAACTTACTCATAACAGAAGGAGAATCTAGTGCAAGGCTAGATGGCAGTCCCTTAACCCCCCTCGTAGTTGAGGGCAAAATAGTAGTTCGGTCATCTTTCAAGTTCTTCATAGTGTCCAGCAGATATAAATCCCAAGTGACTCAAAGAATAGAGCTATGCTCCCCGGCAACGGCGCCAAAAAAAGGTCTTGATAACCCACAAGTATAGGGGATCGCAACAGTTTTCGAGGGTAGAGTATTCAACCCAAATTTGTTGATTCGACACAAGGGGAGCCAAAGAATATTCTCAAGTATTAGCAGCTGAGTTGTCAATTCAACCAAACCTGGAAACTTAGTATCTGCAGCAAAGTGTTTAGTAGCAAAGTAATATGATAGTGGTGGTAATGGTAACAAAAGTAAACACAGCAAAAGTAGTGTTTTTGGTATTTTGTAGTGATTGTATCAGTAGCAACAGAAAAGTAAATAAGTGTAAACCAGTATATGGAAAACTCGTAGGCACCAGATTAGCGATGGATAATTATGCCGGATGCAGTTCGTCATGTAACAGTCATAACATAGGGTGACACGGAACTAGCTCCAGTTCATCAATGTAATGTAGGCATGCATTCTGTATATAGTCATACGTGCTTATGGAAAAGAACTTGCATGACATCTTTTGTCCTACCCTCCTGTGGCAGCGGGGTCCTATTGGAAACTAAGGGATATTAAGGCCTCCTTTTAATAGAGGGCTGGAACAAAGTATTAGCACATAGTGAATACACGAACTCCTCAAACTATGGTCATCACCAGGAGTGGTCCCGATTATTGTCACTTCGGGGTTTCCGGATCATAACACATAGTAGGTGACTATAGACTTGCAAGATAGGATCTAAAACTCACATATATTCATGAAAACATAATAGATTCAGATCTGAAATCATGGCACTCGGGCCCTAGTGACAAGCATTAAGCATAGCAAAGTCATAGCAACATCAATCTCAGAACATAATGGATACTAGGGATCAAACCCTAACAAAACTAACTCGATTACATGATAAATCTCATCCAACCCATCACCATCCAGCAAGCCTACGATGCAATTACTCATGCACGGCGGTGAGCATCATGAAATTGGTGATGGAGGATGGTTGATGATGACGACGGTGATGAATCCCCCTCTCCGGAGCCCCGAACGGACTCCAGATCAGCCTTCCCGAGAGATATTAGGCCTTGGCGGCGGCTCCGTATCGTAAAACGCGATGATTTCTTCTCTCTGATTTTTTTCTCCCTGAAAGCCAATATATGGAGTTGGAGTTGGCGTCGGAGGGCCACCAGGGGGCCCACGAGGTAGGGGGGCGCGCCCATGGGGGGCGAGGCCCCCACCCTCGTGGACAGGGTGTGGGCCCCCTGATCTTCATCTTTTGCGAGGATTTTTCTTGTTTTTTCTAAGGTGTTTCGTGGAGTTTCAGGTCATTCCGAGAATTTTTATTTTCTGCACAAAAAAACAACACCATGGCAATTCTGCTGAAAACAGCGTCAGTCCGGGTTAGTTCCATTCAAATCATACAAGTTAGAGGCCAAAACAAGAGCAAAAGTGTTTGGAAAAGTAGATACGACGGAGACGTATCATATTCTCTCCCCCTGGAGATCTCTTTCTCCCCCTGAGGAGGTGACACTACTAGGGAAAAGCCTATACACAGAATCTTACCAGCAGCGCTCCTTAAAATACCACGCTACTGCTATTTAGCAGCAGCGCGTGTTATCAAAACGCGCTGCTGACAGGA
>NC_041385.1:65802472-65841655 GCF_002162155.2 Triticum dicoccoides
CACTATACTGAACAGCGCTACTGCTATAGAAGTTAGCAGCAGCACGCTTCTAGGAAAACCGCTACTGCTAAGATCAGCCCACAAGTTTAGTCCCATCTCGCTCCGTGAACAGGGTGTTTACCACCTTAAATATGTTATTTCTGAAACTACCACAACCAGTTGGTCTTCACTGAACTCTATGTGTAAAATTTGTGGCCGCAATATGAGTCCTCTCCGGTAGGAACCGGAGAGGACTCATATTGACAATACAGATTGTACACAAAAAGATCATTGATGGCCAATGTATTTTTGCATGGACGTACTTTTTTGTATAGTTACACTTAGCAGTAGCGGTTTATATGCAAAGCGCTACTGCTATTCAGATTAGTTGTAGCGCGTTTTGGCAAACACGCTACAACTATCCCTACCTTATCCCCACGCGCACGACCGGCCCTCACTCACACTCTCACTCTCGCCCGCGTAACCGTCGTCGTGCGTCGCCGCCGCCGCCTTCGTCCGTCCACCGCCGAGGTACTCCCCTCCTTCCGTCCCTCCTTCCTCCTCCTCGCACATCCTCCCTCCGCCTTCGGCCTCCCCTCCCTCCTCCGCCGCCGCCCTCCTCCCTCTGCCTGCGGCCGCCCCTCCTCCCTCCTCCGCCGGCAGCCTTCCTCCCACCGCCCTCGACCTCGCCGCCCCTAGCTACCTCTCCGTCGCCCCCCACCCCCTGCCACTAGTTAGTACTAGATTTAGTAGTAGTAGATGTTAATTTAGGGTTCATAGCTAGTACTAGATGTTGCTTAGTTAGTACTAGATTTTTAGTAGTAGTAGATGTTAATTACTAGTTAACTAGGGCAGTATGATTAATAGTAGTTGTAGTTGAACTACTTTAGTTGTAGTTGAACTAGTTTAGTAAGTAAATTAATAAACTAGTTGAACTAGTTGAATTAATAGAACTAATGCATTTTTAGTAAGATAATTAATATAACTAGTTGAACTACTTTATTTTTAGAAAGAACTTGTTTTTTTTTCTATTTATAGTAAGTATATATTTAGTAAGAACTAGTTGAATTAATAAAACTAGTTGAACATGTCATATTTGTTGTTATTTTTTAGTTTAAGCAATTATTCGGGATGTATTAGTGATAACTTATATGGTTTCAGGTGACCACCGTCGTCCCCGTCACCGACCCCCTCCTACATCCCCGCCGTCGTCCCAGTCACCGACCCCCTCCGACATCGAGGTGAGACCAGCCAAATATCCTTGTATATCTTGTGTTGTTGCTCAAATAGGATATGTGGTTGCCCAAGTGGCCATTCATGTTCAGTTTACATCTCCGAGTGGCCTATGTTTTGCCGGAGTGTTGATTAATTTCTGTTCCGGCAAATTTCAGGCGCTCGATATGTCCTTTTTTAGCAAAGGTCATGCCGGATTTTTTCGTGAATTCTGGCATGACTTGTGCTAGAATATGTACAAGTTTAATCTTTGAATTATGAACGTAGGAAATGTCGTACTCAGACGACGACAGTCTCCCGGGGGAGTGTAGCTGGTGCCACGACGATCGAGGTATGTGCGACAGGTTCGTTTAGCTGGACGAAGATCGGCGCTTCAGCATTAAGCTCGAGGAGACCTTCGATTGTGAAACGGTACGCAACAACGACAAGTGTTTGTTTTGTAATTAAGCATGACTTCAACTATTTCAATGTCTAATTTTCATATTTTACAATTCAACTAGCTTATCCCATGCCATGCAAGACGCTATGTCTTGGAGAGGATGGGTTTTGAAGACCATGAAAATTTCGAAACAAAGAAAATACACCTGAGGACCCATCATGATATGGATTTTGAAGTAAATTTGTGCAATGCTCAGAGCGTAACCCATTTTGGTTGCCAAAATTGGGAAGCACTTTGCAAAATGTATGGTTTTTATGAGGGTATGATTGTCACCATGGATCTTGGTGATCCTGACATCGAGCAAGACAATATGGACATTTGGGTCCTTGTTGATACACTTCCGATTGTACCACTATGTGAGTTTCTCAAAGATAGTTATTAACTAATTTATATTGTTTATTTCAAAATAGTTGATAGCTTATTTCCATTGACAACTTATTTTGATTCTTCAAAGACTGTGCGGAAGATGGTAGATAAAACCCACTACACCGATGGCACCGAATTAACGTATAAGGAGAAAAATCATCTGATCGCATTTTGTACTCTTCTTGAGAATTACAATAACTATTATCGAACTCCTCCAAATTATGGTGAATACGTGCCACTAGTGCATGTGTTGAACCACGGTAACTTCTCTGGAGATACCCTGGTAAGATTTTTTTACTATTACGACATCCGTGCATCTTTTGCATACTTCTAAAACTAGCACATCATTGCTAACTACAAAGTTATTATTATGTTTTTCAATAGAAACTCCCGATGGATTGTGTGCCTCATCTGATGTCTCTGCATGGTTGCCTCTCAGTTCTAAACATACTGCCAGGTAAATCTACGAAGCTCACCTGTGCATATCGGATTTCTAAAACCCGTGAACACATGTTCATCAAAGAATGGAAGAAATGTATGGACATTCGCAAGGAGGTTCTTGGAAGTAACATTCAGCGAAAGGCAAGAATTGGAGACAGGCTAATCTCCATTCTCCATAATGGAGAGTCAGGGGCTATCTTGCTTTTTGCTATTTTACCTTAGAAAATGTAGTAGGTCTTAATCGAATGTAATAGGTCCTATGAGGTACAATATGTTTATTATGTGGTAATGTGTTAGAGTTGATAATGAGGAGTACTTGTGATTACGACTAGTGACCAATTTTCAATGTGATGTCATTGATGAAAACGATGATCTTGAGCAGGTGTTATATCACAATGATGTATTATGATGATAAATTGTTAATGATATGATGATGATGATGATGATATTATTATATCATTGGGTGAAAGAACCGCTGATTAGTTTGAAGTGGATGGACATCCACTTGAAACTAGTCCACGGTTCTTTCACCCCGTGATGTAATAACTCATTATGATGTAAAAACAATCTCTAAATTCCTGTTGTATGAAAACTTGTGTAAAGATGGATGAATACAACATGAAATAAAAAAGAAGTAAAATACTAAATAATAGTAGTAGCGCGGGAAATAAGAAGCGCTACTACTAATTACCAGTAGCGCTTCTCTGGAGAAGTGCTACTACTAAGTCAATTTAGCAGTAGCGTGGATCCAGGCACGATACTGCTAAGCTTTAGCTGTAGCGCCGTATCAGTAGCGCTCCTGCCCACGCTACTGATAGGCCTAAAACCCGCGCTGCTGCTAGGCTTTTCCCTAGTAGTGTGATACTCTCTGTCTCTAATGTGATCTCTCTAAGTGATAAGCTTTGATGTGATCTCTCTCTCCCCCTTTGACATCAATTTCCAAGAAGGGTTTGATCCTTGAGTCACAGCACAAAGCATTTATATAAATGTGATGCTTGTAGAGGACAAGATTCATTGAATGGAGCTGGATCAGAAGAAACATAGAATATGTGGCAAACTGTTTTTCCTGATGTGAAATCGGTGGCACCGAGTGGTATGCTTCGGTTGTACCGAAAGGATTCGGTTGGACCGAAAACAGCAAGTCAGTGAAACCGAGTTCATCGCAGAGAAAACACTTGTCACCTCAGCTCACTTAGACTAGTAAGATCTCACAAAGATTTGCAAGGAATTTACTGAATGATATGCAATGAATTGGATGCAGAAAATGCAGAGCAAACAGAAAGAAATTTAGATGTTGTTTTTTTAAAGGGGAAACAAATATGCATGAGACAAATGCAAAAACACAGAAAAGATCACAAGAGAACTTCATCTAGAGATGGTCGGTGACAAAGTCACCTATGTTAGAGTATATTGACTTAGGAGTCAAGTGAGATCACTTGATCATAGGTCATACTCATCGTTTAAGCTCAAAATGGGGTTGCCATTTTTCGTTTAAGCATCTTGATGTATTCACATCTTGTCGAGTTGCTTTAACTCATGACTTGGAGTAAAGCTTCTCTAAGATGGAATAACATACCTTGGTTGGTGGTGTAGAACATGTAGTTGAACTTGTGTGGGTTGCTCAAGGTTGATGTAGCTCATCAAGAGTTGGGAGCACCACTTGGAATTTGAGTCCATCTACCTACATGGGTTAGTTCTTGCAAGTAAGAGCACTTGTGTATCCAAAAATGACAATCATGAAGCTCAACATAGAATTTGTCAAAGGATATGTTTGAATAGTTCCGTGCTTCCTTGTCTTCAACCACCATAGTGTAGAAACTTGGTGATGTAGAGATTGCTCAAGGTGTGAGTAGATTACAATCTCATGGAATTTGATTCAACCAAGTACTACATGGGTTATATAACATGCAAGATGCAAATATATCCAAGACATAAGATTTTCATCATAAGGGAAATATCAAGGATTAGTCATAAGCTCATGTCTTACATGTATCCAATGGAGTTTCTACTCCAGGTTTGAAGCATCAATGATGTTCAATTCTCCTCTTAACTTGCAAAATACTTTCTCATCAAGAGGTTTAGTGAATATATCCGCTAATTTCTTTCCGGTGCGAACATGCTTAAGATTAATGTCACCCTTAGCAACATGATCTCGAATGAAATGATGACAAACTTCAATATGCTTAGTTCGAGAATGTTGTACAGGATTATGACCAATTTTAATAGCACTTCCATTGTCACAAAGCAATGGAACATGTTTCACATATATCCCATAATCTTTAAGAGTTTGGGTCATCCAAAGTAATTGAGCACAACATGAACCAGCGGCAATGTATTCCGCTTTGGCGGTGGATAAGGATACCGAGTTTTGTTTCTTGGAGGACCAAGACACAAGAGATCTAACAAGAAATTGACAAGTACCCGAAGTGGACTTTCTATCAACCTTGTCTCCCGCATAGTCCGAGTCAGAGTAGCCAACAAGATCGAAAGAGGCCCTCTTAGGATACCAAATGCCAAAATTTGGTGTATGGATTAAGTATCTCACTATCCTTTTCACGGCCTTAAGATGACATTCTTTAGGAGCAGCTTGATATCATGCACACATGCACACACTTAGCATGATATCGGGACGTGAAGCACATAGATATAACAATGAACCAATCATAGAGCGATAAACCTTTTGATCAACCGGTTCACAATCTTTGGTCAAGTCAAGATGTCCACTAGTAGGCATGGGTGTAGACATACCTTTGCATTCTTGCATATTGAACTTCTTGAATAAGTCCTTGGTGTACTTCGTTTGAGAAACAAAGGTACCTTGCTTAGTTTGCTTGATTTGCAACCCAAGAAAGAATTTGAGTTCACTCATCATAGACATCTAAAACTTCTCCGACATTAGCTTCCCAAACTTTTCACTAAAATGAGGGTTAGTTGAACCAAATATAATATCATCAACATAGATTTGGCACACAAATAGTTCTCCATTAACCCTTTTAGTAAAAAGACTAGAATCAATTTTCCCAATTTCAAAGCCTTTTTCAATAAGGAACTTGGTCAAGCATTTATACCATGCTCTAGGAGCTTGTTTAAGACCATAAAGAGCTTTCTAAAGTTTGTAAACATGATTTGGTTTCTTAGGATTGACAAAGCCGGGAGGTTGTTTAACATAAACTTCCTCCTCTATTTCACCATTTAGAAAATCACTTTTAATGTCCATTTGGTACAAGGTGATATCATGGTGATTAGCATAGGCAAGTAAGATGCGAATGGACTCAAGTCTAGCAACGGGAGCGTAAGTCTCACCATAGTCCATACCTTCGACTTGTGTGTAGCCTTGGGCGACGAGACGTGCTTTGTTGCGAACTACTTGTCCATCTTCATCTTGCTTGTTGCGAAACACCCATTTGGTACCGATGATGTTGTGGTTGTTGTCGGGCTTCTCAACCAATGTCCAAACTTGGTTCCTCTCAAAGTTGTGTAGCTCTTCATGCATAGCATTTATCCAATCCGGATCTTCCAATGCTTCTTCAACCTTCATAGGTTCAATGCTAGAGATGAAAGAATAGTTTTCACAAAAGTTAGATAAACGAGTTTTAGAGAGAGTGATTCTCCCGGTTTGAATATCATTGTAGATTTGCTCGACGGGATGGTCTTTAGCAATTCTTGCTCAAACTCGTGAAAGCTTTTGCTTGGTTCTTGGTTGAACTTGTTCTTCATCTTGTTCTTCTTCTTGGCCTTCTTCATTGTTGGCGTTGTCGTTCTCTTGTCGTGGTGGAGAAGGAGGTTGTTGACGTTCATCTTGATGCACTTCCTCGTTTTCTTCATCTTGGTGTGTCCCACTTGTGGATGCTTCCGTATCAACTCTTGGTTCACCTTGTCGTGAAGTAGAAGCTTCCACTTGGACGGACGAGGTACTCTCCTTCACCTCCGTTGGACGGACCTTGCCAATAGACAAGTCTTGGATTGCTTCTGAAGGATCTTTGTCTCCTACATCAATTGGCAATTGCTCTACTTGCGAGCCGTTAGATTCATCAAACTTCACATCTACCGTCTATTCAACCTTTCGGGTGAAATTGTTGTAGACACGGTAAGTGTGAGAGTTTGAGCCATAACCTAGTAGGAAACCTTCATGAGACTTAGGAGCAAATTTAGAACGACGATGCTTATCAAGAATGTAGCACTTTGAGCCGAATACTCGAAAGTATCCAACTTGGGGTTTGTTACCGGTGAGGAGCTCGTATACCGTCTTGCCGAGTAGCTTGTGAAGATACAAGCGATTTGTTGCATGACAAGCTGTCTCAAACGCTTCTGCCCAAAAGTGCTTCGGTGTCTTGTACTCATCAAGCATCGTTCTCGCCATTTCGATGAGCGTCCGGGTTCTTCCTCTCAACAACTCCATTTTGTTGAGGTGTGTACGTAGCCGAGAACTCGTGTGAATTCCCTTCTTCGTCAAGAAAGGTGTCCACATTTGCGTTCCTGAACTCCGTTCCGTTGTCGCTGCGAACCTTCTTGATCTTCACTTCAAATTGATTTTGGGCCTTCCTAGTGAAGTTTTTGAGGATCTTTTGGACCTGTGATTTATCATCGAGAAAGAACACCCACGTAAATCTTGAAAAATCATCAACTATAACTAGACCAAAAGAATTTCCACCGAGACTCTTGTAGGCGTTGGGACCAAAAAGATCCATGTGAAGTAGCTCGAGTGGCCTCCTTGTGGTCATGATGTTCTTCACGGGATGCCTTCCTCCAACCTGTTTACCTGCTTGACAAGCACTGCAAAGTCTATCCTTATCAAATATTACATCATTAACACCAATGATATGATTTCCTTTAATAAGCTTGTCAAGGTTTCGCATGCCAACATGACCTAATCGTCTATGCCATAACCAACCTTTTGAGGATTTAGCAATGAAGCAAGTTTTAGGTTGAGCCTTTTTAGTGAAATCAACAATGTATAGATCATCTCCACGCACACCAGTAAAGACCATTTTATGATTATCTCGACGAAACACTTGGCAATCTACTTCAGTAAATAGGACATTGAAACCGAAATCAGCAAGTCTAGATACTGAAAGTAAGTTGTAGCCAAGAGATTCAACGAGCATGACATTTTGTATGGAGCTATCATGTGAGATGGCCACCTTACCGAGGCCAACCACCTTACCCTTTGATTTGTCACCAAAAGTGACATACTTTCGAGGACTATCATTTTTAGCAAGCTCACGAAACATGTCTTTATCTCCGGTCATGTGATCGATACATCCACTATCAAGAACCCATTCCTTTCCTCCTGACATATATCCCCGAAGATTTTCCATAAGACCAAAGTGTCTCATTGCATCATCATGATCGAAGTCACTATCCTCATCCTCATCATAGTATCCATGTTCAACATCGTCATTTGGTGGATCAAGTCCTAGAGAGGGTGATTCGTTAGAGTGAGTTTGACAATGATCTTGCTTATGAATTTTTATAGCTTCGGAAATAATATCACTAATAATTCCAACATCTCCTTTGGCACGCATAAGTTTTGTAAGCTCAAATAGACGATCACCAAACATAGGATCACTAGTATTCATCTTACTCAAGGCAATATACTTATGGAGAATTTCATCTAGATTTTTCAAGGAATAATTTTGAAAGTGTTCCTCAAGAAATTTCCATATAGTGTAGGCACACTCAAGAGTAGGCAAGTTTCTAATCAAATTTCTAGGCAAGCCTCTAGTGATAAGATTAACAGTTCTAAGATTCCTAATCATGTCAATTGACTCATCAAGAGTAGGATGCATAGGATGAACATGAGGTGCACAAGGGCTAGCAATGTACTTGTTCAAATGATATTGATTGAAAATTACAAGCATCTCATTTTTTCACTATGAAAATACTCTCCATCAAGTATAGGCACTCTATGTCTAAGACTCCCCAAAGTAGACTCATCCATCTTCCACCAATGGTGATTAAACCAAGGCAATGGAGACCAAAGCTCTGATACCACTTGTAGGACCTTGAGAAGAGGTGTCTAGAGGGGGGTGATTAGACACTAAGTACCAAAGTTGCAGTTTTTAAGATCTTTAAGTTTAAGTGGAGTTTAGGCACAAGTTTAACATTCACAATACATAACAAGCAATCATGCAAAGACTATATGAGCAGCGGAAAGTAAAGCATGCAACTTGCAAGAATGTAAAGGGAAGGGTTTTGGAGGATTCAAATGCAATTGGAGACACAGATGTTTTTGTCGTGGTTCCGATAGGTGGTGCTATCGTACATCCACGTTGATGGAGACTTCAACCCATGAAGGGTAACGGTTGCGCGAGTCCACGGAGGGCTCCACCCATGAAGGGTCCACGAAGAAGCAACCATGTCTATCCCACCATGGCCGTCGCCCATGAAGGACTTGCCTCACTAGCGGTAGATCTTCATGAAGTAGGCGATCTCCTTGCCCTTACAAACTCCTTGGTTCAACTCCACAATCTTGTCGGAGGCTCCCAAGTGGCACCTAGCCAATCTAGGAGACACCACTCTCCAAGAAGTAACAAATGGTGTGTTGATGATGAACTCCTTGCTCTTGTGCTTCAAATGATAGTCTCCCCAACACTCAACTCTCTCTCATAGGATTTGGATCTGGTGGAAAGAAGATTTGAGTGGAAAGCAACTTGGGGAAGGCTAGAGATCAAGATTCATATGGTAGGAATGGAATATCTTGGCCTCAACACATGAGTAGGTAGTTCTCTCTCAGAAAATGTATGCTGGAAGTGTAGGTTCAATCTGATGGCTCTCTCCACGAATGAAGAGGAGGTGGAGGGGTATATATATCCTCCACACAAAATCTAACCTTTACACACAATTTACCAAACTCGGTGGGACCGAATCAACAAACTCGGTCGGACTGATTTAGCAAATCTAGTGACCGTTAGGATTTTCGATGGGACCGATATGCAACTCGGTAGGACCGATATGGTTAGGGTTAGGGCATAACGTAATCTCGGTGCGACCGATTACACAAACTCGGTGAGACCGATTTTGGTAATTAGCTAACCAGAGAGTTGGTCAGGCAAACTCAGTGGGACTGATTACTCAAACTCGGTGGGACCGATTTTGGTAATAAGTTAACCAGAGAGTTTACATTGTAATCTCGGTAGTACCGATTGCTCAAACTCGGTGGGACCGATTTTGGTAATGGACATACATAGAGAGATTACAATCCCATCTCGGTGAGACCGAGATCCCTATCGGTAAGACCGATTTGCCTAGGGTTTGTGGCAGTGGCTATGACATCTGAACTCGGTGGCGCCGGATAGAAAGAATCGGTGGGGCCGAGTTTGACTTTAGGTTATGGTCATATGTGTGGAAGTGGGAAAGTAGTTGAGGGTTTTGGAGCATATCACTAAGCACTGTGGAGCAAGAAACTCATTAAGCAACACCTCATCCCTTCTTGATAGTATTGGATTTTCCTATAGACTCAATGTGATCTTGGATCACTAAAATATAAAATGAAGATTCTTGAGCTTGAAGCTTGAGCCAATCCTTTGTCCTTAGCATCTAGAAGGAGTTCCCACATCCTTCGGTCCATGCCACTCCATTGTTGAACTTATGTGAAACATACTAGATAAAACTGTTAGTCCAACAAGAGACATGTTGACATTAATTACCAAAACACCTAGGGAGCACTTGTGCTTTCAGTTACTCTCCCCCTTGAGCTGCAATAAGATAGGCCCATGATCCGAGGTCGCAGTAGTCAAATGACTGAGACAAGCCAATGGAAACTGGGTGCCTGATACGTCCATTCTACATCATGCTTTTATATCAATATTTATTGCATTATGGGCTGTTATTTCATGTTATGTCACAATACTTATGGCTATTCTCTCTTATTTTACAAGGTTTACATGAAGAGGGAGAATGCTGACAGCTGGAATTCTAGGCTGGAAAAGGAGCAAATATTGGAGGCCTATTCTGCGCAACTCCAAAAGTCCTGAAACTCCACGGAATACCTTAGAATAAATAAAGAAAAATCGTCGCCAAAGATGAAGGCCAGGGGGGCCACACCCTGCTCATGAGGGCGGGGGGCGCGCCCCTGTTGGCTCTCCGACGTCCATCTTCTCCTACATTAAGTCTTTCGATGAGAAAAAAATAGGAGGCAACCTTTCGGGACGAGACTCCGCCGCCACGAGGCGGAACCTTGGCGGAACCAATCTAGGGCTCCGACAGAGCTGTTCTGCCAGGGACACTTCCCTTCGGGAGGGGGAAATCATCACCATCGTCATCACCAACGCTCCTCTCATCGGGAGAGGGCAATCTCCATCAACATCTTCACCAGCACCATCTCATCTCCAAACCCTAGTTCATCTCTTGTATCCAATTCCTGTCTCCAACTCCGGGATTGGTGCTAGTAGGTTACTAGTAGTGTTGATTACTCCTTGTAGTTGATGCTAGTTGGTTAATGTGGTGGAAGATCATATGTTCAGATCCTTTATGCACATTATTACCCTCTTATTATGAACATGAATATGCTTTGTGAGTAGTTACGTTTGTTCCTGAGGACAAGGGAGAAGTCTTGCTATTAGTAGTCATGTGAATTGGTATTCGTTCGATATTTTGATAAGATGTATGTTGTCTAACCTCTAGTGGTGTTATGTGAACATCGACTACATAACACTTCACCATTATTTGGGCCTAGAGGAAGGCATTGGGAAGTAATAAGTAGATGATGGGTTGCTAGAGTGACAGAAGCTTAAACCCTAGTTTATGTGTTGCTTCGTAAGGGGCTGATTTGGATCCATATGTTTCATGCTATGGTTAGGTTTACCTTAATACTTTTGTTGTAGTTGTGGATGCTTGCAACAGAGGTTAATCATAAGTGGGATGCTTGTTCAAGTAAGAACAACACCCAAGCACTGGTCCACCCACATATCAAATTATCAAAGTACCGAACGCGAATCATATGAGCATGATGAAAACTAGCTTCACGATATTCCCATGTGTCCTCGGGAGCGCTTTTCCTATTATAAGAGTTTGTCCAGGCTTGTCCTTTGCTACAAAAAGGATTGGGCCACCTTGCTGCACTTTATTTAGTTTTGTTACTTGTTGCTCGTTACAATTTATCTTATCACAAAACTATCTATTACCACTTATTTCGGTACTTGCAGAGATTACCTTGCTGAAAACCGCTTATCATTTCCTTCTGCTCCTCGTTGGGTTTGACACTCTTACTTATCGAAAGGACTACGATAGATCCCCTATACTTGTGGATCATCAAGACTCTTTTCTGGCGCCGTTTCCGGGGAGTGAAGCGCCTTTGGTAGGTGGAATTTGGTAAGGAAAATTTTATTTAGTGCGCTGAAATTTTCTGTCACTTGTTACTATGGACAGTAATTGTCTGAGGGGCTTGTTCGGGGTATCTTCACCCCGTCCAGTTGAGCAAAGAGTTGCTCCTCAACCTACTGAACCTACTGAAAATGAAACTCCTTTTCAGATTCCTTCGGGTATGATGGAAAAACTGCTAGCTAACACTTTTACAGGAGATGGAACAAAGCATCCTCATGAACATCTACGCTGTGTGGATGATGTTTGTGGACTATTTAAGCTTCCAGGTATACCCTATGATGTTGTTAAGAAGAAGGCCTTCCCTTTATCTTTGAAGGGAGATGCATTGACATGGTATAGGCTATGTGATGATATGAGATCATGGAACTATAAAAGATTGAAATTGGAATTTCATCAAAAGTATTACCCTATGCATCTTGTTCATCGTGATCGCAATTATATATATAATTTTTGGCCTCGCAAAGGAGAAATCATCGCTCAAGTTTGGGGAGGCTTAAATCAATGTTATATTCATGCCCCAATCATGAGATCGCAAGAGAAGTGATTATGCAAAAAAATTATGCTCGGCTTTCTGATAACAATCGCACCATGCTCGATACTTCTTGTGCTGGCTCTTTTATGATGAAGCCTATTGAATTTAGATGGAATTTATTGGATAGAATTAAACGCAACTCTGAAGATTGGGACCTCGACGAAGGTAAGGAGTGAGGTATGACACCTAAGTTTGATTGTGTTAAATCTTTTATGGATACCGATATTTTCCATAAGTTTAGCACTAAATATGGACTTGACTCTGAGATAGTAGCTTCTTTCTGTGAATCTTTTGCTACTTATGTTGATATCCCCAAGGAGAAGTGGTTTAAATATCATCCTCCCATAGAAGTAAAAGTAGTTGCACCTATTAAAGTTGAAGAAAAGATTGTCACTTACAATGATCCTATTGTTCCTACTTCTTATGTTGAGAGACCACCTTTCCCTGTTAGAATGAAGGATCATGTTAAAGCTCCAACTGTTGTTCGTAAAAGCAATACTAGAACTTATACACCTCCTGAGCAAGTCAAAGTAGAACCTAATATTGCTATTGTTAAAGATCTCTTGTCTGATAATATTGATGGGCATGTTATTCAATTCTCTGGTGAAACTGCTAGAATTGCTAAACCCTGTGATAGAGATAAGCATAGACCTATGGTAGGTGTGCCTATTATTTCTGTTAAAATAGGAGATCATTGTTATCATGGCTTATGTGATATGGGTGCTAGTGCTAGTGTTATACCCATTGACTTATACAAAGAAATTATGAATGAAATTGCATCTGTTGAGTTAGAGGATATTGATGTTACAATTAAACTTGTCAATAGAGATACTATATCTCCAATAGGAATTGTTAGAGATGTTGAAGTCTTGTGTGGGAAAACCAAATATCCTGCTGATTTTCTTGTTCTTGTTTCTCCACAAGATAGCTTTTGTCTCATTATATTTGGTAGACCTTCTTGAATACTGTTAATGCTACGATAGACTGCAAAAAGAATGTTGTTACCATTGGCTTGGATGATATGGTTCATGAGTTTAATTTCTCTAAATTTAGTAAACAACATCGTGAGGAAGAATTGCCTAGTAAGGATGAAATTATTGGTCTTGCTTCTATTGCCGTACCTCCTAGTGATCCTTTAGAACACTATTTGCTAGACCATGAAAATGATATGTCCATGAATGAAAGAAGGGAAATAGATGAAGTATTCCTTAAACAGGAACCTATTCTGCAACACAATTTGCCTATTGAAATCCTAGGGCATCCTCCTCCACCCAAGGGTGATCCCATGTTTGAGCTTAAACCGTTGCCTGATAATCTTAAATATGCTTATCTTGATGAGAAGAAAATATATCCTATTATTATTAGCGCTAACCTTTCAGAGCATGAAGAAGAAAGATTATTGAAAACTCTAAAGAAGCACCTGCTGCTATTGGATATACTCTGGATGATCTGAAGGGCATCAGTCCCACGCTATGTCAGCATAAAATAAATTTGGAAGTGGATGCCAAACCAGTTTGTGATCCTCAACGGCGTTTGAATCCTAAAATGAAAGAAGTGGTAAGAAAGGAAATACTCAAGCTTCTGGAGGTAGGTATAATTTATGGGTTAATTATCCTTTTGCCCTTAGTGGTGTCCATCTGCTCATTTTTGCCCTTAGATGCAAATTGTGCTCAGTTTTGCCCCTAGTCCGTGCGCACCGACTCGTTCTGTGAACTTTGGCATCTCCGTCAGGTCAACGTTTTGACTCGGCCCTTACAGGTGGGACCAGGCGGCAGAGGCGCCCAATTTTATTCAGACCGTTGCACGTGTATCTTGCGGGACCCAGCAGAGAGCCGTTGAGCATAGAGCCGTTGCGGGTGTGCTATATAAGTGGGCGACAGCAGCGGTGATCACGGCAACAAGAGCACGGCGCTGACCACGGCGAGAGAGTGAGAGCATGACGGCGGTGGGAAGCTAGCTGTGGAGGGCGCGACGGTGGGAAGCTAGCTGTGGAGGGCGTGGCGGCGTTGAGATCCCGTTCGGCTCCGAGCTCCATGTCTTCCGCAAGCTCCCGCGCCACCTCATGGATGCAGAGCCGGGCGCGTGTGGAGATGCCTGTCTTCGTCTGTCCGTGGTGCCGGGCGAGTGTTGATCGGAGGGTTTCTCACACACCGAGGAACCACAATCGTCCGTTCTACGTGTGCAGCGAGAATGGGGTAAGAATCGGGGCAATTGCACCATTTTCGTGGTCGGGATCTTTGAGCAATCGGTTGATCTGTTCCGTGTTCATGCAGGTGACATGCTTCTTTCTTTGGGTCGATGCTCTGGCCAAGACTCTGATAAATGAACTGCAAGAAGAGCATGAAGAATGGTTGTGCATGCTGCCCCAAACCGCAGTGGCCGCAGCACGAGCTCCGGAAGAAGAGATGGAGGGCGAAGCACGCACTGACAGAGAGCTAGCTGTTGAGCTTAGGATGTTGAAGAAGAAGGTTAGGAAGCTTGAAGATCAAGCACTACCAATACCCATTTGCAAATACTTTTGGGCATTTGTAGGTATGGTAATCGCACTGGTTGTAATGTTGAAAATGTATGGAAAGGCATTAATTATGGAGGAATTTGTAATCTTGAAATTGTATGAGAAATTCACCTAGTTTAAATGTTGGCCAAAGTTGTTTAAATGTTGAAAAAAAAAGAGAAGAAGTGACCAACATTTAAATATGTTGAAAAAAAGGAGAAGAAATGAGGAATTCAGAAACTTTTGATCAATGAAATGCAACTAATGAATTATTCCAGAGCCAAACAATTAAGGTTAGAAATTTTTTGGAGATGTTAAATATTTAATAGCAATTTAAGTAATCCAATTCAAATACACCGTGATTTAAATCAAAGACCAAAATCTCATGGTAAATGTGCCTCAGCTCTGGTAGATATTTACACCTAGTGCTAAAGTAAATGAACATTTTTTAAGGGCATTACATTGAGTAAAAACTAATTTGTCTAAAAAATGAAGGGTGGAAAATGCACAAAAAATTGGTGCGGCTGGGGACTCGAACCCAAGATCACGTGGGTTTGTGGTGTTTAGGGTTGCGCTGGTAACCGCTAGGACAGATGGCAACAGTTTGACATGGGTAGGGAAGGAATGTATACATAGTGAGACTATGAAATTTGTCAAAAAAAATAGTGAGACCATGAATGTTTGCACAAGCGTGAGAGTGGTTTTCCTTTGTTTTGCACTGAAATTTTGAAGGGTTGGAAGGTTGAAAACGTATGTTTGCACTGCCACGTGGTTTTGGTTAGAGTGGCACTTGGTTTAGTGTTAGAGTGGCACTTGGTTAGGATTTAAACGGAATAAATTTGCATGTTAGTTCATGACTTTTTTTTTGAATAAAACGGAGGGCTTCTCACCCCCTCCGATTTTCATTAATGACAACCACAAGTTCTCGAGCTTCATGACTTGGTTTAGGGAAGAAATTATATGCTTGGGCATGGACATTTTTTAACACACATAATAAACCCTAATAAATAACTTAGATAAGATACAACACAAGTACCATTACAATAATAAGTTCACGGGCAGTTCATGGACACATGACGAAACATGACACGACACGACACGACATAGAAAAGCAACAAATAAAAAACGAAACAGTCTTCATCTTGATCTCCTCCTTCCACTTTGGCCGCGCGCGCCCCTTCAACACCGTCTTCATCTTCACACCTCCTCCTCGTCGTAGGGAAGGGAGTGCATCCCGGCTGGAGTGGGGAAGATGTTCTCGTAGTTGGTGTAGATGTTGTAGACGGTGAAGAAGATGGCCTCGCAGCCGCACCAAAAGACTTGGCCGAGGAGCTCGCGCGCGTCAAACGGGTTGGTGAAGGTGACCGTGAGCAGTAGGAGGATGCCGCCGCGGTCACGAACCTCGTTGAGGGTGGACATCCTCGGCGAGCCCCGTGGGAGGTGGGCATAGCCGGCTCTGAGAAAGGCGCGGGTGAGTTCAATGGAATCCCTCCACCTTGAAAAAGCCCACACGCGGAGCTCCCTCTCCAGGAGCACGCCCGGTGGGTAGCGCCGTTCCGGCACGACAGGCGGACGGCTGAAGGTCGGCCCGTTGAACTGCATGGTCTCGCTTGGGGAGGGCTCGGTCGATTTGGTGTTGGAAGTTGGAGAGAATGGATCGGATCTGGCTTATGGGTGGGAGAGGAAGACAGGCACCCCATTTATAGGCCTGTGGGTGGGAGAGGAAGAGATAAAGGATGAGAATGGTGCGTGTGTGAATCTGAACACGTGTGTGTATCCATTACGCTTTGCACTCTTAAATTTTTGCACAAAAATGATGCATGCATGGGGCGCGTGCGTGCATTTGAATCACTGCATAGCTCTTTGACCGGATGGTGCATCTGACTCGTTGAACCACCTCGCTGGCCTCACTAGCCTAGCGCGCCTAGCACGCCTCACTTGCCTCGCTCGCATGCATGCACGTCGCAGCCTCCCGCGCATGCAAACCCACGTCGCAGCCTATGCACGTCGCCACCTCCCATGCAAGGCCTGGAAAGGCTGAGACGGGCTATTTACTATGGTCTCAGGCCCAGACAATGAGACGGCCCAACGGTCCATCCAGCGCGCCTGATATTTGTTAAAAAAAGAATCTCCCAGCCAATCAGATTGCATCTCGCGGATCGCCCCCCTCCTCCCCGCAGATTCCTTCTAGAAGGGTTAGATCGACGTCCCTTGTTCAGCGCTAGGGTTAGATGAACGGTCCTGATTTAGCGCTAGGGTAAGCGGGGTTTGGGAGGGGTTTGGAGCAGTCAAAGCTATGTTTGACCAGATTTCAAATGAGCATAATAAATTAAATAAAAATCAGAAAAATAAAAAACCTGCGCACATAGTCTTCTTATGTCATATACTAACGATTTAAGTTGATAAACAAGGTTTACATACATTTAAACGATAAGTTCATGTGTATTGTATGATATCTCGAGTATCTCAAACTCTTTTGTATGAAGTCAAGAGAAGTGTTTTGGGGAAATAAACATGAAAATTTCAAAAAACTCACCACAGCTTCATTTTAGAGTGACTAAGAAGGATCCAGGCTTAGTTCTTCATTTTGATGTTTTACACTTATTTAAATCTTGGTCATAGTTAAAGTTTGACCAGAATTCAAATGAGCAAAACAAATTTTAAAAAAATCAAAAAATGGAAAAACTAGCGCACATAGTCTGTATATATAGAATATATAGAATATATGTTTAGGAAAGTTATTTGGCTGATTTAGACAAGGTCGAAAAAAACCTTGCTTAGAAATGAGGCCATTTACCCTACCTTTGGACCCCTCATTTTAGCACATTTTTCATGAAAATTTCAAAAACCTCACCACAGCTTCATTTTGGATTGACTAAGAAGGATCCAGGCTTAGTTCTTCATTTTGATGTTTTAGACTTGTTTAAATCTTGGTCAAAGTTAGGTTTGACCAGAATTCAAATCAGCAAAACAAAATTCAAAAAAATCAAAAAAAGGAAAAACCATGTGCTCATTCAAACATCATCCAACAGATTTAAACATCATGTCAAACATAGTTCTAACATAGGTCCAACATAGAAATACAACATTATTCATAATGTTTCATAATTATTCACATATAGCGTTCGGGCTTCTGTCTGTTCCTTGAGCTTCTTGCCATCACTTTGCTCCTCGTGCACCTTGTGCTCACTGCTTCTTCTCTTCTCCTCTTGGTTGTCGGTACCTTGTGCGTCTTCTTCAAACCTATCATAGAGCTGTGCAAAACATAAAGGGTAATGAGATCATGTCAAGTGACCCATAAATGTACAGTAGTATTTGACCCTTGCAAGATTTACATACCTAGCAGAACTCACAACAACAGAAGGTTGGTCACCATTTGGAGCCTCACTTGGATCATCATTTGGAGCCTCACTTGGATCACCATAATCATCATTTGGAGCCTCACTTGGATCACCATGATCATCATTTGGAGCCTCACTTGGATCACCATGATCACTATTTGGAGCCTCACTTGGATCACCATGATCACTATTTGGAGCCTCACTTGGATCATCATCAAAATCATGCAGCTGTTGACCATCATCATTTCGAACCTCGTCAAAATCCTCATCTGATGCAACCGGCTGCTGTCCATCATTTTCATCGAAGCCTTCATCGAAACTCTCTCCGAATGCTGGATCTACTGTGTTATCACAGTACTTACCGAAATGACCAGACCCACCACATCTTGTGCACTTACGCTTCCTCGCTCCAAGTCCAGCTCCTTCACTGCAAGGTCTGATTCGACTCTTCCTTGGTCTACTTGCTGCTCTCTTCAGAACTGGAGCGCAAAGCTTGAATCCAGGGTCCACCATGTCCCATTGTTGTTTTCCCTCCATAGTAGGCAAGGCATAAGCATATGTGGCTTTGAACCTTGCAACGGAGTAGTAATCATGCACATACTGCTGAATGTTCCCTGCTGGACCAGGGAGAGAAGTGATGAAAAACAAGGCATGAATGCATGGCAACCCAGTTATCTGCCATTGCCTACAACTGCAAGTTCTAGCTTCTAAATCCACTGGATATCTCCATTCCCTCTTCTCTTTATCCAAATATGATATCTCTGCTGTGGTACCCGAGCAAAGAGTCATGCTCATTTCCAAGCCTGTTGTTTTCTGCATCAGTTCATTCATCACGACAGGGATGATAATGTGGCCCATGAATTTTGCCTCGACTATTCCTGCATGATAATGAAATTTCTGCGTGTATTCTATCCTTATCCTATCCAGCAAATCCACCACATAATGACCCTTTAGTTTCCAGATCGTTGAGTTGAAAGACTCTGCTAGATTATTGTGCACATAGTCAACTTTGCTCAGTTCACTGAATTGGCTTCTGGCCCATAACTTGGAGTGGTGTGTTTCCAAGTATTATTTCACTTTGAGATTCATGTATAACTGCCTCAAGTGGTAGTTGTGCTTCTTCACACTGCAAGTCAAAGATGCTGGCCATAAATTGTCGGTATACACCTTTCCTTTGAATTTCTTCATGAAATTTGCAGCAAGGTGATGCATGCATTCCCTATGCTCTACTCCAGGGAACACATTGTCCACGGCCACTTCTAAACCTTTGCAGGCATCTGTATGAATGACCAACCCATTGGGATGTGCAATAGCCCGGCGCAGATTATGCAAAAACCAAGTCCAGCTCTCCTCAGACTCTGTCTCCAGCACACCGTAGGCAACTGGAAATACAAAACTGTGTGCATCAACTGCACAAGCTGCTACTAACTGTCCTTTAAACCTCCCTGTGAGAAAAGTGGCATCAATAGCCAAATAAGGCCTGCAACCTGCCAAAAACCCCCGGTGACAAGCCTCAAAGCAGACAAAAACCCTCCTAAAGCATTCCTTGGTCTTTGTCACTCCCCTGAATGTGTACTCCACGGTGTGGTGATCAATATCTACAATACTACCTGGGCTTGTCCTCTCCACTTCACCTTTGAATGAATACAACAATTGAAAACTTTCCTGCCAGTTACCATAAATAGAATCCATAGCATGTTGTTTACCATTGAACAACCTCATGTATGGTGAATCTATCTTGAATTTATCTTTGATGTTCTTCTGCAATTCCTTTGGACCCACTTGCTGGTTTTCTTTCACCCACTTCTTTACTTCTTCTGCCACCCATCTTGACTTGACTCTACTGATTGTATCCTTCCTAAGGGTTGATTCCTGGCATGTGTGCTTAAAAGGGTTCACTTTGACATGAACATTAGTGCTATTTTGCATTTTAGATGCGAGCAGCCTCCATGGACAACCCTCAGTCGCATAGTGCACTCTGTAACGTACTTGATCGCTCTTGTCAACTTTGAAAGTACGTTCTACCTTGATGCAGTATGTCACAAGTGCATTTCTACACTCATTCATGGATGTAAAAACTGTACCTTCTTCCAAATGAGGGTTCAAAGGGTCCCATTCAACAGCTGCAAGGTCTTTGTCCTCACCCACCGCGTCATCATCCACACGGACTGCATTGTGAGCCTCATCTTGGTTATCAGCCCGAGGTGCCCGTCGTAAATTCTGAATAACATCAGAATATAGCTTCTCTTCATCAACCCCAGAATTGTAGTCATCAGGCTCCACTTCAAGGGGGGCCCTACTGCTGTTGCCCACACTTGTCGAGCCACCACGTCGCCGTGCACCAACTGAACTGTTCTGGCTAGAGATGCCATTACGATGACTTGGTTCTCCCCGAGATGTTGCACCCGTCATCCTAGGTCCAAATGCCTGCTCAAGCACATCAACTTACAGCCTCACATGAAAATTAGCATTCTCTTTATGCCTAACAAACATGGTAGCTAGCTCTTCATCATTACTAACTGTCACCCATTTCTTTTCCCCATCATAGTATTTGTATACCACTTCATCAAGCAAACCCCAAGGATATTGGCTACAAATTACCTCCTCAAATTGTCTGAAACTCCAATTACTAGCCATTGGCAACCGATAATCAAAACCTCCTTGGTATTTCTTCTGATCCTTTGCATCGAACGTGTACCGGTCCCTTCTAATGTGCATCAAGAAAGCAAACCGCAACTCCATCCTAACCGGCGAAAAACAGAGATGCAATCAGCACACAAGTTGGGCAAACCTACTCGAATCGAGTGTTCAAATGCACAACTAAGCTCAATCTAAATAGGAGGCGATACTTACCCCTCGGGAACCCAGTCGTGGACGCGGCGGATCTCCGACCCGATGCCTGCCTCACCAAATACTCCGGGGTCACCGCTGCTCTCCATTTCGCCCTAGGGTTCTTCCTCCTAATTCAAATAGCTCCAGCAGCCCCCCACCTTTGAGCGCTCCGGCCGGGCGCATGGGAGGAGGCCGCGCTGCGGGTCGAGCAGGTGGCGGGCGCCCCACTCGTGGCGTCGTAGGAAGGTGGCGGGCGTTGCAGGCAGCCGTGGAGCGTAGGCACAGAAAGGTAGCGGTGGAGTAGGCGTGCAGCTGGTGGCGGGGCAGGTGCTGGCCGCGGTGCAAGTGCCAACGACGGTGCAGGTCAGCCGGCCGGCGGGGAAGCGGATGGGCAGAGTGAGCTACGAATGATTTGGGGATTTAGTTGCACGGGCCTACATGTCAGCTCCGGACCCACGTCCACGCGGTCCCACGTGTAAGCTCTGGACCCACAACCACTAACGTTGGCAGACGGAATGGACTCAAATATGGCCGTTTGGCCTCGTCATAGTAGCTGTGCATGGACTAGGGGCAAAACTGAGAACAATTTGCATCTGAGGGCAAAACTGAGCACAGAGACACCACTGAGGGCAAAAGGATAATTAACCCATAATTTATCCCGTTGCTGATAGTCAGTGGGTAAGTCCTGTCCATTGTGTCCTTAAGAAGGGAGGTATTACTGTTGTCCCTAATGATAAAGATGAATTGATTCTGTAAAGAATTATCACAGGTTATAGGATGGTACTTGATTTCCGCAAATTAAATAAGGCTACTAAGAAAGATCATTTCCCCTTACCTTTTATAGATCAAATGCTAGAAAGATTATGCAAACATACACATTATTGCTTTCTAGATGGTTATTTTGGTTTTTCTCAAATACCTGTGTTGGCTAAAGATCAATCAAAGACTACTTTTACATGCCTTTTTGGTACTTTTGCTTATAGACGTATGCCTTTCCGTTTATGTAATGCACCTGCTACCTTTCAAAGATGCATGATGGCTATCTTCTCTGACTTTTGTGAGAAAATTTGTGAGGTTTTCATGGACGACTTTTCCGTCTATGGTTCCTCTTTTGATGATTGCTTGAGCAATCTTGCTCGAGTTTTGCAGAGATGTGAAGAAACTAATCTTGTATTGAATTGGGAAAAGTGCCACTTTATGGTTAATGAAGGTATTGTCTTAGGGCACAAAGTTTCTGAAAGAGCTATTGAAGTTGATAAAGCCAAGGTTGATGCTATTGAAAAGATGCCATGTCCCAAGGACATCAAAGGTATAAGAAGTTTCCTTGGTCACGCCGGATTTTATAGGAGGTTCATTAAGGACTTCTCAAAAATCTCTCAGCCTCTGACAAATTTATTACAAAAAGATGTACCATTTGTCTTTGATGATGATTGTCTAGAAGCATTTGAAATACTTAAGAAAGCATTAGTCTCTGCACCTGTTGTTTAGCCACCTGATTGGAATTTACCCTTTGAAATTATGTGTGATGCTAGTGATTATGTTGTAGGTGTTGTTATAGGGCAAAGAGTTGATAAGAAATTAAACGTTATCCATTATGCTAGTAAGACCCTAGACAATGCTCAATGAAATTATGCTGCTACCGAAAAGGAACTTTTAGCAGTTGTATTTGCTTGTGATAAATTCAGACCCTATATTGTTGATTCTAAAGTAACTATTCACATAGATCATGCTGCTATTAAATATCTTATGGAAAAGAAAGATGCAAAACCTAGACTTATTAGATGGGTTCTCTTGCTCCAACAATTTGATTTGCATATTGTTGATAGAAAAGGAGCTGAGAACCCCGTTGCAGACAACTTATCTAGGTTAGAGAATGTTCTTGATGACCCACTACCTATTGATGATAGCTTTCCTGATGAACAATTAAATGTCATAAGCACTTCTCATAGCACTCCATGGTATGCTGATTATGCTAATTATACTGTTGCTAAATTTATACCACCTAGCTTCACAGACCAACAAAAAAGAAAGTTTTTCTATGACTTGTGACATTACTTTTGGGATGACCCACATCTTTATAAAGAAGGAGTAGATGGTGTTATTAGACGTTGTGTACCTGAGCATGAACAGGAACAGATCCTACGCAAGTGTCACTCCGAGGCTTATGGAGGACACCACGCTGGAGATAGAACTGCACATAAGGTATTGCAATCCGGTTTTTATTGGCCTACTCTCTTCAAGGATGCCCGTAAGTTTGTTTTGTCTTGCGACATATGTCAAAGAATTGGTAATATTAGTAGACGTCAAGAAATGCCTATGAATTATTCACTTGTTATTGAACCATTTGATGTTTGGGGCTTTGATTATATGGGACCTTTTCCTGCCTCTAATGGATATACACATATTTTAGTTGCTGTTGATTACGTTACTAAGTGGGTAGAAGCTATTCCAACTAGTAGTGCTGATCATAACACTTCTATTAAAGTGCTTAAGGAAGTTATTTTTCCGATGTTTGGAGTCCCTAGATACTTAATGACTGATGGTGGTTCACACTTTATTCATGGTGCTTTCCGTAAGATGCTTGGTAAATACGATGTTAATCACAGAATTGCATCTCCATATCACCTGCAGTCTAGTGGTCAGGTAGAATTGAGCAATAGAGAGCTCAAATTAATTTTGCAAAAGACTGTCAATAGGTCTAGAAAGAATTAGTCCAAGAAACTTGATGATGCATTATGGGCCTATAGAACTGCATACAAAAATCCTATGGGTATTGTCGGTGTCAAAACCGGCGGATCTCGGGTAGGGGGTCCCGAACTGTGCATCTAGGCGGATGGTAACAGGAGACAAGGGACACGATGTTTTACCCAGGTTCGGGCCCTCTTGATGGAGGTAAAACCCTACGTCCTGCTTGATTGATATTGATATTGTGGATGTTACAAGAGTGGATCTACCACGAGATCAAGGAGGCTAAACCCTAGAAGCTAGCCTATGGTATGATTGTACGGGTTGTTGTTGTTCTGTCCTACGGACTAAAGCCATCCGGTTTATATAGACATCGGAGAGGGCTAGGGTTACATAGAGTCGGTTACAATGGTAGGAGATCTACATATCCGTATCGCCAAGCTTGCCTTCCACGCCAAGGAAAGTCCCATACGGACACGGGATGAAGTCTTCAATCTTGTATCTTCATAGTCTTGGAGTCCGGTCGATGATGATAGTTCGGCCGATGATAGTTCGGCCGATGATGGTAGTCCGGCCATCCGGACACCCCCTAATCCAGGACTCCCTCAGTAGCCCCTGAACCAGGCTTCAATGACGATGAGTCCAGCGCATATTGTTTGGCATTGCAAGGCGGGTTCCTCCTCCGAATAATTCATAGAAGGTTGTAAACACCAGGATAGTGTCCGGCTCTGCAAAATAAGTTCCACATTCCACCGTAGAGAGAATAATATATACACAAGTTCAATCTGCTGACGTTTTTTGCGGCATGACGTCACACCACTACCAAGCCATTACTTGAATCGTTTTTTACTTTACCACCTCAGCGCATTTAGCGAAGTGGTTTCCTTGGCACGTCTTGTCGAAGCAGAGATCGTGTTCCCCCTTATTCCAGGATTCTCATTAATACGGACGTGGGTAACCCAACCGCGCCATTGATGGTGACGCTTGGGAGATAAGCAAGTTTTACCAGGCAGGTGGGGGACGCATAGACTTCGTTCGCCCATATATAAGGGGATTAGGATTCACCTTTTCACCTACGCCTTCTTCCTCCTTTGCTTATCCATCTCCGTGCACTCGAGCTCCAGCGCCCAAGTCCACACATCTCGCCTCAACCTTCCCCAGCCATGTCTGGAGTGGGAGGCAAGTGGATGACCTCCTCCGTTATGGAGGAGCACATCGAAAGATTGCGCAGTGCCGGCTATCTGTCCGGCGATATCGCGCACCGGCTGCCCGATGAGGGGCAGCTCATCCCCACCCCCAGGCCCCATGAGAGGGTAGTATTCCTTCCCCACTTCCTCCGCGGACTGGGCTTCCCATTGCATCCCTTTGTCCGGGGGCTCATGTACTATTACGGCCTAGATTTCCACGATCTGGCGCCAAACTTCATCCTCAACATCTCGGCATTTATCATCGTGTGCGAGGCCTTCCTCTGCATCCAGCCTCACTTCGGCTTGTGGCTCAAGACCTTCAACGTCAAGCCGAAGGTAGTGAAGGGCACTCAGGCGGAGTGTGGAGGCGCCATGTTGGGTAAGATACCCAATGTCCTCTGGCTCGAGGGTGCCTTCATGGAAACCATCAAGGGATGGCAATCGGGGTGGTTCTACATCACCGAGCCGCGCGACCCTAAATGGGCAGCGGCCCCCGAGTTCAGATCTGGGATCCCCACGCGGCTCTCCTCTTGGAAGGAGAGCGGCCTGACCTGGGGTAATTCGGAGGAGCTGACCGGACTCCAAGCCTGTATCCAGAGGCTGGTGAACAAGAAACTCAAGCTTGTCAACGTGGTCCAGGTCATGCTCATCCGCCGGATTCTCCCGTGCCAAGAACGGGCATTTAAATTGTGGGAGTACAATCCGGCACAGCACCAGACCTTGAGCAGGCTCTTCGACACTAGGTACGAAGATGCTTGGAAAGTGCTCTTTAAGGGTGCCGAAGCCCCCGCGTCCGCCACCGAAGATCGCGGATTTCGCTCGCAGCGCCAGGCTGACGAGGTAAGTGATTCTACCCCTTTACGGGACACTTGTTATTCATAGTTTGACTCTATGCGGGTTTCAATTTCCCCTTTTCCTTTGACAGGACTGGATGAGGAAGGCGGAGCAGATCATCTGCCCGGCTCCTATGCCAGAAAACCCAGTAGACGCCCGTCTAGCGGGGCTGCTGGTTCCGGCACCGCACGTGGTGCCGAAGAAGAAGGCCAATAAGGAGGCCACGGGTACTCGAAAGAGTTCCCGCTTTCAGATGTCCGACGACTCCGAGGTGGACTCCTCCCCCGAAAATGAGGAGGAGAAAGAGAACTCTCTCCCGGAGGAGGGAGAGAGGAAGAGGAAGGCTTCCCTAACAGGGGAGGCCGAAGGGTCCAAGAGGGGAAGGACTATTCCCCCGGACAGCACCGCCAACATCAACGTTGGCGACGAAGAATGGCCTTCAAGGGCCAGGCCTCCGGTGAGATCATAAGTATCCAGATTCCTGAATGATTTATAATTTCTCTTTCGTGTCACATAGTGTCATTCTAATGCCGCATGCTGCCTGTAGTCCGGCCAATGACGATCTCCCTGCTTCATCGAGCGGGTCGTTGGCTCCGTCGAATGTGGATTCCATCCCGACGGCCTCCACCCCTCACGCCACTGAGGATGCCGAGGTGGGATCCCAGGAAGGGACCCATCAGGAGGAGGCTCCAGAGGCGTCGCAAGGCAGCCTCCCGGACTTTGCGCCGGACTCCACACCGGAACATGCAGTGGTTTCGGAGTCCGGCAGGCGGCCCCTTCGCAAGAAGGGCAAGACCGTGACGCCGGCGGCCTCCGTCCAACCGGAGGCGCCGGACATCTTGCTGGAAGCGCTCAAAGGAGCTTCCATCGAGGAAGAACACCGCACTATTATGAGTGCGGTGATTCAGAAGGTTCAGCTCGCCAAGAGCGGGTTGACCGAAGCCTGTAGTAGCCTTCTAACAGGCTTTGAGGTAAGGAGTTAAAATTATGTAATGTAATACCGCATAGACAGTAGCCCCTGATGCTCAGTTCGGTGTTCGGAAAGAAAAGCCGGACTGAGGATCTAAAAAGATATACGCAGGGTTGCTAAAAAGTATGTCAATATGGGTTTGCAGGCTACACTGCTGACCTCTGCCGCACTGACTGCGGAGGTCGGTGCATTAAAGCAAGATCTCGAGCGGTCCAAGCAAGAGCTCGGCCGTGCCAATAAGCAGCTCGAGGGCAAAGAAGGTGAGTAACACCACTTTGAATAGTTACCTTACAGAAAAGGATTTTAGGTTGCAATAAAAGAATAACAAGGATAACATGGGTACTGCAGGGGCCACGAACGAGGTGGCAACCCTGAAGGAGGATGTGTCCGCGGCCGAACGTAATGCGGCCGCGGAACGGTCAGAGCGAGAAAAGCAGGAGGCGCGGGTGGCGGAGGTGCGGTAAGAGCTCCAGGCTCTCATGGAGAAGCATGAGAGTTTGGAGCGCGACTCAAAGACTCGAGAGTCCGAGCTCGCCTCGGCTCTCGAAAGTGCCAAATCCGCCAAGGCCGAGGCCCGTAAGGCCCTTCAGGAGGTGGAAGATGTGAAGAAAATAGCGGCGGGTAAGGCATTTTTCATGCAAAGCAAGCATGTTAATGTAAACTACCTGACACTTACCCGAATTCGGAGCTCTCCAGGGGCGTTTGCAGATTTGCCTCGCAGTGTATCCGATGCCGCCGCATTCTACCGTGGTGAGGAGGGGAGCTCAACGGAGAAGGTCTTCTGGTCTCAGTATGCTAAGGCCGGCCATCCGGTGCCCCCTAGCGACCAGCTGAAGCAGCTGGTCGAGCTCCACAAGGTAGCCGAGCAGGCCATGAAGGGCCTCATGGTCCGGCTGTGGCCTGGAGAGGCCATGCCTAGGAGCTACTTCGGCCTCGTGCGGCGGTTGGTGGATGCGTGCCCCTGTGTGGAGGTTATCAAGCGCTCCGCCTATACTGAAGGTGCTCGTCGGGCCCTTGCCAGCGCAAAGGTGCATTGGGGCAAGCTGGATGCGGAGAAGCTAATCACTGACGCACCACCAGCGGGCAAGGAATATCGTACGCCCGGGATGTACTATAAGACTGTCCTGAAGGGTGCCCGCAAGATTGCGGATGAGTGCCCCAGGGATGTAATTATTGATTAAATTCGCAATGTGTTATCCTGTGCGCTGAAAACTTTGTTCATATGCGCTAAGCAACGCTTGTTTAATTTAAAATATTACCTTCTGTGCGGCCGTTTATAAAATCTGAGAGATGGCAAGTCGTTGGCTTCAGCCCCCATGCCACTAGTGCTGGGGTGTTCGGGATAAACTTGAGCACTCTTGTTCCCATTTTTGGGTCCATCTAGGGAGGCGCTCAACACGACGAACAAGGCAACCGGACTTATAATGCTTGAACACTCTCACTTAGCCATAGAATTCTATAATTTTAAACTTCGGCGAAGCCCCTAATATTCGGAAGAATGAATTCGGGGCGCTATCCACGCCTTCGTCGGACATTATCCGGTACTTCGCTCGAAGCGGCGTAAGTCTTTAAGGACCCGAAAAGACCTCTCGAACAGCGACCAGTCTCTCGCCTTATCATGACAGTCAGTTTTAGCTTTCTCCACTGAGGTGTTAACCCGGCTGAACCGGGGCGCAATCGCAGTGGTTCTCCCAGTGCTACCTTAGCCGATAGAACGGAACGTAAGGTGCCAAACATGGGAGCTGGGCAAACCCAACTATTGACCCAAGACATGATTCGGAGCCGATTCATATAATGCTATAAGTTCGGGGTGCCGCACTTGTGAAAGTGTTCGGACTTTATCACACCATAATGCGGGGAACATAAGCCCCTGGTGTATTTAGCCGTACCAAAATATACGGATGCAACATGTGGTAAATGAACATATATATATAAAGTAATGCAATTATGGGCAAAAAGTGCTGCATTTTATTCAAGAAGATCTGCTATGAGTGCGGAATGATACAAATAGTGCGGAAAGCAAGGGATTGGACGAATTAAAGGCGTCTCCCTCCAGGGGTAGGCCGCGGAATGGTGTATTTAACAAATTTAATGCTCGTAATGGAGACCACCTGAGTGTTCGTCGCAGCCTTTGTCCCTCCCTGGCTGTTGCATCATGAGTTCGGCAGGTTCGTCGCCGGACAGAGTCCTGTACATAAAAAAAGAGAAAAATAAAAGATAAAAAGAGCGACACACTTTGGAGCCCCTGGTGTGGTCGAACCGCACTCTGGGTCTGTTGTGGTTGTGCCTCTCCCCCTATGCCCATGGTATCTCTAGGGCATAATTATGTACGCAGAGAGTTTGTCTTGCAATTGTGCGAGGGCTGGGGTTGAGGCCGCATTGCTACGCGTGCTCGGAACGTGCCAGGTGGTCTTGGTTGATGTTGCTCCGGGCGCGTTTGGCCGTGTCCGGTCGTTTAACAGGCGGACTCGAAAATTGCCTTAAAAGGCTGCTCTGTACTTCTGCCGCGAGAGCCGCTGTATGTTCCTCCGTTCGAAGGGAGCGTTCCGTGTTTCCATTGACCGTGATGACTCCACGAGGGCCTGGCATCTTGAGCTTAAGGTATGCATAATGCGGCACCATATTGAATTTTGCGAACGCGGTTCGTCCGAGCAGAGTGTGATAGCCACTGCGGAACGGGACTATGTCGAAGATTAACTCCTCGCTTCGGAAATTATCCGGGGATCCGAAGACCGCTTCCAGTGTGACTGAGCCTGTAGAATTGGCCTCAACACCTGGTATGACGCCTTTGAAGGTCGTCTTTGTAGGTTTAATCCTTGAAGGGTCTATGCCCATCTTGCGCACTGTATCCTGATAAAGCAGGTTCAGGCTACTGCTGCCGTCCATCAGGACTCTCTGAGGTGAAATCCATCGACGATTGGGTCTAAAACCAATGCAGCGAATCCGCCATGGCGGATACTGGTCGGATGGTCTCTTCGATCGAAAGTGATCGGGCAAGAGGACCATGGGTTGAATTTTGGGGCGACTGGCTCCATCGCGTATACGTCCCTTAGTGCATGCTTCCGCTCCCTCTTGGGTATATGTGTTGTGTATATCATGTTTACCATCCAAACTTGAGGGGGGAATACCTTTTGTCTTCTGTTGTTCGGCGGCCGGGTCTCTTCCTCGTCGTTGTTGTGTAGCCCCTTGTCATTGTTTTCGGCAATTAATTTGCCTGCCTGCTTAAATACCCAACAATCTCTGTTGGTGTGGTTAGCTGGCTTTTCGGGGGTTCCATGTATTTGACAAGAGCGGTCGAGTATTCGGTCCAAATTGGACGGGCCCGGAGTAGTTCTTTTAAATGGCTTCTTCCGTTGACCGGGTTTGGAGCCTCGGAATCCGGCATTGACTGCCATATCCTCATTGTTGTCGCCGTTAATGTGGCGTTTGTTTTTGTTTCGACGCGACCTGCCATTGCGGTCCTTGGTATCCGAACTGCCAGCATTTTTGCTGAGGTTGTTGCTGCGAGCTAGCCAGCTATCCTCTCCCGCACAGAAGCGGGTCATGAGTGACGTCAGGGCTGCCATGGATTTCGGCTTTTCCTGTCCTAGGTGCCGGGCCAGCCACTCGTCGCGGATGTTATGTTTGAAGGCAGTGAGGGCCTCTGCATCCGGATAGTCGACGATTTGATTTTTCTTTGTTAAGAACCATGTCCAGAATTGCCTGGCCGATTCGTCTGGCTGCTGGATTATGTGGCTTAGGTCATCTGCGTCCGGTGGTCGCACATACGTGCCCTGGAAGTTGTCGAGGAATGCGGCTTCCAGGTCTTCCCAGCACCCAATTGACTCTGCGGGCAGGCTATTAAGCCAATGCCGAGCTGGTCCTTTAAGCTTGAGCGGGAGATATTTGATGGCGTGAAGATCGTCACCGCGGGCCATGTGTATATGAAGGAGATAATCCTCAATCCAAACCGCGGGGTCTGTTGTGCCATCGTAGGATTCGATGTTAACGGGTTTAAACCCTTCAGGGATCTGATGATCCATTACTTCGTCAGTGAAGCATAGTGGGTGTGCGGCACCTCTGTATTGAGCAATATCGCAACGTAGCTCAAGAGAGTGTTGTATGCTGTGTTCGGCCCGGCCGGAGTAGTTGTATCCGGCACGACGGTATTCGTCGTGGGTCTTGGGGCGCCCACGTGATCCATAGATAGATCTCGATTGTCTTGCCTTGTCCTCCAATATATCCCGCAAGTCCGGCGCGTTCCCTCGTGGCTTCGCGCTTTTTGAGTGGTGACGGGGTACGGTTTTGGTGGAGGGCTTACATGCCTCTCTGTCGCGGCCACGAGGTGGTCGGTCTGCCGTATTGTGCGCTGGTGATGCAGGTTTGTATGCTTCCTCCTCTAGTCGGGGGAGCAACTTGCGTTTTGGGTAGCTTTTGGAGGGGCGTTCGAGTTCATACTCTTCGGCCACGAGGACCTTGGTCCATCTGTCGGCCAGCAGGTCTTGATCAGCTTGAAGCTGTTGCTGCTTTTTCTTTAGACTATGTGCTGTGGCCATTAGCCTGCGTCTGAAACGCTCTTGTTCGACGGGATCCTCAGGCATGATGAATTCGTCGTCGTCGAGGCTTGCCTCGTCTCCGGAGGAAGGTATGTAATTATCATCCCTGACCTCTTCGTCTGCCGCCCTCTCGTGAGGGCTTGCTTCTGCCTCCTCCTGCGCTGAATCTTGCTGGAGGGGGTTATCTTCGGCACTTTCTGGGGTGTTATTATCTCTTGTGCCGGAATCTGCATTCTTGCTGTGGCGGGATTTAGAGCGGTGCCGCTGACGTCGGCGCTTGGGCTGTTTCTTTAAGGAATCTGCCTCCGCTGCTTCATCGCCGTCCCCGTCTTTTGGGGTGTCCACCATGTATATGTCGTATGACGAGGTGGTCTTCCAGTGTCCTATAGGCACTGGTTCTTGATAGTCTCCGGCATCATCGTCCATACCGTCGATGTCTTCGGAGTCATAGTCGAGTACGTCGGTTAGATCGTCGACGGTGGCTACGAAGTGGGTGGTGGGTGGGCTCTGAATTTCTTCGTCGTCCGCGTCCCAACCATCCTGGCCGTAGTCTGGCCAGGGCTCTCCGGATAGCGAGAGATGCTTCAGCGAATTTAAGATGTCGCCGAAGGGTGAGTGCTGAAAGATGTCCGCAGTGGTGAATTCCATGATCGGCGCCCAATCGGATTCGACCAGGGGCGCAGGAGGTTCGGAGTCCGGCAGGGAGTCCGGCACCTCGGAGTCATGAGCTTTATGCGGGACAAGGTCAGTGTTCCGCTCCATCGCCGTAGAAGTTGCAGCTCCCGAGGCGGTGTCCAGCCACCCATCCTCAATCTGCACGATCGGCTCCGGACCATGGGTCGGAGCGGATTCGTGTGCGGCCTCCAAGGCGCTCTCCAGCGGCAGAGTTAGGTCGTGCCCATCGTGACAGTGCGGCGCACTTGGCTGCGGCTCGGATCCATGGAAGATCAAGTCCCCGCGGATATCGGCCGTGAAGTTTAGGCTTCCAAACCTGACCTGATGGCCAGGGGCGTAGCTTTCGATCTGCTCCAGATAGCCAGAAGAATTGGCCCGCAGTGCGAAGCCGCCGAATACGAAGATCTGTCCGGGGAGAAAAGTCTCACCCAGGACTGCGTCGTTGTTGATTGAAGAGGCCATCAAGCCTATCGGTGACGACACAGAGGAACTCTCAATGAAAGCACCAATGTCGGTGTCAAAACCGGCGGATCTCGGGTAGGGGGTCCCAAACTTGCCGGTGAGAAGAGGTTATTTGATATTAGCTCACTTGATGAATGGAGAACCCAAGCTTATGAAAATGCCAAGTTGTTTAAAGAAAAGGTTAAAAGATGGCATGACAAAAGGATACAAAAGCGTGAGTTCAATGTAGGTGATTATGTATTGCTATACAACTCTCGTTTAAGATTTTTTGCAGGAAAACTTCTCTCCAAATGGGAAGGTCCCTACGTTATCGAGGAGATATCGTTCCGGTGCCATAAAAATCAACAACTTCGCAGGCACAAATCCGAAGGTGGTAAACGGTCAAAGGATCAAACAGTATATCTCAGGTAATCCTATAAATGTTGAAACTAATAGTATTGAAACCGTAACCCCGTAGGAATACATAAGGGACAATTTCTAGAACGTTCCAGACCCCGAAAAGGAATAGGTAGGTGGTACGGTAAGTAAACCGACTCCAAGACAATTTTTAAGGCAATATTTCTCCGTTATGGAATATTTAGAAAAATAGAAAAATAAGTAGGAGTCCGGGGAGGACACGAGGCCTCCACGAGGGTGGAGGGCGCGCCCTACCCCCTGGGCGCGCCCCCCTACCTCGTGAGCACCCCATGTGCCCTCCGAACTCAGTTTCCTTGCACGATATGTATTTTGGTCGGTAAAAATTCATTATATATACTCCCAAAGGTTTTGACTCTCGTATCACGCAAATCTCCCCTGTTCTTGTTTCGAGCTGTTTTTCTGACAGGTCTAGATCATCATGACGACCCCAAGTGTTTCCAAGGACAAGTTCTTCAAGAAGGTGATCAACCCTTACCTCGCAGAGGTGCTGCGACACCCTCAAACCATTGAGATGCGTGATGGGTTGCTGCACATCCGCGATGTTGAGGGACCAAAGGGAACCAAAAGTGTGGAGTTGAGGCTCGAAGCAATGGAGCAACAAGTTTTCAAGTGCCAGGGGATGGTGGAGCGTGGAATCAACGCTACCCACAAGATGCTCGCGGAGTTCACCAACAACTACGAGTCGGATGCCAAGAAGACCGAGGAAGCCATCTTCAAGCTACATGAGAAGATCGAGCACCTCCAAGCCCAAATCTATGATCTGCAAAACAAAACTGTGAGTATGAATATAGATTTAAAAGGATGAGTTTGGCTGCAGATTTGAGGATTCCGGAGACTCGATCATCCTTCTATGATGGTGAGCCTATGCCATGGAAGGTGGACGACAAGCTTGCATCATCATCAACACCTCCACTGCCAACAACAAGGAAGGAGACATAATCACATGGGTATGGGCACTCCCCTTGGCAACTCCCAAGCTTGGGGGAGGTGCCCTGGTATCGTATCACCATCACAACTCCTATCTTTACCATTTTTCTTAGTTCGATCCTATTAGTAGTATCTTGATTTAGTAGAATAAAGTCATGGCATGATCCAGTTTTGAGTTTTGCTTTATGATCCTTCTTTATAATCGAGTCCGTGAGCTATATAATAAAGATTAGTGTTGAGTCAAGGGCTTGAGTATTTTGCCATGATCTTGGGTGATTAGAAGAAAAAGAATAAAAAGAATCAAAGAGTTCATATTGATCTTAGTGAAAGTAATGACTCCACATAGAAAGAGTATGATGATTAAAAGTTGTTGGGAGTTGGCAAATATAGCTTTGGTCATCGTTGCAATTAATAGGAAGTAATAAGGAAAGAGAGGTTTCACATATAGATATATTATCATTGACATCTTTTATGATTGGGAGCACTCATTAAAATATGACATGCTAAAGAGTTGATGTTGGACAAGGAAGACAGCATAATGAGTTATGTTTTCTTACATCCGAGATAAAGTATGTTGTCATGGATCCTCTACCGTGTTGAGCTTGCCTTTCCCCCTCATGCTAGCCAAATTCTCAGCACTAAGTAGAAATACTACTTGTGCTTCCAAATACCCTTAAAACTAGTTTTGCCATGAGAGTCCACCATATCTACCTATGGATTGAGTAAGATCCTTCAAGTAAGTTGTCATCAGTGCAAGCAATAAAAATTGCTCTCTAAATATGCATGACTTATTAGTGCGGAGAAAATAAACTTTGTACGAACTTGTTGTGGACGCAATAAAAGCGACAGACTGCATAATAAAGGTTCACATACAAGGGGCAATATAAAGTGACGTTCTTTTGCATTAAGATTTTGTGCATCAACCCTAAACGCGCATGACAACATCTGCTTCCCTCTATGAAGGGCCTATCTTTTATTATTATCCTCTACCTTATGCATGAGTCACGGTGATCTTCACCTTTCCATTTTTATTTTATCCTTTGGCAAGCTCAGCATGTTGGAAAGAACATGATATATATATATATATATATATATATATATATATATATATATATATATATATATCTAATTGGATGTGGGGGAGCATGAATTATTATTGTTGACATTACCCTTGAGGTAAAAAGTTGTGGGGCAAAACTGTAAGCCCCTATCTTTCTCTATGTCCGATTAAAACTCCGTAACCACAAGTATTGCGTTAGTGTTAGCAATTATGAAGGACTAAGTGATAGTTGAGTATGTGGACTTGCTTGTAAGCTCTGACATAGTACTCTTTCCGATGTTATGATAAACTGCAATTGCTTCAATGACTGAGGTTATAATTTGTTGGTGCTCAATAAGTTTTCTGATTCATACTTTGGCTTTGTGAGAAGATCATCACTTGAACATGAGTAATCATATGACAAAATCTATATATGTTGCTGTTATGAAATAATCATGATGCCTTCATGTCCGTATTTTATTTTTATCGGCGCCTCTACTTCTCAACATGAGGACATATTTATTTGTTATCGGCCTTTCGCTTGAGGACAAGCGAGGTCTAAACTTGGGGGAGTTGATACGTCCATTTTGCATCATGCTTTTATATCAATATTTATTGCATTATGGGCTGTTATTTCACGTTATGTCACAATACTTATGGCTATTCTCTCTTATTTTACAAGGTTTACATGAAGAGGGAGAATGCCGACAGCTGGAATTCTGGGCTGGAAAAGGAGCAAATATTGGAGGCCTATTCTGCACAACTCCAAAAGTCCTGAAACTCCACGGAATACCTTAGAATAAATAAAAAAAATCGTCGCCAAAAATGAAGGCCAGGGGGCCCACACCCTGCTCACGTGGGTGCCCCCCCTGGGCGCGCCCCCCTACCACATGGGCCCCCTAGTGACTCTCCAACGTCCATCTTCTCCTATATGAAGTCTTTCGATGAGAAAAAAATAGGAGGCAACCTTTCGGGACGAGACTCCGCCGCCACGAGGCGGAACCAATCTAGGGCTCCAGCAGAGCTGTTCTGCCGGGGACACTTCCCTCCGGGAGGGGGAAAATCATCACCATCGTCATCACCAGCGCTCCTCTCATCGGGAGAGGGCAATCTCCATCAACATCTTCACCAGCACCATCTCATCTCCTAACCCTAGTTCATCTCTTGTATCCAATTCCTGTCTCCAAGTCCGGGATTGGTGCTAGTAGGCTGCTAGTAGTGTTGATTACTCATTGTAGTTGATGCTAGTTGGTTTATTTGGTGGAAGATCATATGTTCAGATCCTTTATGCACATTATTACCCCTCTGATTATGAACATGAATATGCTTTATGAGTAGTTACGTTTGTTCCTGAGGACAAGGGAGAAGTCTTGCTATTAGTAGTCATGTGAATTTGGTATTCGTTCGATATTTTGATAAGATGTATGTTGTCTAACCTCTAGTGGTGTTATGTAAACGTCGACTACATAACACTTCACCATTATTTGGGCCTAGAGGAAGGCATTGGGAAGTAATAAGTAGATGATGGGTTGCTAGAGTGACAGAAGCTTAAACCCTAGTTTATGCGTTGCTTCGTAAGGGGCTGATTTGGATCCATATGTTTCATGCTATGGTTAGGTTTACCTTAGTACTTTTGTTGTAGTTGCGGATGCTTGCAATAGAGGTTAATCATAAATGGGATGCTTGTTCAAGTAAGAACAACACCCAAGCACCGGTCCACCCATATATCAAATTATCAAAGTACCGAACGCGAATCATATGAGCGTGATCAAAACTAGCTTGACGATATTCTCATGTGTCCTCGGGAGCGCTTTTCCTATTATAAGAGTTTGTCCAGGCTTGTCCTTTGCTACAAAAAGGATTGGGCCACCTTGTTGCACTTTATTTACTTTTGTTACTTGTTGCTCGTTACAATTTATCTTATCACAAAACTATCTGTTACCACTTATTTCAGTACTTGCAGAGAATACCTTGCTGAAAATCGCTTATCATTTGCTTCTGCTCCTTGTTGGGTTCGACACTCTTACTTATCGAAAGGACTACGATAGATCCTCTATACTTGTGGGTCATCAGTGCCCCACTCAGCCGACCCTAGAGCTCGATCAAGTCTGACTCTAGTGTATGTACCTCCTGTAACTTTCTTTTCGAAAGTCCAAAACCTGCCTTTGAAGCCAATATCCATCAGGTTGCAGCTATCCACCACGTCTCTGAATCCTTGCATTTGTGCATTGCTCCGCTGCCCAACCCCCTCATGCTCATCAGGCCTCAACACCTCATTAAAGTCTCCCATAGAGAGCCATGGGTGGTCATATAAACCACATATTTGTTTGAGCTTGTCCCAAGTTTGGTGAAGAAGAGTGCTATCACTAAAACGCGCACATGCGCATCCCTCGCTATGTGTTACCTAGGTCGGGCCATACTCTCTCTCCTTCACTTGTTTTGGGAAGCTTCTAGTATTTTCACTCCGGTTTTTAGGTTTGTTTTTTTCTGTATTATTACATTTTAGACATTTTTTTAGAAGCCCGGAACATTTTTAAAGCTTGCGATTTGTTTTCACATTCATGAACATTTTCTTAATTTTTATGAATATTTTCTAATTTCTGAATGTATTTTTGAATTCTTGAATAGTTTCTTATCAGTAACCTTTTGAAATCAGAAACAATATTTGAATTCACAGATATTTTTAAAATCCTTGAATTTTTTTATTTTACCATTTTTTGAAAGTAATGGAAAAAACTAGCCGGCTTTTCTGAGGCAGCAGACTAGCAGCATGACAAGACGGGTGAAAAACCCAGCAAACAGCCGAGCTAAGCTGTGTGGGGGCAAGCGAACGAACGAAGTAGGATTACTGGGTTGCGACAAACATCCCAGGGAAAACAACAGATTTCTCATCGCGAGAGTGAGAGAGAGAGAGAGAGGAAGAGAGAGATGCCTTAGTATTAAGCATATTCAAACATGTTTTGTTTTATGTGAACACTGAGGTCATCGCCGGCGAGAGTGAGAAAGAGGATAAACGGCAACACAAATATGATGCCTCGCTAAAATAAAGAAGATGGACCTATTTGTGGTCTTGAGTGATGGTTATTGGGTTAAGATCGTGTGTTATGTTTTTTCTCCCGTTGCAACGCACAGGCTCTTTTGCTAGTAAATAAAATAACAAAAAAGATACTGGTGCGATGGAGTACACGCCAGGTCGTCTGCGGGTGACTTGTGCGGCAAATAGGAGACCACCTCCACAGTGCCTTAGGACCTCCTAATTGGCACCAGTTATGGGGCGCGACTATTCCTCACGTTCAGCGAGACGAGAGCAAGCAAGTATATGGGCCAGCCCACGCGCGCGGGGAAGCACCTGCCTGTTTCCTGTTTCATTTTTTCATGTTCTTTTTTTGCTCCTTTTTTACTTTTGTTTATACTTTAAAATATTTTGAAAACATATTATAAACACTCTTCCAAAACTCATTTCAAAAATGTTGTGCAAGTATTTAAAAAATATTGAATAAGTATTTAAAATGTTGAACAGGAATTTAAAAAATATTGAACAAGTATTTCAAAATGTTGAATAACTACTAAAAATGTTGAGTACATATTAGAAAATGTTGAACGAGTATATGAAAAATGTTGAACAACTATTTGAACAATGTTGAATAAGTATTAAAAAAGTTGAACAAGTATTGTAAAAATTGTTGAATAAGTATTAAAAAATGTTATACAAGTATTTGAAAAATATGGTGAATAAGTAATTGAAAAATATTTAATAGGTATAAAAATGTTGAATAAGTATTTGGATATTGTTGAATAAGCGTTCGTACAATGTTGAACGTGTGTGCAAAAAATATTGATCACTTATTAAACATAGTTTTTGACATGTACCAAAATGTAGAGTGAAAAAAGAAATCATAAGAAAAAAACAAAGGAGAAGAAAAAATAAAACCAAATAGAAAAAGGATAAGGAAAAACAGAAGGAGAAAATAAAATAAAAGAAAAACAAAAGAAAAAACCCAAAAAGTCGGGTCAAACGAGATCTTCGCTTCAACTACGGTTGCACACAACTACTTAGCAAGAACCCAACCCTAGCGTAGTGGTCAGGACAGACTATGTCCACATCCACCCGTGTGGTGCCTCCATCTGGCATCAGCGGGGCCACACAAAGCATGGCAACACTGGAGCAGGCAAATCCAGCTAAGCTTTTCGTGTACTTTGCCTCGTGCTTCCACCTCAAAAAAGAGCTTGCACTAGATGTTTTTCCCTGTAATTTTATGGAGGTTGCAGCAACTTTCCTTTGTATTTTGTGGAGCTCATTCATGCACGGCGAACGCAGCCTGGGAGAACTTTCCTTAGATTTTGATTCCTGCAAAGTTTTCCTTCAAAATTCCTTTGAACCGAATGGAGCCTAAAGCGAGAAAATAGCTCTCGTGCCGGATATTGGATCTGGCGCTCGTGCGAACCCTCTCGTGGGTCGGCCCATAGAATA